>NW_024429192.1:81993049-82448049 GCF_017639785.1 Mesocricetus auratus
AGTATCTCAACATGTGGATATGACCATTCTGTCATGGTTGAACATCTGGGGACACTATTAATTTTCAGCGACTTGGGATACTTTCTGGGGCGAGAATGTGGCTGACAGAAGGTCTGGCTAACATGTATGAGACCCTGGGTTCTACCTTACAAAGAGAGGAGACAACTTGGAGTATGTATCAGATTTCTCCAAAAATAGCCCTGGTGAGTTAGGAGCTTGCAGCTACAGCAGAAGAGTGGATACAGTGCTGGCGGTGTCTGCCTGGAGGCCAGTGATCAAGCTGGGGAGGCAGTGGCTGAGAGCACAAGGGCAGAGTCCCCTTCCCATGGCCGCCACAGTCCCCAGGCCACTGGGTTACCTCCTTAAGGCTACGGTTCCCTCCTTCTACACTTGTCAGTGAGCTAGAAGTAACAGCACACTCATTACTTGTACTCAGAAAAACCCCATGCTCAGGTACATGACAATTCATCTTTAACTCTCTGTTTTTAAAGAGCAGCTCAAATTAACTATGTTCATGAGGGGAAGAGAAGTTGGTACACTAGTGAAACCAACAGCTTGTTTTCCAGTCATTACCTGATATAAAAGAGCACATAAGCTTGCTGGTTAAGCACCGATCTGATATCACTGGTGGACACGATGGAGTCATTCATCTGATACCAGAGGCCATTGCTAGCCTGCCAAAAAAAACCACAAAGAGAGGTTGAATTTAGTTTGATGTCAAGGAGCACAGCAAAAACACCGAAGAAAAACAGACCATCACAGCTAATTATAAAAGTTCCACTGTTGGTCCCATGAATCCAGTGCTGTCCTACAGCAGACTTAGTAGCCACCCTGCAGCTTACCTTTATGTAGCAAAAGTAGTGGCCAGCGTGACAGTTAAAACCAGTGTGTACCAGCACAGCATACAAAACGTAAATAATTGGTTCTCCGTTGGGCTGAGACATATAGGGCCGAATATCAAGATACTCGGGATATTTCACATCCTAAAAATAAATGCAAAGAGTTAGGGCCATTACTTCTAAATACACAAGTGATCCATGTTTTTGGCTACTGGTACACATCTAAGGAGGGGGTTCAAGGAAGGGACGTGCAGGACCTACAACCCTTGACCCCAGAAATCCAATGTATGGAATAAAAGAGCTGAGAGTAATCCCGTTGCTTTTATTTGCCATAAATAAGGAAGGATACACACTATGAATCTTCAACAAAATGTAACAGTGACAATTCCAGATGTCACTCACAACTTATTTTAAGTGACTCAAGCATATGTTACATCTCTTGCACACTATATCTTGGTCACTTTCGCCATTAACTGGGAAGGGAAAAATTCAGTGTACAGTGATGAAAGAAAATCATAAATCATGTATATACCTTAGCAATTTTCCCGCCTGTGAAGTTGGCAAAGCGCTTCAGTGAAATGGTGAGAACATTAGAAGACCTGTGAATGGTGAATCTCTTTGAAGCTGGAACCATTTTTTTGCACCTTGAAACACACAGGAAGAAACATTGGGATGCTTAGTGTAGATATTTAAGTGTATTTTTTTATAAACACCCTAAGTTCGTATTTCAAAACAAAGAAACCAAAAATAACAACAAACCATCTCTTTAAACCAACAGTCAAAACAGTAAAATTAGAAATCCCAGGAGGGCTGGGGGTATGGATGAGTGGGTGAGCACTTGCCTAGTATGCAGAAAGCCTTAGGTTCAACCCTCTGTAACACCACACACACAGAGTAGTAATAATTATGAAGGGAACTGCCTAACAATGAAGACATGTAAGCTAATGGTTTGGGAACATTAAAACTCAAAAGCCAGTTTGGACCACATAAAAGATCCTGCCTTTAAAAAAGACAATTCGCCAGGAAGAGGTGGCAAACGACTTTAATCCCAGCACTCATAGGCAGAGGCAGGCAGATCTCTGAGTTCGAAGCCAGCCTGGTCTACGGAGTGAGTTCTAGGACAGTCTCCAAAAAAAGCTACACAGAGAAACCCTGTCTCAAATAAATAAATAAATAAATAAATAAACAAACAAATAAATAAAGACAATTCAAAATATTCAATATAGTTCCAGGGTAGGGCACTTGCCTAGCACATGTGAGACTCTGAACTCCACACCCAATACTCCAAACAAAAGGACAGGAAAAAGAAAATCATGTAAAAAGCATTTAAAACTGAGTCAATTCTAAACTGGAATAATCCCAGGAAAGCAAAGCCCTCTTCTGAAACACATCACCCAGTCATACTTGCTGCATTTGTAGGAGTTTTCTCCATCCAGTTGTTCTGGCTTCACAAACTGCTCTAATGCCTTGGTAACACTTTGAGCAGCCTAGGAAAAAGGCAGAAGCACCATGTCATCATACACACTGCCAGTGGTTCAGATGGATAGGCGAATGCACATACCATTAGACAGAGAAAATACACATACACACACACACACACACACACACACACACACACACATACACATGGGTAGAAAAGCAACAGGAAATGTTTATGTAATTTTCTTTTACTGTTTATGATGTATCTACTTTTATATATCTACTCACACAGATACACATACATTCAAGTTTCTAAGCTTTTTCTTTTTTTTTTTTAAGCAAGAAATCTATTGTGAAGCAACATAGATCACACCACTAAAGAATGAATTCTGAGAGGCAAGCTTTGCATTTCTATGCAGTATATCTTTTCTTTCCTTAAGCACAGAACTGCATCTGTAATGAGAAAAAAGCTCCAAACAACAAAAAACAGGAGTGTGAAGAAGTCAATAGCTAAAGTTTCTCAGAGTAATAATAACCATCTATGCTTGATTGATATGAGCATAAAAAGTCCAAAGCTATGAAAGGCTGTTTAACTTCACTATCATTAACTGCTGAGCTCACCTTAATCTCCAATGTTATGTCCAGATATGGATCAAAGGTATCTGAAACACCCTTGCAATTTAAACATTTGACTGAAATAAAAGGAAATGTCAACAGTAAGTTCTTGCCATACCAACTACTGAAAATACAGAAAACATTTCAAAATAAAGAACATAAGAGTACAGGCCTGTAAGGGAATCCCACAAACCATGGTAGAAGTGCCATAAACCTAGCCCCTGTAAGCCACTTGCTGAAATATAAATTGCTAGAACCTCTAGATACTATATGATCCAGAAATTAGAAGACTTCACCCTGCACAAGCATTTGCACAAATGTTTGCACAAACGAAGGTATCTGATTATGAATGATCTACAGTGTACTGATACTAATACCATCAAAACAGAAACTCACTTACTCCTCAACAGGAAATGAGGGAACTCTGACTTCACCTTTAAGCTTTCTAGCAGTAAGAGAAATAGGAAGATCTTATGCACAGTATGCTCCCACTGTGTGTGTGCATAAGCAAGTACCAGAAGGATATACTATAGTAGAAGTCTGGGCAGACCTGTGATCTACTTTTTATTATTACCTGGCCCCTACTGTTCACATTTTAAAATCATAAGCATGTATGTCATGATGAATCTTCAAACAAAGTTTACCTCGAGATCTTAGGTATCCTCCAAATATCTGGCAGACCAGGGTGGTAGCTTGGGTGTGTCTGTCTAATCTGAAAAACATCCAAATAGAGACATGAGAGGAGAGCTTGGCAAGAGAGGAGAGCTTGGCAAATACTGTGCCTAGACTTTAAAAGCATCTATGTTTAAAAGAACAAAAACTCAAAGGAGAATCACAAAGAACCATTACATCAGAATGTGTGGCAGCTGGAGACTAGCCCACTGTGAGAGCTTGGTGAAGAGGATGCAAGGACCTGTTGGGAAGGGGTTTGAGGCAGAGAACTGAGAGATGCTCTTTGCAAACCTGGCAAGGGAAGCTGAAGGCTGAGTACCTCCTTCTGCTCAGCACTAATGGTCATCCAGACCAATCCTTAAGACTTGAGATAATGAGAGCAAAGAGGAACATGTGCAGGTGTCCAGAACACAGTAGGTGGGTTAGAATCTTTCATCCTAGTCTGCATTTGGATTTTAGTTACAAAATTGATAACTGAAGGGGTGGGGATGGAGCAGAGTTCTGTGTCTGGAGATGAACAAGGAGAGCATTAGGTATGGCTAAACAGGAAAAATGACTAGATGCTGACATAGAATGCCCAACATGTGTGATCAACAAACTCAAATGGCTACAGTAAGTCCATTTCCTTACATTTTAGTCATTTTATAATAATGCGAATCAGGGGAAAGGGCACAGCAGATCTATGTCTTCAAGGAGACAGGCTGAGAGCATGACCTGACAAAGCAACATTGACTCTGCTGTACTTACTTATTGCTGCCATTTAAACACGCTTTCTGCATGGCATCGACTGTGTACTGAAGAAATTCATGGGCATCTTCTTGGTTTCCAAAACGGAAGTGTCTAGCTATACCTGTAAGATTTGAAGACAAGGCCTTATTATTACATCACCTGTGCCATGGTGACACCCCTAAAGCTACACCCTGAGCTCTGTGCCTGGAAAAATCCCTGAATGACTTGTTTTTTGAGGCTAAGTCTTAGTATCTCAGGTGGGTCTCAAACTCTCCATGTAACTGAACATGACCTTGAACTCCCAATCCTCCTGACTTCAGTTCCCAAGTGTTGGGATCAAAAACATGCACCACACCCAGATCATCTCTTAACAGCTTTTTAGGCAAAAGGATTATAGCTTGTCACTCATAACCATATACCTCCTTCATTACCCAGCCAGAAGCCTGAGTTTTGTATTCATTTTTATTACAGCTTGGCTAAATAAAATGATTTAAAAAAAAAAGTATAGTTCAAAAAGCACATTGGGGGGTTGGAGAGATGGCTCAGTGGTTAAGAGCACTGGCTACTCTTCCAGAGGACCCAGGTTCAATTCCCAGCACCCACATGGTAGCTCACAACTGTCTGTGACTCCAGTTCCAGTGAATCTGATACCTTCACACCAATACACATAAAATAAAATTAAAATAAATTATTTTTAAAAAAGGAACATTGGTAAGCTGGGTGTGATGGCATATGCGTATACTTTAGTACTTGGGATATGGAAATCAGGAGTTCAGAGACATCCTTGGCTACATAGCAAGTTCAAGGCCAAGTTGGGACACAGGAGACCCTGCCTCAAAAAGCATGATGTAAGAAAACTGCATACAAGTCCTGAATGGTATTGCACACCTGCAATCTCAGCACTTGGGAGGATGATGCAAGAAGAATGCCATGAGTCTGGGGCTAGACTGGGCTACAGTGTGAGCCCCTATCTCAAAATATAAAAAGAAGAGATATAGATAACAAATAATTAGACATGGAATACAGACATGAGCTACTGCAGCTGAAACTTACGCCGCATTTCATTGATGACGAACATCGGCTTGATAACGTCCCCAGGGTTGCTGAGTGCCTGGGTAATGTGTGTTTGCATTATGCACATCATACAAAATCCTTCTGCATGGCCTGCAAAACAATTAGAATCCAAATGAGCAAAATGTGACAATATGGAGCAGGAAGGTAGACCAGAAATAGAAGGCCGATGCCCAGGCTGCAGCAACAGTGCCAGCTACCATGTGTGTGCACTAAGCTTGCTACTATCATTAATTTTCATCTAATGAATCTAGGAAGCCTGGGTATGTACTGACTACTTTAAGGATAAGAGAAGAAATGTGCCCAAAGTCAGATACCTATTAAGCAGCATAAATGCAAGACAGAGGTGCTAGATGTTTCAATGAAGAAGGCTAGAGTGTGAACAACTACAATAGCAGGGCTGTGCAGCAGTGGCAAGCACTTGCTTAGCACGCGAGAGAGGCCCTGAGTTCAATCACCAGCACCCAAAGAAGAAAAACAAGATCTTCTTATCACAAACAAAAATTAACTAAGTGATCACTGACCCAAATAAGAAGTAGGAAATGTCTACAAGAAAACAGTAAAAATACCTGACCTCAGACTAGGTAAACATTTTTTTACATTTTATTTGTTGTATATTGTATGTGTTTGGATGCACATGCCAGTGTGTGGAGGGCAGAGGAGTACTTGTGGAGTTGGTCCTTTCCTTCCAACAACAAGAGTTCCAGGTATTGAATTCAGGCTGTCAGGCCTGGTGGCAAGCAACCCGACCTTCTGAGTCAGCTTGCCAGCTCAATACTTCTTAATAGAGCATTTAAGATGTAACTGATAAAAAATAAAAAGTAATGAAATAAATTCTGACTATAAAAAATAAACTTCCCAAAAGACACTGAGATGAAAAGACATCTGATGAAGAAGACATATACAAGTCTCAGTCTAAAATTTCCAAATCCCTTTAGAAACAGTTTTGAAGCACAGGATGAAGCCATTTCATTCTTATCCAAGAGAAATAAAATACTTGTTTCATAAAGACTGGCAAATATTTACAACAGCTTTTTTTTATTATTTATTGGAGACAGGGTCCCAGGTAGGCCAGATTGGCCTGGGACTCATTTTATAGTAGAGGATGACCTTGAACTCCTGATCCTCCTGCCTCCACCTCCCAAGTGTGTAGCAGTGTAATTTGTGATGGCTCAAAACAAGTTAACAGCCAGTCAAATAGAGTATGCTCATTTGTGGAATACTATTCAGCAATAAAAACAAACCAATAGAATGTTGAATTAATTATGCCAAGTCAGGCAAAATAAAATACATACTTTGTAACTCCACATATGCAACACGCTGAAAAAAAAAATCAAACTAATCTGTTGTGAAGGAGGCATTATCAGGACTTGTCGAGGGTAGAGGAGGTGATCAGGAACAGCAGGGAAGTGGTGACAGCAGACAGGGAGGGAGGCACTAGCAAACTGTTGGATATGAGTGCAACAGTGGTCAGAATCTCAGAGGTGAACACAAATGTTGGCACGCATTAACTTATGAATTTGAAGCATGTGGTTTACTGTTTATCAATCACACCTCAGAGAAGCTGTGGAGAGGGATGGGGACAGCAGTCAAAACCCCCAAACTGAATGGCTTAATTCCAAATTTTACTAGTCAACAATGAGCTGGGCTTCTACCGAGTTAAGAGAGATCTAAAAAAACCAGGAATTCCAGCTCACACCTCTAACCACAGCACTGTGGAAGATGAGGAGGGTGTTTGCCTTGATTTTAAGGCTGGCAGAGCTACACAGTGGGTCATCCCAAGCCCCCCCCCAAAAAAAAACTAGGAGGTTTTGAAATGTCAAATGCTGACAAAATAAGCTTCTTTTTAAATACTTACAGATGAAATTAGGTGTGAAAAGCTCCTTATGCAATCCAAACACCAACCCTAAGTCCCCCACCCCACCCCATCCTGGTTTCTAAACCAGCAAACCAACTTCCCAGTGATCATATAACTTGGTTTTTTTTTTTTTTATTGCAGGCTGAGGATTAAACCAAGGGCCTGTGCATGCTGAGAAAGCACACTACCACTGAGCTAAATACCTACCCATGGTCATGTAATTTCACTAAATACTTTGTTTCAGAGGAAGACAGCAGTAGGGAAGCAAACCACAGCACTGAAAACAGGCACACAAGAGCACACAGCACTTACATGTCTTGGAGTGTTCATGGGACAACATGTAATTGGCGAGGGGTGGTGTGTAGGTCAAACACTGCAATGCGGCATTGGCAAAACAGGTATTGCCCAAATTCTGGAGCCCAGCGCCAACTCGATGACTTTGTTGCCACTTAAGACAAATCTTTTCAGATGGAAATAGAACCTTTTGAGGAGGAGCAATGCCATCACCTAGGACTTAAAAAAAAAAGCAAAAAATTAAAACAAAAAACAAAGCTTTGTACACTTCACAAGCAAAACATACAGCAATGCCTGAATCTGATCAAGATCCTACCCCGTATTACCAGTCTGCCACAAACACCAAGGAGAAAGCCACAATGAATCCCAGAGCCTGTGGTGAGATTAACTCTCCTATTAAGATATAAATCCACTTAACATGTACACTTTATTGAAACTAATTTAAAAAAACACTGACTGGATTTATTTGTATTTGTGTGTGTCCCACGTGTGCACACACAAGCACTGGTAACCATGAAGGCCACAAGAGGGTGTAGGATCCCCTGGACTTGAAGTCACAAGTATTGACTCACTTGATAGGGCTACTAGGAGGTGAACTCCGGTCCTATACAAGAAGTGTCAGTACATTTAACTGCTGAACTGTCTTTCCAGTCCCAGACATTCTTTATTGTTATGAAAGAATTCTCTAAGGTGTACATACTAAAAAGCTTATAGACAATAAGCAACGTGAAGTATTAGACTTGTCTAAAATACCAGGGAAAGGCAAGAGGATATGTGTGACTTTTACATATAACACCCTAGGCACATGTGTTTATATACAAACACCCGGAGGAGGGGGTCAGTGGGTGGAGGTACTATGAACTGGTAAATGTCCAAGTTGGCTGATGGCTGAGAGTTCATTAGAATTCTACCTTTATATGTTCCCGTACCTTTCCATAAAAAGGGTCTGGGAATGTAGCTCAGTTAACGGAGTGCTTCTCTACAAAGTACAAAAGGTCCTGAGATTGCTCCCTAGCACTGCCTATCATCCCAGCACTCAAGAGATAGAGACAAGAGAACCAGGAAGACAAAAGAAATTAGCCAGCTTTGGCTATACAAGGAGTTTGAGGCCAAGACAAAGTTTTTCCTTCAATAAATTAGGAATTTAAAAAAATCATTCATAGCCGGGTGGTGGTGGCGCACACCTTTAATCCCAGCACTCGGGAGGCAGAGGCAGGCAGATCTCTGTGAGTTTGAGGCCGGGCTGGACCGATAGCCTCTGAAACAATACAGAGAAACCCTGTCTCGTAAAAACCAAAAAAAAAAAAAAATCATTCATATCCTAATAACTGAAAATTAATCTACCCTCCTACTTGTGATACTTGCTAATAGTGGAGTGTGGGTGGGAAGGGAGAAGGAATGCTCATTACAGCAAATGTAATAGTTCTAGTCTTGAAAACCACTGCCCTTCTCAAGCATTTGCACAGGAAATCCTGGCAGCAATTCTGCAATCATACCTTGATCCTTCGGAGGTGATGGTTTTGATTTATCAGGTACAGATGAATTAGAATAAACTACAGCACCAGGCACTGGCCCTAAGGAAAGTGTATGATTTGAAACATCACTTATTGAAGACACAGCACCCCAGCTGGCAGAGCCTGTGTCCATGTCTTCAGGTGAGACTGCCTCAGAACTGCCAGGCTGGTTCTGACAGGTTGATGGGTCTGAAGGTTCAGTTTTGTCAACTATGGTCATTTTTCAACCCTGCAAAAGACAAAAAGCATGTTTGTTTCAATGGGTAAGAAGAGCAGTCTACTTAACCAGCCACTCTATCTTGGAAATGTGTGTCTAGCCATTTAAAACCGTCTTCAAACAAATCACCCAAATATAAAACATTAGTAGATGGGGTGGCTCAGCTGGTAGAGGTCTTGCCTTGTATCCATTAATTCCAGATTCCATCATCTCCCATATATCATAAACCAGCATAGTGGTGCATGCCTGTAATCCCAGCATTGGAGAGGTGGAGGCAGGAAGGTCAAGAGTTTAATACAAGACCCTGTCTCAAAAGTAGCAACAGCAACAACAAAAAACCTGTATCCTATACCATATCCCCCCAATCCATCTTTCAATTTAAAATTAGACACCTCAATTCAAAATCATATATAATTAATGAAAAACATTGTTTTCATCTCTACTGCTTAAAGCTAGGACCATTCTACACTTTAATATATATGACTACATTTTTAATTCATATACCATTGGGGGAGATCTCAATTACATTAAGAGAATATTTAACTTTGATTTTTAACTCAAAGTCTAAAATACCACTGTATAAAATTTGAAGTTTTGGAAAATTATAGCTACAGAAAAGTCTTATCAGTGAAACACATTTTCCCGAAGAAATCCATGTATATGAATTATAACTTTTAAAAATGAAACCTATAATTTTACTAACATCAAACTTTGAAGACAAATGTGTATTTAATTCTCTCTGAATCTCATTTTCAAATCTACTAATTGAGCTCTTTTCGATGTGCTGGGCATCATATTAATTGCTGAATATATATGAACTTGCTACATCTTCATGATGAGCCAGTCAAAATCTGCAAGGTTTACAGAATGGAGCAGTAATAGCAGCTCAAAGTAGTCAGGCACTAGGACAGAGAGCCCCAAGAACCCAGCTGGGCAGTTGTCTAGCCACTACACCACCTAGTCTGTGCTTTTAGGAATGGTGCAGACAGCCAATCCACATGTCACCCCCCCCCCCCCCGAAGGAAACCTTTGAGGAGTGCTCCACTGACCTCCCTATGGCTCTTCCCAGTATCTGAACTTGGCACACTTTGTCTCTGGAACACTCCCCATAATACGCTCCCACTATTGGGTCCATTTTTAGTTCCTGCTGCCTCTTGAGTTCCTGCAAGCTATTATTTTCTATCTTTCTATCTCTGGTCAGTGAACACTTTCAATTCTCAGGGATGACAATTCCTTCCATTCCAAGGCTGGATTAGAAACCCCATCCTAAAGAGCTTCCTTGACAACTTTTCACTCCAAGAATGAGTCAGAAACCCATGCTAAAAACTCCTTGTGCTCATATGTATGGTAGCATACAGTAAAAACTCCTGTGCTCATCTGCATGGTAGCACGCAGTAAAAACTTACTCCACCCCACCTGGCACAAGGAAAGCTTTCCAAACATGTGTTCAACAAATGAATGAAATCATGCAAACAGGATTGTGCTGAGTGATTTACAAGGTATCTCATTTACTCTGTTAAAAACTCTGAACTAAGGAAGTACCTCTAAAACCTGGCCTTTAAATGTGCAGCACTGTGAAGTACAAAGGGTAATACTCATGTACTCGCCACCTCAGTGAGCACTGGCAACACATGCTTGCTGCTCACAATAAGCACGTTTCTTAAAAGCTTCAATCTTTCTGTTTGCAATTCTTAATTAAAGTGAAGTACAACCGTAACAATGTGGGGACAGTTATGTAAAAACAGAAAGTCAATTATATCTGATTCGAATATTTAATCAGTTCAAGATAAATGATCTTCATTCACAAGAAAGACTAAGCCTGTTATCCAAATAAAGTTTATACTTTTTTCATCTTACATACACACATCAATAAAAAGTATACTGATGAAAGAAAGGAAAAGGAGAGATAGTTAAAGGAAGAAAGCCAAAATTGGGTAATAAGGAGAGGTAAATGCACCCTTAGTTAAAATAACATTAATAACAGTAAAATCCTTGGTTTTCCTGGGATAAGCAATCTTTCCAGACAATGACTAACAACCAAATAAAATATCATTATTCTAGGAAAGGTGGGGCAGTAGGCTTAAAAGAAAAATATTAAGGAAAACAATTCTAGTCATCAATAAGTATGTTATTGTTTGATTCTGGCAAGACTAACCAAATCCATCTGTCCTCTTCCATTTAGATATTCAGTCAATGAAATCGTATCCTAAAACTTTCTATCAACCTAAACGCTGCCTATTATAGAGACAGCCTTTCTTAAAACCCAATTAAACAGGACTCATGTGGCTCCTGTTCTTTATTCTAAGTAAAGCTTGTGAAAGTTAGTGTTTAAAATAGGACTGTGAAAGTAACTACTTCAATGAAAGTTGAGCCTTTCCCCTAACTCCTCATGATAATTTAAGAGACCATTTAAAAAGACTCTAGCAACCTGAACAGGGACCAAAGTTGGGTAAATGTGCAGAATTAAGAACCTTTACTTGATTATGTCTCTTTTATGGGGAGTAGATGCAGGCTATGTTAATCTTTTTCATTTAAAAAAGAGTATCACTAAACATTGTGTCACTCCATGTATACTGAAGGACTAAACACACACAAAAACTTATACACCACTTCTTCATAAACAATACTAGTTGTAACATTTCCATCTTAAGAAACTTTTAAAAGACACCATTTGAATTTTAATTATTGTTAGGTAAACAGGATGGTTAGCCTTAAACCTTTGCAAACCAAATACTTAATGTAGTATTGATTCAATGATTACAGAAAAGAAAGTGAAACTGTCCCTAAGTAAAAACAAGTGTAACTGATTATTCGCAGCCCTAATGCACCTGAGTGACATGGTAAAAGCTAATGTTTAAAATGCACGGTTTGAGGAAACGTTATCCTCCATAAAGCTCTACCAGAACCTAAATCGGGTTGTTACTTTGTAAAAGGGGCGTTAACTAGTTTCCCAACACTTTTTGTTACTTGAGTGTATTTACTTGAAAGAAGCACAAACAGGCAAGTCCTAAGGCCTTCAAATATAAAAGAGCTATTCAACAAAAGTAATCTCAACTGTATTCATTCTAGGGAGGTTAAAGTCCTAGATTGTAAAACTTTGGTCCCGTCAAATTTTCATTTCAAACATCTGAATTCGATCCCTCCCACCCGCCTTTTCCCCCAGGTAAGTTAGTTCTTCCTGCCCCAAAGATAAAGAACATGAGGGAGGAAGGCACACTTGCTTTTTTCGGAGGGGAATGAGCTACAGGGCTCCTCCCCCCAACACCCCCGGCCGCCCGCCTCTCCTTCGGGTGCCCGCTCTGGCGTGGGCAACTCCGGCGTTCTGCGGAGAAGCCGAGTGGACCGCGCCCGGGTGGGAAAGTTTGTCTGGGGTGGGGGCGGGGTGGGGGTGGGGAGGCCAGCCCCGAGCTCCCAGGGCCGCCCTGGGGCAGGAGGTGGCAGTCACGCGGGGGGCGGCGGGCGGGCCCCGGACGCCGGCTACACTGTCCCGGCGTGCACACGCCCACCCCGGCAACTCCGAACCCGCCGGCGGCCCGGGAGCAGCCGGCAGCAGCACGGCCCGGCCAGCGGGCCGAGGGGGCGGGCTGGGGCCGGTGGGGGTGGGAGCGCGGTGGCCATGGCAACCAGGGGGGTCCGGCCCTCCCCGTGCAGCCCCAGCGCTGCCTTCGCTGCGAGCCCTCCCGCCCGCCGTGGCCGCCGCCTCCTGCTCCGCGGGCCTGGCTCGGCCGGGCGGCAACAACGCGGGTCCGCAGCCGTGGGGTCCCCGGGCCTCCCGGCGGCTGTAGAGGGGGCGGCGAGCGAGGGGCCGCGCCAGTCCCGGCGGGCCGCGGCCGGCTGAGGGTGGCGGGGGGCTGAGGCCGCGAAGCCAGAACACGCGGCCGGGCCCCACGCCAGCCTGCAGCGGGCGGGAAGGAGGCGGGAGCTTACCTGACCCGGCTCGGCACTCGCTCCATCCCCCTCGGCTGCCGCCGCCGCTGCCGCCGCACACAGCCCAGCCGCCCGGCGGGGGACAATGACGTGCCTCCATCCGGGCACCGCCGCCGCCGCCTCCGGGTCAGCGCCGCACCCGCAGCTCGCCGGCCGGGCCGCCAGGGGGCGCGCCAGGGCCGCGCCCGCACGCGCCGCCGCCACGGCCTCCGCCGCCCAGGGGCCGTCGCGCAAGAAGCGCGGCGCGCAGCTAACGGGCCCGGCAAGCGCGGGAGGGGCCGTCGCCCAAGGGCGGCGGGGCGCGGGTTGGCCTCGCGCGTCAGCTAAGCGCCGGGCGCCGCCAGAGAAAATACACCGATTGGGCCGACGCGCTGATTGGCGGGACGTGCTGATTGGCTGGGCGTCCGGCGGCGGGGAGGGGCCCGCTTCCGTCCGGAGTTCCCGGAGCTACCCCAGCTGGAGCCCTAAAGCTAGAGTACACCTGAGCTGCCTATCCCTGGAGGCTGGGATCCCCTTCTATGCTTGGGCGGGAACTCTGGGCTCCGCGATCTCTGGCTTTTAGGCCCACAGGTCATCACCAAGACGAAGGCTCCGCGGTTCGCCCTACGGAGTCCAATTGAGCAAAGGGACAGCTCTTGTACCCCCATCGACATTTCACTTCAAGCCTTAGCGCTGCAGTGTTTGGGGGCAACTGGGTGGGTTCTTGTGTCCCAGTGCTACGGTCGTACTTATTGTCACTTCCTGAATCTCGAGGCTGGAGAAGAGTAGTATATCCTTGCATCCCCTTCTCTACAGCACCTGCCTGTGGCGTCCTTTTAGGACTCGAGTTTTTCACCCCTGACACCACCAATTCATTCCACTCTACTGACCCAGGGAGCTGTGGTCCTAACTAACCACCCCTTTGCGTCCTTTCTCACTAAGTCTGGTCTAATTGACCGGCCAACACTCCACTCTGGTTTCACTTTACTATTATGAACAATTTTTGTTGTTTTGTTTTTAAAATACAGATCAAAGTATATCATTTTGCCTCTTCAGAGCCTTCCTCGAGCCAGAGAAGAGGCTAAACTTCTCAGCCTGGGATTTAAAAGTCCCATGATTCCCAGTACATGTGAGTCTGAGGCAAGAGGATCACGAGTTTGAAGGCAGCCTGTGTGATACATAGTGATATTCAGTCTCAAAACAACAAAACTCAAAACTCCACATTTCCTTTCTGTTATGTGTTCCAGCCACAGCCAGTTCTGCTAACCCCACCCTGACACTAACCCTCCTGACTACTATATTTGTAGACTGGAAGCCTATACGTACTCATTCTGCCGATTTTATTACTGTCCCTGTAGGTTGGCTATAAAATTTAGGTTGTGTATTTGGAACAAAAAGCTGAAAGAAAGGGAATCCCAGTTGCTCAGATTTCAGCATCTCCTATCAAGGTTAGCACAACCTTCTTCTTTACAAACAGTGGTGCTAGAATTTTACCATCGTAGCTCCCCTCTTTTTTAAGATTTATTTGTTACATATACAGTCTTCTGCCTATGTACCAGAAGAGGGCACCAGACTGAATTGTAGATGGTTGTGAGACACCATGTAGTTGCTGGGAATTGAACTCAGGACCTCTGGAAGAGCAGTCAGTGCTCTTAACCTCTGAGCCAGATCTCCAGCCCTCATTGTAGACTTTTTTTTAACATTAAGAGATTTGCAAAAGGTGAGGTAGCTCATGTCTGTACTCCTGAGGCAGGACTGCTATGAATTCAAGCCACTTTGGACTACATACAGACCGACATCCTGTCTTAAAAATTAATATATAATAAATATCTATATAATAAAGCAAATATATTTAAATATATTATGTATATATACATATATTTTTTTAAAAACTAAGTGTGATGATGCATGTCTAGCCAAGGCTAGAAGTAGTTTTGAGAGAATAGAACTGACATCCATAGGCTGGGTACTTTGCTTGCCTTTTCCCAATGCCTTTCAGAGGACTAAATCCAAATACTACGGAACTGAGGAACTAACTATACTGTTGCTATTCAACCTAGCTTTGTATTTCAAAATTCTTCCATTTGAAGTCACAGAAGCTCTCTCTCTCTCTCTCTCTCTCTCTCTCTCTCTCTCTCTCTCTCTCTCTCTCTCTCTCTCTCTCTCTCTCTCTCTCTCTCTCTCTCTCTCTCTCTCTCTCCCTCTCTCCTCTCTGTTGGGGTTTATTAGTAAAGTGGAGTTGATATTTGTTTTAGAGGCAGGGTCTCATTCTGTACACTGGGCTTAAACTCAACAATGTCCACCTCAATCTGCAGGTGTTGGACTTAGGGATTTAAATGAGGGAAGAGAGAGAAAGGCCCAGGAGTCTCAAGAGACACCTCTAATTTCATTTTGCAGTTGGATGTCCCTTCATTCAGACTACCATAAAAATCTCAGTAGAAAAACCTTTTTCGTGTGTGTGTGTGTGTGTGTGTGTGTGTGTGTGTGTGTGTGTGTGTGTGTGAGATTGTGTATAATCTGTATGTGGAGACCAGAAGTCAACATCAGGCAGTTTTTTTTCAATTGATACCCTATTTGTGTAGTATGTGTGTATGCACATTTGGGAAGCCAGGTGTTGACTTTGGATGTCTTCCTCAATAGCTCCTGTATTTTGTGTGTGTGTATGTGTGTGTGTGTGTGTGTGTGTGTGTGTGTGCATTCAGGTGGACTCACCCATGTTTGTACATGTGGAGGTCAGAGGTTAACTTCTGTTATTTTCAAACATCACACACTTTTTGTTTTTAAGACTGAGTCTCTCACTGAATCAAGAGCTTAGCTGAATGACATCCGCCAAGCCCCTGGGTCCTGCATGTCTTGTGCTGTCTGTTGTGCCCCCTTCCACACTCTGAGGACACTCCAGCAGCTGCAGAAGACACGAGCTGGAGCTGAAACACTGTTCCAGCTGTGAGCACTTCAGGCTGTCTGCACTGTCCTTAGAAAGAAGCATTCCTGAAGCAAGACAGAGCTGAATGAATTCTAGATACTCCTACTACTATTTCACCCATCTAAGAGAATTGCTCCCTTGCAATTTTTGCCACATACATCACTCCTGGCTATATAGGTAGGCTATGGCCTGATTATTTCTCTTCTGAGGGCAGACTTTTTTTTAGAAAGAGTATCATGTAGTCCTGACTGGCCCCAAACTGGCTATGTAGCTGACTTTGAATTACTGATCCTCCTGCACTAACCTCAGGAGAACTGAGATTACTGGGATGTACCATCATGTCTGGAATCAGTATGTGTATGTGTGGATGTGTATGTTGGTACATGTATGTGATGGGCACATGTACGTGTGTGTGTGTGTGTGTGTGTGTGTGTGTGTGTGTGTATACATGTGCATGCCAAAGAGCTTTAGGCATCATTAGTCAGAAACCATTGAAATTTTGGAGACAGTGACTTTCACTGGCCAGGAACATGCCAAAAAGGCTAGTCTGGCAGCCCGGAAAGACAAGGGGACCTCCCTGACTCCACCACCGCAGACCTAAGATATTAAGTCAATGCCATCATGCCGGGTAGTTTCACATGAGTTCTGGCCATCTATCTTAGGACTTCATTCTTAGAAGAAATTTACTGAAGGATCCATGGCTGTTCTAGTGAAATGACTCAACAGGAAAAGATGCTTGCTGCCAAGCCTCAGTACCTGAGTTTGATTCCTGTGATCAACATAGTGGAAGAAGAGAATTTATTTCCTCAAGTTGTCTGTGATCTCCACCATAAGCATGCCACAGCATATGTGCAACCCCCAACACTAAATAAATGTAAAAATAATTCAATATAGGGCCTATCTCCTACATCCACTGACATTTGTTGGGACAGGATTTCACTTTGTGGCCCAGGCTAGCCAAGAACTCAAAGAAATCCTCCTACCTGGGCCCCATGAGAGCTGGGTATGCAAGTATGAAGCACTAGATGGAACTTATGTTTTGACATCAGTCAAAGCTTGCAGATTTGGGAAGACTCCCCTCCTACAATAGCTGACTATGTTGAAAGACAGTATACATACCAGGAGGACATCTTTCATTCACAAAGTAAACTATCTGAGGCTCTAGACACAAAAAATTATTTCCCACTCTCTCAAATGTGTATTTTGCCTCCACTAAGTCATGAAAAACAAGTAACAGGCAACCACTTTTTCACTAGAAGCCCATCAAAATTATTACAATTTGCCAAAGCTAATGTGCCTAATTCTTCCTAGGTTACTTTTCATCAAAAAATGCCAATAAAGATTCTTCCTATGGCTCTCCTTTAAATTCTACTTTTGTTATTGCTATTGACAGTCCAGACTGGTCCTGCAGTACACTTTGTTTCCCAGGTTGAATTCAAGCCTGAGTCCCCAGAGTATTGGGATTACAAGCCCACACCACACACTGCTTTTTGTCCTCATTCTGACACTTGATCCTACCTGGGATCTGCCTGAGCCTGCCTGGCATGGAGGAAGTCCATCTTAGGTGGAATTGCTGTTAAGCATCTTCATTCCCGATCCCCTGAGACTGCCTCCTGGAGCTGTAACATCTTACCATCCCACCTCTGACACCTGTGCCCTTAATATACTGCAGGTGTCTGGAAAAGGGGCAGTGGAGGCACAGGACAACAGATAAACCAAGTGTCTGACTTACCTCAAGAATTAGAGAAAGTAAAGTAGGAGACTTGAGGAATTCTCAACGGCAGAGATCGAACTGGTTAGAGGTCGGCAATAGATTTGACCCTGAGGGTCAGAGGTCTTGGGGCCTGGTGGTGTTGGAACTAAGGTCTGACCTCACCAATGAGTCTCCTAGGAGAAAAGATGTGGGCTTGTCATTAAGAAGGATGGCTCAACCGGGCGTTGGTGGTGAATGCCTTTAATCCCAGCGCTCAGGAGGCAGAGGCAGGTGGATCTACAGATCGAGTTCCAGGACAGCCTCCAAAACAATACAGAGAAACCCTGTCTCGAAAAAACAAAACAAAACAAAAAGATGGCTCAACAGGTAAAGGCCATTGCCCCTAAATCTGATGACCTGAACTCCATCCTTAGGACCAACATAGTGAGAGAACCGCTGTAATCGGTCAGATAACCACCAAGCATGTGGGTGTACAAACACATGCAGTAAACATATAAACATTTTAAAAGAAAAGATACTAAGACTGTGGAATAAGCTTAGAGGGTAGATTGATCCCTAGGATGCAGGAAATGATGGGCTACCTCCCCAGAAACAAATAATGAACAAATGATAGCTCAGGCCTGTAATGCTAGCACTCCTGCAATGTCATTGAGCAACAGTGAGTCCATGGCCATCCTAAATGGTTACTTGAGAACACAAACAGCCTTGAAAGCTCTGCCTCAGAATCTCTGCTTATTTGTTTGTTTTTTGCTTTTCAAGACATGGTTTCTCTGTGTAGCTTTGTAGACCAAGCTGGTCTCAGACTCACAGAGATCCACCTACGTCTGCCTCCCTAATACTGGGATTAAAGGTGTGCACCACCAGCATCTGACTTGCCCATTCACTTTTAAGTATTCCTCTGTGTGTGTGTGTGTGTGTGTGTGTGTGTGTGTGTGTGTGTGTGTGTGTGTGTGTAGGAAATGCATGCCACTGTATGCATGTGGAGGCCAGTGATGGACGCCTCTGTTGTTGTCCCTTATCTTTCATCTGAAGAAAAAGCAGATATATTTTTATGTATATGAGTATTTTTCCTGCATGTATATACATTTGTATAAGCAGGTCAGCCAATTGCCCAACTTACCTCAAGAATTAGAAGTAATGTGGGAGATGAGGAATTTTCCTCAACTGGGAAGGGGAGACTTGACCCCTAGGGTCAGAGGTCTTGGGACCTGGTGACCTTGGTACCTATAGATTGACCTCACCAATAATCCTCCTAGGAGAAAAGATGAAAGGTTGATATTAAGAAAGGATATTAAGAAGGGGGAAATGAGTGTTCTCTGACATCCCAAACTATATAGTGCATATGTTTGTGTGCATGCACACGGATGGACACACACACAGAGAGAGACAGAGACAGAGACAGAGAGATACAGAGACAGGGAGGTGGAGAGAGCAATAAAAACATTTTAACGAAAGAGGTTGTTCACTGGGAAGAATGCTAGCATAGCATACAGGAAACCATGAGTTATCTCTGTACAGCATAAAGGGCCCATGGTAGGCAAGGCTTGAAATCTCAACATTCCCAAATGTATGGGACAAAAGCCAGGCATGGTGGTGCATAACTTTTATCCCAATACTCGGGAGGCAGAGGCAGGCAGATCTCTGTGAGTTTGAGGCCAGCTTGATCTACATAGTGAGACCTTGTCTTGAAATAACAACAACAAAGCTACAGGGAACTGAGTGGGGAGTTCAGTGTCATAGTAAGACACATGGTGAATCCTTGGCCATCGTAACATGACTGCATGAGAAGAAGTAACATTCAAGGCATCTCCCTCCAAATCTCTGCTCATTATTGACATTAGTATTTGTGTGTTTTGATGAGAATGAAGTGAATCAAGCCCTCCCTCTAATGTGGTCCTGGCCATACACATGCTTTGAAGCAGTGTTTATGGTTCTCTGTATCCTTTAGTTCTCTGTAGTCATCTAGGAAAGAGGCTAAGGGGACATAGGACAAAAGAGAATCCAAGAGTCTAACTCACCTCAAAAAATAGGGTAAGTAATTTGGGAAGCTTAGAGAGGAGAACTCTAATCAGTAGTGGGGTTGGCAGAGGACTTGACCCAAAGGGTCAGAGGTCCTGAAACCTAGTGATGTAGGGTCCTACTAGCTGGGAGCACCAATGAGCCTCCTAGGACAAAAGAGGAAGGTTTATCATGGAGGAGAATTCTTGGAGACTAACCAGATTGTTTAACTCATGAGGGCACTTGCCACCAGCCAGCTGTCCTCTACCTTCCCATGTGCATTGTACCCTAAACACATAGTACAATAACAATAAATAATAAAAGTAATGAAGATAGTCTAACAAAAGAAATTCTATTAGGACTGAGGTAGAGTTGGTAGAATGCTGTCCTGGCATTCAGCAAACCATAAAGAGTACAAAGTAGATAAGGCTTATAATTCTGGCATTCCTGAACATTGAAGCCACTGATGGGGGTTCAAAGTCACCAACGATGGCCATGCTACATGGTTAATGAAACCATGAAATGGTGTTAAAGTCTCTCACGCTCAGACATGTGTAATATGCAGTAGTGGGCACGTAGGGGGCACAAGACATCTTTGAGTGTTGGTCCTCAGTGTCCACCATTTTAGATGCAGGGTTTCTTCTCCACTGTATGCACCAGGATAACTGTCCCATGAGTTTCCAGACAGACTCCTATTTCTGCCAGATTTCTTGTTAGAGGAGAGTGTAACTACTGATGTGTCCCACCTATTGAGCTTTTACATGTGTTCTTGGGACTCAAGTAAGGTCTTAGAACTTGTTTGACAACCACTTTGTACACTAAGCCAACACCACTGCTGCCCCCATTTCTGATAGCCCACCTAGCCTGAAAAACACTTTCTCCACTTAGGTCTCTTTGTCCAGGAACAGCAGTGAGACTCCAAGGAAAAAATACGTAGATTTGCTATTAAGGCAGCACATTAGTTGCTGGCAAGATGTCTCAGCCGATAAAGGCTTTTGCCTTCAAATCTTATGATCAGGGTTCAATCCCAACAACCCAAACAGTACACTGAAAGAACTGACTCCTTTAATTCATTTTTTAACTTCCTTAGGTATGATGCCATGGAGGTTTGGGAATTCAAACACACTATGGGTGTGTGTGTGTGTGTGTGTGTGTGTGTGTGTGTGTGTAATAAAAGACATCTAAGACTTGGAAACAAGGTCAGCTGATAGAGAGCTAGACAAGAATGGAGGAAGACAAAAATTGCATCCCTGCACAAAATAAATGGCACATGGTGGCTCAGGTTGTCCCTAGTTTCCTAAAGGTGTAGGCAGCTGGAACAACAGTTGAAAGTACTCCATTGCGCTGTACTAAGACCTTGCTACCATACATTGTTACAGGAAAAGGAAAAGTCATTAATGACTCTCCCCTGACACTGCCTATTCTTCTTTTTAACTTTTTTTTCAGGAAGAGTTGTGATGTGTGCTATTGTGTATGCTGAGTACACATAGCATCCTTGGGTATTGATCTTCACGGTCAGACCCATGCATATATGATACGTTTTTACAAAAGAAAAACATTTGACTTGGAAGTAAATTGGTAAAGATAGAGTGAACCCTCCTCAAAATGCAGTAATGGTACATGGAAGTTCAGGACTGTAATCTTAACATCCTGAAGGTAGAACCCCTAGAATATGAGTTAAAGTCATCATTACTGAGACCTTGGCCATCCTATATAGCTACATAAAACCAAGAAATGCCATTAAAGGCACTGCCTAAGACTTTTAGATAATTCATTGTCTTTTAAGAAGATGTAGCTTTGTGCACTTATGGAGAAGGTCCTATTTAAAAGGCTGGCCTAACAGCCCACCATTTCCAGGTAGGAGCTCTTGGCATTTGCTCTATAAGCTGGTCTACACGCCACGTCAACATGAGAGAGCCTTCCATTGGACCATAGGGGATGAGAGTACAAAGGGTACAATCCATTAGGTTTTGAAATGTTCTCTGGTAACTCAAACTAGCTCATGCATATTGGGAAAACCTGTGGCAAATAACACCCATTCCTCTTGAGGTATCTTTACAGCAACTTAGCCAGAGAAACCTGCAGATATGACTTAACTGAAACCCTCAGTTTGGCTTGAGTTGTGCGGACTCAAACGCAGATCTTCATGCTGGTTGGCAAGTGTCATACCCAATAATCCATCCCCTCAGCACTCCCTCCCCTCCAATGTTGAGGGTCCAGGCCAGCCTGGGGTATCTCTGGTTTCCCAGACTAATATCTCAACAGGAAATCTGTGTGAGCCTCCTGAGTCTTGGCATCTCATGCCCCCACCTCCTAGGCCACAGTTTCTTTGGTCCCACATTCTTGTCTTCCACTCCTCTGGATCCATCCCAAGGCTTCTCTCCCGTGCCTAGCCCAGGAAGCACTCATTGTGTGTGTAGGCTGTATGAATGACTGTAGAACCACCTTCCTCCCCAGTTGTCTCTGGTCCTCTCCTGGGGCTGTAAGGTCTCTGCCATCGGACTCCCAACCTCAGCATCTGCAACTGTGGTAACCTTCAGGTGCTAGGCATGCGTGTCAGGTGGGCGCGTGGCACAGATGATGATTTACATGTCCCACTCACCTCAAGGAATGGCGGTAACTTGGGAGGCTTGAAGAAGTCTCCTCTTGCAAGGGAGCTCCTACGAGTGGGGCGCCAGTAAAGGATCAGACCCAGAGGGTCAGGGGCCCTAGGACCTGATGGCCTAGGTCCTTACTGGCCAAACACCGATCAGCCTCCTAGGAGAAAGATGCAGGATTGTCATCAAAAAAGTGTATTCTGGCAAGTGTTTTTCTGAGTCAGAACAGTAATCTACCTGTGTGATGATTCTATTTGTGTGTTCCTTACAATTATGAGGCCTTATATATTTTGAGAGGTATCGTGGGCCAGCAAGATGACTTGGTGGATGGAGGCTTCTGCTGCCAAGCCTGAACACCAGGGCTGAAGTCCAGCACTCAAACTGGGAGCCCTAGCCATGTGCCCCAGGCCATGCCAGTGAGGGTGGGCAGGCTCACAAACACACACACACACACACACACACACACAGGTGTGAGCTTGTGACCCAAACACATGTTCTCTTGAACCTCATGGTTGAGAAAGCATGAAGCCGTGTCCTGGGAACTCTCCCTACACTGTTTTGGGTGTACAGGGGACCCTGCACTTCCCATCTTTCCCAGGGTGATCAGCAGTTACTTAAGGAGCCCCATCACCTGCCGCCCAGTCCCCTATCCCCCAGAGAATGACATGCTCACACCACTCCATGATACTTTTCTTTCTTTTGTCACCTGATCTAAACAGGGGATCCCACTTTTCATGCCCTCTGTAGCTGGGATTTAGGAAAAGATTTGCACCGCCCATGCAACACTGCTTCAGGTCCAACCCGGGGCTTCAAGGTCTTTAACTTCCCACATTCCTACAAGGCTACAGGACAGAAGAGGAGCCGAGTGTCCAACTCACCTCACGAAATAGGGGGAGCAACGTGGGGGCCTTGGAGATTGCTCCAACAGGGGAGCTCCAACGGTGTGGGGAGGGGTGAAGTGGACTTGACCCAGAGGGTCAGTGGTCCTGAGACCTGATGCCCTAGGTCCCTACTGGCTGGGCACACCAGTGAGCCTCCTAGGAGCAAAGATGAGGGACTGTCATTAAGAATGGATACTGGGGGTGCTTGAGTGGTTCCCCGGATACAGTTTTTTGCTCCCAGTCCCCGATCCTCAGAACCCACATGTTCTCATGACTGGTACACGTTCTCCTCAGACCCGCCCACACGTGTGATGGCCTACAATTGCTGGGTGTACAATTCACACAACCCATGTCATACAAATATGTTTAATAACAGCGTTTGTATGGTCAGTAGGGAATGAATTTGGTTGGCCAAGTGCTAGCATAGCATACAGGAAGCCATGGGTGCCCCCTCCCCTCAGCACCAAAAGCCACCTGGTAGCTCAGGCCTGTGATCCTGTATTCCCCAAGCTGGAGGCTGCTGGCATTCCAGTTCACAGACCTCCTTAGTGACACAGTGAGAGAGTGGCCATCCCAAGTCTTTCTGTGGGACCATGAAGTGCCTTTAAAAGCTCTCCTTCACTAAGTCCCCTTACTCGGTGCCATGTCATTATCTGTACACGCCTGTGTGTCTCCTGTAGAGTGCAGGGACACACACTCGCCTGTGAGAAAGGTGCAACAGTGTCTCTTGCAACTATTTGCAGAAAGCAGGCATTGGAGGATGTGGTACTAGCCCACCCCAGTTTTGGTCCACCCCTAGTTTTGGTCCACAGCCTTGTCATCATTTTGCCCTGCCAGCCAGCTGCCCTCTGAGCTTCCAGACTGCCTGTATTGTCTCTGCCTCCCAGGTGGCCACAGAAACCTGCAGGGTATGACCTACCCAACTCCCTCAATTTTGCCTGCATTGTGGGGCCTCAAACGCAGATCTTCATGCTGGTTGGCAAGTGTCATACCCAATAATCCATCCCCTCAGCACTCCCTCCCTCCAATGTTGAGGGTCCAGGCCAGCCTGGGGTATCTCTGGTTTCCCAGACTAATATCTCAACAGGAAATCTGTGTGAGCCTCCTGAGTCTTGGCATCTCATGCCCCCACCTCCTAGGCCACAGTTTCTTTGGTCCCACATTCTTGTCTTCCACTCCTCTGGATCCATCCCAAGGCTTCTCTCCCGTGCCTAGCCCAGGAAGCACTCATTGTGTGTGTACGCTGTATGAATGACTGTAGAGCCACCTTCCTCCCCAGTTGTCTCTGGTCCTCTCCTGGGGCTGTAAGGTCTCTACCATCGGACTCCCAACCTCAGCATCTGCAACTGTGGTAACCTTCAGGTGCTAGGCATGCGTGTCAGGTGGGCGCGTGGCACAGATGATGATTTACATGTCCCACTCACCTCAAGGAATGGCGGTAACTTGGGAGGCTTGAAGAAGTCTCCTCTTGCAAGGGAGCTCCTACGAGTGGGGCGCCAGTAAAGGATCAGACCCAGAGGGTCAGGGGCCCTAGGACCTGATGGCCTAGGTCCTTACTGGCCAAACACCGATCAGCCTCCTAGGAAAAAGATGCAGGATTGTCATCAAAAAAGTGTATTCTGGCAAGTGTTTTTCTGAGTCAGAACAGTAATCTACCTGTGTGATGATTCTATTTGTGCGTTCCTTACAATTATGAGGCCTTATATATTTTGAGAGGTATCGTGGGCCAGCAAGATGACTTGGTGGATGGAGGCTTCTGCTGCCAAGCCTGAACACCAGGGCTGAAGTCCAGCACTCAAACTGGGAGCCCTAGCCATGTGCCCCAGGCCATGCCAGTGAGGGTGGGCAGGCTCACAAACACACACACACACACACACACACACACACACACACACACACAGGTGTGAGCTTGTGACCCAAACACATGTTCTCTTGAACCTCATGGTTGAGAAAGCATGAAGCCGTGTCCTGGGAACTCTCCCTACACTGTTTTGGGTGTACAGGGGACCCTGCACTTCCCATCTTTCCCAGGGTGATCAGCAGTTACTTAAGGAGCCCCATCACCTGCCGCCCAGTCCCCCATCCCCCAGAGAATGACATGCTCACACCACTCCATGATACTTTTCTTTCTTTTGTCACCTGATCTAAACAGGGGATCCCACTTTTCATGCCCTCTGTAGCTGGGATTTAGGAAAAGATTTGCACCGCCCATGCAACACTGCTTCAGGTCCAACCCGGGGCTTCAAGGTCTTTAACTTCCCACATTCCTACAAGGCTACAGGACAGAAGAGGAGCCGAGTGTCCAACTCACCTCACGAAATAGGGGGAGCAACGTGGGGGCCTTGGAGATTGCTCCAACAGGGGAGCTCCAACGGTGTGGGGAGGGGTGAAGTGGACTTGACCCAGAGGGTCAGTGGTCCTGAGACCTGATGCCCTAGGTCCCTACTGGCTGGGCACACCAGTGAGCCTCCTAGGAGCAAAGATGAGGGACTGTCATTAAGAATGGATACTGGGGGTGCTTGAGTGGTTCCCCGGATACAGTTTTTTGCTCCCAGTCCCCGATCCTCAGAACCCACATGTTCTCATGACTGGTACACGTTCTCCTCAGACCCGCCCACACGTGTGATGGCCTACAATTGCTGGGTGTACAATTCACACAACCCATGTCATACAAATATGTTTAATAACAGCGTTTGTATGGTCAGTAGGGAATGAATTTGGTTGGCCAAGTGCTAGCATAGCATACAGGAAGCCATGGGTGCCCCCTCCCCTCAGCACCAAAAGCCACCTGGTAGCTCAGGCCTGTGATCCTGTATTCCCCAAGCTGGAGGCTGCTGGCATTCCAGTTCACAGACCTCCTTAGTGACACAGTGAGAGAGTGGCCATCCCAAGTCTTTCTGTGGGACCATGAAGTGCCTTTAAAAGCTCTCCTTCACTAAGTCCCCTTACTCGGTGCCATGTCATTATCTGTACACGCCTGTGTGTCTCCTGTAGAGTGCAGGGACACACACTCGCCTGTGAGAAAGGTGCAACAGTGTCTCTTGCAACTATTTGCAGAAAGCAGGCATTGGAGGATGTGGTACTAGCCCACCCCAGTTTTGGTCCACCCCTAGTTTTGGTCCACAGCCTTGTCATCATTTTGCCCTGCCAGCCAGCTGCCCTCTGAGCTTCCAGACTGCCTGTATTGTCTCTGCCTCCCAGGTGGCCACAGAAACCTGCAGGGTATGACCTACCCAACTCCCTCAATTTTGCCTGCATTGTGGGGCCTCAAACGCAGATCTTCATGCTGGTTGGCAAGTGTCATACCCAATAATCCATCCCCTCAGCACTCCCTCCCTCCAATGTTGAGGGTCCAGGCCAGCCTGGGGTATCTCTGGTTTCCCAGACTAATATCTCAACAGGAAATCTGTGTGAGCCTCCTGAGTCTTGGCATCTCATGCCCCCACCTCCTAGGCCACAGTTTCTTTGGTCCCACATTCTTGTCTTCCACTCCTCTGGATCCATCCCAAGGCTTCTCTCCCGTGCCTAGCCCAGGAAGCACTCATTGTGTGTGTAGGCTGTATGAATGACTGTAGAACCACCTTCCTCCCCAGTTGTCTCTGGTCCTCTCCTGGGGCTGTAAGGTCTCTACCATCGGACTCCCAACCTCAGCATCTGCAACTGTGGTAACCTTCAGGTGCTAGGCATGCGTGTCAGGTGGGAGCGTGGCACAGATGATGATTTACATGTCCCACTCACCTCAAGGAATGGCGGTAACTTGGGAGGCTTGAAGAAGTCTCCTCTTGCAAGGGAGCTCCTACGAGTGGGGCGCCAGTAAAGGATCAGACCCAGAGGGTCAGGGGCCCTAGGACCTGATGGCCTAGGTCCTTACTGGCCAAACACCGATCAGCCTCCTAGGAGAAAGATGCAGGATTGTCATCAAAAAAGTGTATTCTGGCAAGTGTTTTTCTGAGTCAGAACAGTAATCTACCTGTGTGATGATTCTATTTGTGCGTTCCTTACAATTATGAGGCCTTATATATTTTGAGAGGTATCGTGGGCCAGCAAGATGACTTGGTGGATGGAGGCTTCTGCTGCCAAGCCTGAACACCAGGGCTGAAGTCCAGCACTCAAACTGGGAGCCCTAGCCATGTGCCCCAGGCCATGCCAGTGAGGGTGGGCAGGCTCACAAACACACACACACACACACACACACACACACACAGGTGTGAGCTTGTGACCCAAACACATGTTCTCTTGAACCTCATGGTTGAGAAAGCATGAAGCCGTGTCCTGGGAACTCTCCCTACACTGTTTTGGGTGTACAGGGGACCCTGCACTTCCCATCTTTCCCAGGGTGATCAGCAGTTACTTAAGGAGCCCCATCACCTGCCGCCCAGTCCCCCATCCCCCAGAGAATGACATGCTCACACCACTCCATGATACTTTTCTTTCTTTTGTCACCTGATCTAAACAGGGGATCCCACTTTTCATGCCCTCTGTAGCTGGGATTTAGGAAAAGATTTGCACCGCCCATGCAACACTGCTTCAGGTCCAGCCCGGGGCTTCAAGGTCTTTAACTTCCCACATTCCTACAAGGCTACAGGACAGAAGAGGAGCCGAGTGTCCAACTCACCTCACGAAATAGGGGGAGCAACGTGGGGGCCTTGGAGATTGCTCCAACAGGGGAGCTCCAACGGTGTGGGGAGGGGTGAAGTGGACTTGACCCAGAGGGTCAGTGGTCCTGAGACCTGATGCCCTAGGTCCCTACTGGCTGGGCACACCAGTGAGCCTCCTAGGAGCAAAGATGAGGGACTGTCATTAAGAATGGATACTGGGGGTGCTTGAGTGGTTCCCCGGATACAGTTTTTTGCTCCCAGTCCCCGATCCTCAGAACCCACATGTTCTCATGACTGGTACACGTTCTCCTCAGACCCGCCCACACGTGTGATGGCCTACAATTGCTGGGTGTACAATTCACACAACCCATGTCATACAAATATGTTTAATAACAGCGTTTGTATGGTCAGTAGGGAATGAATTTGGTTGGCCAAGTGCTAGCATAGCATACAGGAAGCCATGGGTGCCCCCTCCCCTCAGCACCAAAAGCCACCTGGTAGCTCAGGCCTGTGATCCTGTATTCCCCAAGCTGGAGGCTGCTGGCATTCCAGTTCACAGACCTCCTTAGTGACACAGTGAGAGAGTGGCCATCCCAAGTCTTTCTGTGGGACCATGAAGTGCCTTTAAAAGCTCTCCTTCACTAAGTCCCCTTACTCGGTGCCATGTCATTATCTGTACACGCCTGTGTGTCTCCTGTAGAGTGCAGGGACACACACTCGCCTGTGAGAAAGGTGCAACAGTGTCTCTTGCAACTATTTGCAGAAAGCAGGCATTGGAGGATGTGGTACTAGCCCACCCCAGTTTTGGTCCACCCCTAGTTTTGGTCCACAGCCTTGTCATCATTTTGCCCTGCCAGCCAGCTGCCCTCTGAGCTTCCAGACTGCCTGTATTGTCTCTGCCTCCCAGGTGGCCACAGAAACCTGCAGGGTATGACCTACCCAACTCCCTCAATTTTGCCTGCATTGTGGGGCCTCAAACGCAGATCTTCATGCTGGTTGGCAAGTGTCATACCCAATAATCCATCCCCTCAGCACTCCCTCCCCTCCAATGTTGAGGGTCCAGGCCAGCCTGGGGTATCTCTGGTTTCCCAGACTAATATCTCAACAGGAAATCTGTGTGAGCCTCCTGAGTCTTGGCATCTCATGCCCCCACCTCCTAGGCCACAGTTTCTTTGGTCCCACATTCTTGTCTTCCACTCCTCTGGATCCATCCCAAGGCTTCTCTCCCGTGCCTAGCCCAGGAAGCACTCATTGTGTGTGTAGGCTGTATGAATGACTGTAGAACCACCTTCCTCCCCAGTTGTCTCTGGTCCTCTCCTGGGGCTGTAAGGTCTCTACCATCGGACTCCCAACCTCAGCATCTGCAACTGTGGTAACCTTCAGGTGCTAGGCATGCGTGTCAGGTGGGAGCGTGGCACAGATGATGATTTACATGTCCCACTCACCTCAAGGAATGGCGGTAACTTGGGAGGCTTGAAGAAGTCTCCTCTTGCAAGGGAGCTCCTACGAGTGGGGCGCCAGTAAAGGATCAGACCCAGAGGGTCAGGGGCCCTAGGACCTGATGGCCTAGGTCCTTACTGGCCAAACACCGATCAGCCTCCTAGGAGAAAGATGCAGGATTGTCATCAAAAAAGTGTATTCTGGCAAGTGTTTTTCTGAGTCAGAACAGTAATCTACCTGTGTGATGATTCTATTTGTGCGTTCCTTACAATTATGAGGCCTTATATATTTTGAGAGGTATCGTGGGCCAGCAAGATGACTTGGTGGATGGAGGCTTCTGCTGCCAAGCCTGAACACCAGGGCTGAAGTCCAGCACTCAAACTGGGAGCCCTAGCCATGTGCCCCAGGCCATGCCAGTGAGGGTGGGCAGGCTCACAAACACACACACACACACACACACACACACACACAGGTGTGAGCTTGTGACCCAAACACATGTTCTCTTGAACCTCATGGTTGAGAAAGCATGAAGCCGTGTCCTGGGAACTCTCCCTACACTGTTTTGGGTGTACAGGGGACCCTGCACTTCCCATCTTTCCCAGGGTGATCAGCAGTTACTTAAGGAGCCCCATCACCTGCCGCCCAGTCCCCCATCCCCCAGAGAATGACATGCTCACACCACTCCATGATACTTTTCTTTCTTTTGTCACCTGATCTAAACAGGGGATCCCACTTTTCATGCCCTCTGTAGCTGGGATTTAGGAAAAGATTTGCACCGCCCATGCAACACTGCTTCAGGTCCAGCCCGGGGCTTCAAGGTCTTTAACTTCCCACATTCCTACAAGGCTACAGGACAGAAGAGGAGCCGAGTGTCCAACTCACCTCACGAAATAGGGGGAGCAACGTGGGGGCCTTGGAGATTGCTCCAACAGGGGAGCTCCAACGGTGTGGGGAGGGGTGAAGTGGACTTGACCCAGAGGGTCAGTGGTCCTGAGACCTGATGCCCTAGGTCCCTACTGGCTGGGCACACCAGTGAGCCTCCTAGGAGCAAAGATGAGGGACTGTCATTAAGAATGGATACTGGGGGTGCTTGAGTGGTTCCCCGGATACAGTTTTTTGCTCCCAGTCCCCGATCCTCAGAACCCACATGTTCTCATGACTGGTACACGTTCTCCTCAGACCCGCCCACACGTGTGATGGCCTACAATTGCTGGGTGTACAATTCACACAACCCATGTCATACAAATATGTTTAATAACAGCGTTTGTATGGTCAGTAGGGAATGAATTTGGTTGGCCAAGTGCTAGCATAGCATACAGGAAGCCATGGGTGCCCCCTCCCCTCAGCACCAAAAGCCACCTGGTAGCTCAGGCCTGTGATCCTGTATTCCCCAAGCTGGAGGCTGCTGGCATTCCAGTTCACAGACCTCCTTAGTGACACAGTGAGAGAGTGGCCATCCCAAGTCTTTCTGTGGGACCATGAAGTGCCTTTAAAAGCTCTCCTTCACTAAGTCCCCTTACTCGGTGCCATGTCATTATCTGTACACGCCTGTGTGTCTCCTGTAGAGTGCAGGGACACACACTCGCCTGTGAGAAAGGTGCAACAGTGTCTCTTGCAACTATTTGCAGAAAGCAGGCATTGGAGGATGTGGTACTAGCCCACCCCAGTTTTGGTCCACCCCTAGTTTTGGTCCACAGCCTTGTCATCATTTTGCCCTGCCAGCCAGCTGCCCTCTGAGCTTCCAGACTGCCTGTATTGTCTCTGCCTCCCAGGTGGCCACAGAAACCTGCAGGGTATGACCTACCCAACTCCCTCAATTTTGCCTGCATTGTGGGGCCTCAAACGCAGATCTTCATGCTGGTTGGCAAGTGTCATACCCAATAATCCATCCCCTCAGCACTCCCTCCCCTCCAATGTTGAGGGTCCAGGCCAGCCTGGGGTATCTCTGGTTTCCCAGACTAATATCTCAACAGGAAATCTGTGTGAGCCTCCTGAGTCTTGGCATCTCATGCCCCCACCTCCTAGGCCACAGTTTCTTTGGTCCCACATTCTTGTCTTCCACTCCTCTGGATCCATCCCAAGGCTTCTCTCCCGTGCCTAGCCCAGGAAGCACTCATTGTGTGTGTAGGCTGTATGAATGACTGTAGAACCACCTTCCTCCCCAGTTGTCTCTGGTCCTCTCCTGGGGCTGTAAGGTCTCTACCATCGGACTCCCAACCTCAGCATCTGCAACTGTGGTAACCTTCAGGTGCTAGGCATGCGTGTCAGGTGGGAGCGTGGCACAGATGATGATTTACATGTCCCACTCACCTCAAGGAATGGCGGTAACTTGGGAGGCTTGAAGAAGTCTCCTCTTGCAAGGGAGCTCCTACGAGTGGGGCGCCAGTAAAGGATCAGACCCAGAGGGTCAGGGGCCCTAGGACCTGATGGCCTAGGTCCTTACTGGCCAAACACCGATCAGCCTCCTAGGAGAAAGATGCAGGATTGTCATCAAAAAAGTGTATTCTGGCAAGTGTTTTTCTGAGTCAGAACAGTAATCTACCTGTGTGATGATTCTATTTGTGCGTTCCTTACAATTATGAGGCCTTATATATTTTGAGAGGTATCGTGGGCCAGCAAGATGACTTGGTGGATGGAGGCTTCTGCTGCCAAGCCTGAACACCAGGGCTGAAGTCCAGCACTCAAACTGGGAGCCCTAGCCATGTGCCCCAGGCCATGCCAGTGAGGGTGGGCAGGCTCACAAACACACACACACACACACACACACACACACAGGTGTGAGCTTGTGACCCAAACACATGTTCTCTTGAACCTCATGGTTGAGAAAGCATGAAGCCGTGTCCTGGGAACTCTCCCTACACTGTTTTGGGTGCACAGGGGACCCTGCACTTCCCATCTTTCCCAGGGTGATCAGCAGTTACTTAAGGAGCCCCATCACCTGCCGCCCAGTCCCCCATCCCCCAGAGAATGACATGCTCACACCACTCCATGATACTTTTCTTTCTTTTGTCACCTGATCTAAACAGGGGATCCCACTTTTCATGCCCTCTGTAGCTGGGATTTAGGAAAAGATTTGCACCGCCCATGCAACACTGCTTCAGGTCCAACCCGGGGCTTCAAGGTCTTTAACTTCCCACATTCCTACAAGGCTACAGGACAGAAGAGGAGCCGAGTGTCCAACTCACCTCACGAAATAGGGGGAGCAACGTGGGGGCCTTGGAGATTGCTCCAACAGGGGAGCTCCAACGGTGTGGGGAGGGGTGAAGTGGACTTGACCCAGAGGGTCAGTGGTCCTGAGACCTGATGCCCTAGGTCCCTACTGGCTGGGCACACCAGTGAGCCTCCTAGGAGCAAAGATGAGGGACTGTCATTAAGAATGGATACTGGGGGTGCTTGAGTGGTTCCCCGGATACAGTTTTTTGCTCCCAGTCCCCGATCCTCAGAACCCACATGTTCTCATGACTGGTACACGTTCTCCTCAGACCCGCCCACACGTGTGATGGCCTACAATTGCTGGGTGTACAATTCACACAACCCATGTCATACAAATATGTTTAATAACAGCGTTTGTATGGTCAGTAGGGAATGAATTTGGTTGGCCAAGTGCTAGCATAGCATACAGGAAGCCATGGGTGCCCCCTCCCCTCAGCACCAAAAGCCACCTGGTAGCTCAGGCCTGTGATCCTGTATTCCCCAAGCTGGAGGCTGCTGGCATTCCAGTTCACAGACCTCCTTAGTGACACAGTGAGAGAGTGGCCATCCCAAGTCTTTCTGTGGGACCATGAAGTGCCTTTAAAAGCTCTCCTTCACTAAGTCCCCTTACTCGGTGCCATGTCATTATCTGTACACGCCTGTGTGTCTCCTGTAGAGTGCAGGGACACACACTCGCCTGTGAGAAAGGTGCAACAGTGTCTCTTGCAACTATTTGCAGAAAGCAGGCATTGGAGGATGTGGTACTAGCCCACCCCAGTTTTGGTCCACCCCTAGTTTTGGTCCACAGCCTTGTCATCATTTTGCCCTGCCAGCCAGCTGCCCTCTGAGCTTCCAGACTGCCTGTATTGTCTCTGCCTCCCAGGTGGCCACAGAAACCTGCAGGGTATGACCTACCCAACTCCCTCAATTTTGCCTGCATTGTGGGGCCTCAAACGCAGATCTTCATGCTGGTTGGCAAGTGTCATACCCAATAATCCATCCCCTCAGCACTCCCTCCCCTCCAATGTTGAGGGTCCAGGCCAGCCTGGGGTATCTCTGGTTTCCCAGACTAATATCTCAACAGGAAATCTGTGTGAGCCTCCTGAGTCTTGGCATCTCATGCCCCCACCTCCTAGGCCACAGTTTCTTTGGTCCCACATTCTTGTCTTCCACTCCTCTGGATCCATCCCAAGGCTTCTCTCCCGTGCCTAGCCCAGGAAGCACTCATTGTGTGTGTAGGCTGTATGAATGACTGTAGAACCACCTTCCTCCCCAGTTGTCTCTGGTCCTCTCCTGGGGCTGTAAGGTCTCTACCATCGGACTCCCAACCTCAGCATCTGCAACTGTGGTAACCTTCAGGTGCTAGGCATGCGTGTCAGGTGGGAGCGTGGCACAGATGATGATTTACATGTCCCACTCACCTCAAGGAATGGCGGTAACTTGGGAGGCTTGAAGAAGTCTCCTCTTGCAAGGGAGCTCCTACGAGTGGGGCGCCAGTAAAGGATCAGACCCAGAGGGTCAGGGGCCCTAGGACCTGATGGCCTAGGTCCTTACTGGCCAAACACCGATCAGCCTCCTAGGAGAAAGATGCAGGATTGTCATCAAAAAAGTGTATTCTGGCAAGTGTTTTTCTGAGTCAGAACAGTAATCTACCTGTGTGATGATTCTATTTGTGCGTTCCTTACAATTATGAGGCCTTATATATTTTGAGAGGTATCGTGGGCCAGCAAGATGACTTGGTGGATGGAGGCTTCTGCTGCCAAGCCTGAACACCAGGGCTGAAGTCCAGCACTCAAACTGGGAGCCCTAGCCATGTGCCCCAGGCCATGCCAGTGAGGGTGGGCAGGCTCACAAACACACACACACACACACACACACACACACACAGGTGTGAGCTTGTGACCCAAACACATGTTCTCTTGAACCTCATGGTTGAGAAAGCATGAAGCCGTGTCCTGGGAACTCTCCCTACACTGTTTTGGGTGCACAGGGGACCCTGCACTTCCCATCTTTCCCAGGGTGATCAGCAGTTACTTAAGGAGCCCCATCACCTGCCGCCCAGTCCCCCATCCCCCAGAGAATGACATGCTCACACCACTCCATGATACTTTTCTTTCTTTTGTCACCTGATCTAAACAGGGGATCCCACTTTTCATGCCCTCTGTAGCTGGGATTTAGGAAAAGATTTGCACCGCCCATGCAACACTGCTTCAGGTCCAACCCGGGGCTTCAAGGTCTTTAACTTCCCACATTCCTACAAGGCTACAGGACAGAAGAGGAGCCGAGTGTCCAACTCACCTCACGAAATAGGGGGAGCAACGTGGGGGCCTTGGAGATTGCTCCAACAGGGGAGCTCCAACGGTGTGGGGAGGGGTGAAGTGGACTTGACCCAGAGGGTCAGTGGTCCTGAGACCTGATGCCCTAGGTCCCTACTGGCTGGGCACACCAGTGAGCCTCCTAGGAGCAAAGATGAGGGACTGTCATTAAGAATGGATACTGGGGGTGCTTGAGTGGTTCCCCGGATACAGTTTTTTGCTCCCAGTCCCCGATCCTCAGAACCCACATGTTCTCATGACTGGTACACGTTCTCCTCAGACCCGCCCACACGTGTGATGGCCTACAATTGCTGGGTGTACAATTCACACAACCCATGTCATACAAATATGTTTAATAACAGCGTTTGTATGGTCAGTAGGGAATGAATTTGGTTGGCCAAGTGCTAGCATAGCATACAGGAAGCCATGGGTGCCCCCTCCCCTCAGCACCAAAAGCCACCTGGTAGCTCAGGCCTGTGATCCTGTATTCCCCAAGCTGGAGGCTGCTGGCATTCCAGTTCACAGACCTCCTTAGTGACACAGTGAGAGAGTGGCCATCCCAAGTCTTTCTGTGGGACCATGAAGTGCCTTTAAAAGCTCTCCTTCACTAAGTCCCCTTACTCGGTGCCATGTCATTATCTGTACACGCCTGTGTGTCTCCTGTAGAGTGCAGGGACACACACTCGCCTGTGAGAAAGGTGCAACAGTGTCTCTTGCAACTATTTGCAGAAAGCAGGCATTGGAGGATGTGGTACTAGCCCACCCCAGTTTTGGTCCACCCCTAGTTTTGGTCCACAGCCTTGTCATCATTTTGCCCTGCCAGCCAGCTGCCCTCTGAGCTTCCAGACTGCCTGTATTGTCTCTGCCTCCCAGGTGGCCACAGAAACCTGCAGGGTATGACCTACCCAACTCCCTCAATTTTGCCTGCATTGTGGGGCCTCAAACGCAGATCTTCATGCTGGTTGGCAAGTGTCATACCCAATAATCCATCCCCTCAGCACTCCCTCCCCTCCAATGTTGAGGGTCCAGGCCAGCCTGGGGTATCTATGGTTTCCCAGACTAATATCTCAACAGGAAATCTGTGTGAGCCTCCTGAGTCTTGGCATCTCATGCCCCCACCTCCTAGGCCACAGTTTCTTTGGTCCCACATTCTTGTCTTCCACTCCTCTGGATCCATCCCAAGGCTTCTCTCCCGTGCCTAGCCCAGGAAGCACTCATTGTGTGTGTACGCTGTATGAATGACTGTAGAGCCACCTTCCTCCCCAGTTGTCTCTGGTCCTCTCCTGGGGCTGTAAGGTCTCTACCATCGGGCTCCCAACCCCAGCATCTGCAACTGTGGTAACCTTCAGGTGCTAGGCATGCGTGTCAGGTGGGAGCGTGGCACAGATGATGATTTACATGTCCCACTCACCTCAAGGAATGGCGGTAACTTGGGAGGCTTGAAGAAGTCTCCTCTTGCAAGGGAGCTCCTACGAGTGGGGCGCCAGTAAAGGATCAGACCCAGAGGGTCAGGGGCCCTAGGACCTGATGGCCTAGGTCCTTACTGGCCAAACACCGATCAGCCTCCTAGGAGAAAGATGCAGGATTGTCATCAAAAAAGTGTATTCTGGCAAGTGTTTTTCTGAGTCAGAACAGTAATCTACCTGTGTGATGATTCTATTTGTGCGTTCCTTACAATTATGAGGCCTTATATATTTTGAGAGGTATCGTGGGCCAGCAAGATGACTTGGTGGATGGAGGCTTCTGCTGCCAAGCCTGAACACCAGGGCTGAAGTCCAGCACTCAAACTGGGAGCCCTAGCCATGTGCCCCAGGCCATGCCAGTGAGGGTGGGCAGGCTCACAAACACACACACACACACACACACACACACACACACAGGTGTGAGCTTGTGACCCAAACACATGTTCTCTTGAACCTCATGGTTGAGAAAGCATGAAGCCGTGTCCTGGGAACTCTCCCTACACTGTTTTGGGTGTACAGGGGACCCTGCACTTCCCATCTTTCCCAGGGTGATCAGCAGTTACTTAAGGAGCCCCATCACCTGCCGCCCAGTCCCCCATCCCCCAGAGAATGACATGCTCACACCACTCCATGATACTTTTCTTTCTTTTGTCACCTGATCTAAACAGGGGATCCCACTTTTCATGCCCTCTGTAGCTGGGATTTAGGAAAAGATTTGCACCGCCCATGCAACACTGCTTCAGGTCCAGCCCGGGGCTTCAAGGTCTTTAACTTCCCACATTCCTACAAGGCTACAGGACAGAAGAGGAGCCGAGTGTCCAACTCACCTCACGAAATAGGGGGAGCAACGTGGGGGCCTTGGAGATTGCTCCAACAGGGGAGCTCCAACGGTGTGGGGAGGGGTGAAGTGGACTTGACCCAGAGGGTCAGTGGTCCTGAGACCTGATGCCCTAGGTCCCTACTGGCTGGGCACACCAGTGAGCCTCCTAGGAGCAAAGATGAGGGACTGTCATTAAGAATGGATACTGGGGGTGCTTGAGTGGTTCCCCGGATACAGTTTTTTGCTCCCAGTCCCCGATCCTCAGAACCCACATGTTCTCATGACTGGTACACGTTCTCCTCAGACCCGCCCACACGTGTGATGGCCTACAATTGCTGGGTGTACAATTCACACAACCCATGTCATACAAATATGTTTAATAACAGCGTTTGTATGGTCAGTAGGGAATGAATTTGGTTGGCCAAGTGCTAGCATAGCATACAGGAAGCCATGGGTGCCCCCTCCCCTCAGCACCAAAAGCCACCTGGTAGCTCAGGCCTGTGATCCTGTATTCCCCAAGCTGGAGGCTGCTGGCATTCCAGTTCACAGACCTCCTTAGTGACACAGTGAGAGAGTGGCCATCCCAAGTCTTTCTGTGGGACCATGAAGTGCCTTTAAAAGCTCTCCTTCACTAAGTCCCCTTACTCGGTGCCATGTCATTATCTGTACACGCCTGTGTGTCTCCTGTAGAGTGCAGGGACACACACTCGCCTGTGAGAAAGGTGCAACAGTGTCTCTTGCAACTATTTGCAGAAAGCAGGCATTGGAGGATGTGGTACTAGCCCACCCCAGTTTTGGTCCACCCCTAGTTTTGGTCCACAGCCTTGTCATCATTTTGCCCTGCCAGCCAGCTGCCCTCTGAGCTTCCAGACTGCCTGTATTGTCTCTGCCTCCCAGGTGGCCACAGAAACCTGCAGGGTATGACCTACCCAACTCCCTCAATTTTGCCTGCATTGTGGGGCCTCAAACGCAGATCTTCATGCTGGTTGGCAAGTGTCATACCCAATAATCCATCCCCTCAGCACTCCCTCCCCTCCAATGTTGAGGGTCCAGGCCAGCCTGGGGTATCTCTGGTTTCCCAGACTAATATCTCAACAGGAAATCTGTGTGAGCCTCCTGAGTCTTGGCATCTCATGCCCCCACCTCCTAGGCCACAGTTTCTTTGGTCCCACATTCTTGTCTTCCACTCCTCTGGATCCATCCCAAGGCTTCTCTCCCGTGCCTAGCCCAGGAAGCACTCATTGTGTGTGTACGCTGTATGAATGACTGTAGAGCCACCTTCCTCCCCAGTTGTCTCTGGTCCTCTCCTGGGGCTGTAAGGTCTCTACCATCGGGCTCCCAACCCCAGCATCTGCAACTGTGGTAACCTTCAGGTGCTAGGCATGCGTGTCAGGTGGGAGCGTGGCACAGATGATGATTTACATGTCCCACTCACCTCAAGGAATGGCGGTAACTTGGGAGGCTTGAAGAAGTCTCCTCTTGCAAGGGAGCTCCTACGAGTGGGGCGCCAGTAAAGGATCAGACCCAGAGGGTCAGGGGCCCTAGGACCTGATGGCCTAGGTCCTTACTGGCCAAACACCGATCAGCCTCCTAGGAGAAAGATGCAGGATTGTCATCAAAAAAGTGTATTCTGGCAAGTGTTTTTCTGAGTCAGAACAGTAATCTACCTGTGTGATGATTCTATTTGTGCGTTCCTTACAATTATGAGGCCTTATATATTTTGAGAGGTATCGTGGGCCAGCAAGATGACTTGGTGGATGGAGGCTTCTGCTGCCAAGCCTGAACACCAGGGCTGAAGTCCAGCACTCAAACTGGGAGCCCTAGCCATGTGCCCCAGGCCATGCCAGTGAGGGTGGGCAGGCTCACAAACACACACACACACACACACACACACACACACACACAGGTGTGAGCTTGTGACCCAAACACATGTTCTCTTGAACCTCATGGTTGAGAAAGCATGAAGCCGTGTCCTGGGAACTCTCCCTACACTGTTTTGGGTGTACAGGGGACCCTGCACTTCCCATCTTTCCCAGGGTGATCAGCAGTTACTTAAGGAGCCCCATCACCTGCCGCCCAGTCCCCCATCCCCCAGAGAATGACATGCTCACACCACTCCATGATACTTTTCTTTCTTTTGTCACCTGATCTAAACAGGGGATCCCACTTTTCATGCCCTCTGTAGCTGGGATTTAGGAAAAGATTTGCACCGCCCATGCAACACTGCTTCAGGTCCAACCCGGGGCTTCAAGGTCTTTAACTTCCCACATTCCTACAAGGCTACAGGACAGAAGAGGAGCCGAGTGTCCAACTCACCTCACGAAATAGGGGGAGCAACGTGGGGGCCTTGGAGATTGCTCCAACAGGGGAGCTCCAACGGTGTAGGGAGGGGTGAAGTGGACTTGACCCAGAGATTCAGTGGTCCTGGGACTTTATGTAGTAGGTCAGTACTGTCCAACCAATGTTGTGCGTCCTAGGAGCAACGATGAGGGAGTGTCAGTTTGTGTATTTATTGACTACTGTGTGAGCCCTTTGCAGAACAAAGGTTTTCCTTCTAATTCTAGGCTGGTGTGACCTAGTCCAGAATCCTCAGGACCCACATGTGCAGAAGAGAACTGACTTCCACACATTTTCCTCAGACCTGCCCACACGTGTGATGGCCTACAATTGCTGGGTGTACAATTCACACAACCCATGTCATACAAATATGTTTAATAACAGCGTTTGTATGGTCAGTAGGGAATGAATTTGGTTGGCCAAGTGCTAGCATAGCATACAGGAAGCCATGGGTGCCCCCTCCCCTCAGCACCAAAAGCCACCTGGTAGCTCAGGCCTGTGATCCTGTATTCCCCAAGCTGGAGGCTGCTGGCATTCCAGTTCACAGACCTCCTTAGTGACACAGTGAGAGAGTGGCCATCCCAAGTCTTTCTGTGGGACCATGAAGTGCCTTTAAAAGCTCTCCTTCACTAAGTCCCCTTACTCGGTGCCATGTCATTATCTGTACACGCCTGTGTGTCTCCTGTAGAGTGCAGGGACACACACTCGCCTGTGAGAAAGGTGCAACAGTGTCTCTTGCAACTATTTGCAGAAAGCAGGCATTGGAGGATGTGGTACTAGCCCACCCCAGTTTTGGTCCACCCCTAGTTTTGGTCCACAGCCTTGTCATCATTTTGCCCTGCCAGCCAGCTGCCCTCTGAGCTTCCAGACTGCCTGTATTGTCTCTGCCTCCCAGGTGGCCACAGAAACCTGCAGGGTATGACCTACCGAACTCCCTCAATTTTGCCTGCATTGTGGGGCCTCAAACGCAGATCTTCATGCTGGTTGGCAAGTGTCATACCCAATAATCCATCCCCTCAGCACTCCCTCCCCTCCAATGTTGAGGGTCCAGGCCAGCCTGGGGTACCTATGGTTTCCCAGACTAATATCTCAACAGGAAATCTGTGTGAGCCTCCTGAGTCTTGGCATCTCATGCCCCCACCTCCTAGGCCACAGTTTCTTTGGTCCCACATTCTTGTCTTCCACTCCTCTGGATCCATCCCAAGGCTTCTCTCCCGTGCCTAGCCCAGGAAGCACTCATTGTGTGTGTAGGCTGTATGAATGACTGTAGAGCCACCTTCCTCCCCAGTTGTCTCTGGTCCTCTCCTGGGGCTGTAAGGTCTCTACCATCGGGCTCCCAACCCCAGCATCTGCAACTGTGGTAACCTTCAGGTGCTAGGCATGCGTGTCAGGTGGGAGCGTGGCACAGATGATGATTTACATGTCCCACTCACCTCAAGGAATGGCGGTAACTTGGGAGGCTTGAAGAAGTCTCCTCTTGCAAGGGTGCTCCTACGAGTGGGGCGCCAGTAAAGGATCAGACCCAGAGGGTCAGGGGCCCTAGGACCTGATGGCCTAGGTCCTTACTGGCCAAACACCGATCAGCCTCCTAGGAGAAAGATGCAGGATTGTCATCAAAAAAGTGTATTCTGGCAAGTGTTTTTCTGAGTCAGAACAGTAATCTACCTGTGTGATGATTCTATTTGTGCGTTCCTTACAATTATGAGGCCTTATATATTTTGAGAGGTATCGTGGGCCAGCAAGATGACTTGGTGGATGGAGGCTTCTGCTGCCAAGCCTGAACACCAGGGCTGAAGTCCAGCACTCAAACTGGGAGCCCTAGCCATGTGCCCCAGGCCATGCCAGTGAGGGTGGGCAGGCTCACAAACACACACACACACACACACACACACACACACACACACACACAGGTGTGAGCTTGTGACCCAAACACATGTTCTCTTGAACCTCATGGTTGAGAAAGCATGAAGCCGTGTCCTGGGAACTCTCCCTACACTGTTTTGGGTGTACAGGGGACCCTGCACTTCCCATCTTTCCCAGGGTGATCAGCAGTTACTTAAGGAGCCCCATCACCTGCCGCCCAGTCCCCCATCCCCCAGAGAATGACATGCTCACACCACTCCATGATACTTTTCTTTCTTTTGTCACCTGATCTAAACAGGGGATCCCACTTTTCATGCCCTCTGTAGCTGGGATTTAGGAAAAGATTTGCACCGCCCATGCAACACTGCTTCAGGTCCAGCCCGGGGCTTCAAGGTCTTTAACTTCCCACATTCCTACAAGGCTACAGGACAGAAGAGGAGCCGAGTGTCCAACTCACCTCACGAAATAGGGGGAGCAACGTGGGGGCCTTGGAGATTGCTCCAACAGGGGAGCTCCAACGGTGTGGGGAGGGGTGAAGTGGACTTGACCCAGAGGGTCAGTGGTCCTGAGACCTGATGCCCTAGGTCCCTACTGGCTGGGCACACCAGTGAGCCTCCTAGGAGCAAAGATGAGGGACTGTCATTAAGAATGGATACTGGGGGTGCTTGAGTGGTTCCCCGGATACAGTTTTTTGCTCCCAGTCCCCGATCCTCAGAACCCACATGTTCTCATGACTGGTACACGTTCTCCTCAGACCCGCCCACACGTGTGATGTCCTACAATTGCTGGGTGTACAATTCACACAACCCATGTCATACAAATATGTTTAATAACAGCGTTTGTATGGTCAGTAGGGAATGAATTTGGTTGGCCAAGTGCTAGCATAGCATACAGGAAGCCATGGGTGCCCCCTCCCCTCAGCACCAAAAGCCACCTGGTAGCTCAGGCCTGTGATCCTGTATTCCCCAAGCTGGAGGCTGCTGGCATTCCAGTTCACAGACCTCCTTAGTGACACAGTGAGAGAGTGGCCATCCCAAGTCTTTCTGTGGGACCATGAAGTGCCTTTAAAAGCTCTCCTTCACTAAGTCCCCTTACTCGGTGCCATGTCATTATCTGTACACGCCTGTGTGTCTCCTGTAGAGTGCAGGGACACACACTCGCCTGTGAGAAAGGTGCAACAGTGTCTCTTGCAACTATTTGCAGAAAGCAGGCATTGGAGGATGTGGTACTAGCCCACCCCAGTTTTGGTCCACCCCTAGTTTTGGTCCACAGCCTTGTCATCATTTTGCCCTGCCAGCCAGCTGCCCTCTGAGCTTCCAGACTGCCTGTATTGTCTCTGCCTCCCAGGTGGCCACAGAAACCTGCAGGGTATGACCTACCCAACTCCCTCAATTTTGCCTGCATTGTGGGGCCTCAAACGCAGATCTTCATGCTGGTTGGCAAGTGTCATACCCAATAATCCATCCCCTCAGCACTCCCTCCCCTCCAATGTTGAGGGTCCAGGCCAGCCTGGGGTATCTATGGTTTCCCAGACTAATATCTCAACAGGAAATCTGTGTGAGCCTCCTGAGTCTTGGCATCTCATGCCCCCACCTCCTAGGCCACAGTTTCTTTGGTCCCACATTCTTGTCTTCCACTCCTCTGGATCCATCCCAAGGCTTCTCTCCCGTGCCTAGCCCAGGAAGCACTCATTGTGTGTGTAGGCTGTATGAATGACTGTAGAACCACCTTCCTCCCCAGTTGTCTCTGGTCCTCTCCTGGGGCTGTAAGGTCTCTACCATCGGGCTCCCAACCCCAGCATCTGCAACTGTGGTAACCTTCAGGTGCTAGGCATGCGTGTCAGGTGGGAGCGTGGCACAGATGATGATTTACATGTCCCACTCACCTCAAGGAATGGCGGTAACTTGGGAGGCTTGAAGAAGTCTCCTCTTGCAAGGGAGCTCCTACGAGTGGGGCGCCAGTAAAGGATCAGACCCAGAGGGTCAGGGGCCCTAGGACCTGATGGCCTAGGTCCTTACTGGCCAAACACCGATCAGCCTCCTAGGAGAAAGATGCAGGATTGTCATCAAAAAAGTGTATTCTGGCAAGTGTTTTTCTGAGTCAGAACAGTAATCTACCTGTGTGATGATTCTATTTGTGCGTTCCTTACAATTATGAGGCCTTATATATTTTGAGAGGTATCGTGGGCCAGCAAGATGACTTGGTGGATGGAGGCTTCTGCTGCCAAGCCTGAACACCAGGGCTGAAGTCCAGCACTCAAACTGGGAGCCCTAGCCATGTGCCCCAGGCCATGCCAGTGAGGGTGGGCAGGCTCACAAACACACACACACACACACACACACACACACAGGTGTGAGCTTGTGACCCAAACACATGTTCTCTTGAACCTCATGGTTGAGAAAGCATGAAGCCGTGTCCTGGGAACTCTCCCTACACTGTTTTGGGTGCACAGGGGACCCTGCACTTCCCATCTTTCCCAGGGTGATCAGCAGTTACTTAAGGAGCCCCATCACCTGCCGCCCAGTCCCCCATCCCCCAGAGAATGACATGCTCACACCACTCCATGATACTTTTCTTTCTTTTGTCACCTGATCTAAACAGGGGATCCCACTTTTCATGCCCTCTGTAGCTGGGATTTAGGAAAAGATTTGCACCGCCCATGCAACACTGCTTCAGGTCCAACCCGGGGCTTCAAGGTCTTTAACTTCCCACATTCCTACAAGGCTACAGGACAGAAGAGGAGCCGAGTGTCCAACTCACCTCACGAAATAGGGGGAGCAACGTGGGGGCCTTGGAGATTGCTCCAACAGGGGAGCTCCAACGGTGTGGGGAGGGGTGAAGTGGACTTGACCCAGAGATTCAGTGGTCCTGGGACTTTATGTAGTAGGTCAGTATGTCCAACCAATGTTGTGCGTCCTAGGAGCAACGATGAGGGAGTGTCAGTTTGTGTATTTATTGACTCTGTTTGAGCCCTTTGCAGAACAAAGGTTTTTCCTTCTAATTCTAGGCTGGTGTGACCTATCCAGAATCTCAGGACCCACATTGCAGAAGAGAACTGACTTCCACACATTTTCCTCAGACCTGCCCACACGTGTGATGGCCTACAATTGCTGGGTGTACAATTCACACAACCCATGTCATACAAATATGTTTAATAACAGCGTTTGTATGGTCAGTAGGGAATGAATTTGGTTGGCCAAGTGCTAGCATAGCATACAGGAAGCCATGGGTGCCCCCTCCCCTCAGCACCAAAAGCCACCTGGTAGCTCAGGCCTGTGATCCTGTATTCCCCAAGCTGGAGGCTGCTGGCATTCCAGTTCACAGACCTCCTTAGTGACACAGTGAGAGAGTGGCCATCCCAAGTCTTTCTGTGGGACCATGAAGTGCCTTTAAAAGCTCTCCTTCACTAAGTCCCCTTACTCGGTGCCATGTCATTATCTGTACACGCCTGTGTGTCTCCTGTAGAGTGCAGGGACACACACTCGCCTGTGAGAAAGGTGCAACAGTGTCTCTTGCAACTATTTGCAGAAAGCAGGCATTGGAGGATGTGGTACTAGCCCACCCCAGTTTTGGTCCACCCCTAGTTTTGGTCCACAGCCTTGTCATCATTTTGCCCTGCCAGCCAGCTGCCCTCTGAGCTTCCAGACTGCCTGTATTGTCTCTGCCTCCCAGGTGGCCACAGAAACCTGCAGGGTATGACCTACCCAACTCCCTCAATTTTGCCTGCATTGTGGGGCCTCAAACGCAGATCTTCATGCTGGTTGGCAAGTGTCATACCCAATAATCCATCCCCTCAGCACTCCCTCCCCTCCAATGTTGAGGGTCCAGGCCAGCCTGGGGTATCTCTGGTTTCCCAGACTAATATCTCAACAGGAAATCTGTGTGAGCCTCCTGAGTCTTGGCATCTCATGCCCCCACCTCCTAGGCCACAGTTTCTTTGGTCCCACATTCTTGTCTTCCACTCCTCTGGATCCATCCCAAGGCTTCTCTCCCGTGCCTAGCCCAGGAAGCACTCATTGTGTGTGTAGACTGTGTGAGTGTAAAATCACCTTTCTTCCAATCTTCTGTGGTCTTCTCCCGAGATTGTAAGGTCCCTACCATCCTACCTCTATCATGTGCATCTGTGGTATGCTATAGGTGTCTATGCATGAGTTAGGGCTTTTGGACATGGTACAGAAGATAATTCAAATATCTCACTCACCGCTCGGAATTGGGGGAATAACTTCAGAGGCTTGTGGAAGTCTCCTCCTGCAAGTGATCTCCAATAGGTGTGGGGCCAGTACTGGACTTGACCCAGAGGGTCAGATGTCCTAGGACCTGATGGCCTAGGTCCTTATTGGCCGGGTGTACCTATGAGCCTCTTAGGAGAAAGATTCATGATTGTCATCCAGGAAATAAATTGTGTCAATAATATTTGTCAGTGAATTATAATTTTTCTGTGTCCTTCTTTAATATAGATTCTGGTCATTAAATCCCTTGTTGTTCTATGTTTATCACTCCCCATTTTTTGTGACCTTTACCATTCTTTCGTTGTGTATTAGAATTCATTTTCTCCCCACCTCTCCAGAACACACAAAATCAGTGTAAATATTTTGAATAGTAAAAGATGTTCTGACTAGAACAAAGTCTCTGTAAAGAACACTGGTTAGCCTATGTTAAAGCCTTTTTCCTCTCAATGCATTCATATATCTCATATGTAGTTGTTTTTAATATTGTCCCTCTCAAAGATGGAGGCATTTTGATCATTAGTTGAATCCATTTTGTTTGTATCATGTGTTTTGTAATCTATCATCGCTCCTCATGTCCATGAAATGCCATTCAATGTTGTCCATTGCAATCTGAGCTCATTTTCATACCCTCTTTTTTAATTCTGAACACCTGTCATGTACCACTAATGGATAACTGTGTTTGTCCTCATTGACAAATTTTTTTGAGTCAGGTCTCTTTAGTGAATGTACTTTAGGCTAGATGCATAAAAACTTCTAGATATTCTCCCTTCTGTACTATCTCACCATAGAAGCCTTGGTTTACAATTCTCTCTCAGCTCTTACATGTGTTTTGGGGACTTAAACTCTGGTTCCTCAAGCTCGTTGTGAAAGGACTTTTCATGCTTCAAGCCATCTCTCCCATATTCTCCATCCTGTGTGTTTGGAAGTCCAGGGTAGTCTGAAACATCCTCTATTTTCCAGGCTTTCCTGGAGTTAGAACAGCTTCTGCCTGCAGCCACTGAGTGTTAAAATTCTACCACTCTATCACACACACCCTTTGAACCCCCTTTTGATAAAACCTTGGACTTCCCTACCTGTCAGGTGACCCTCTCTTTGTGTTGCATTTCCCATGTGCCTTTTATCTCCTCTCCTGAAGCTCTAAGGTCTTTACCTCCCACTAATTATTCTTTCAGGTGTTTATGAAAGTTCATGCAGGGACCTAGATACATGTTGTCAAGTGTGTAACTCACCTCAAGGTATAGGTGATGGTAACTTGGAGGCTCTGGAGAAAACCACTGCAGAGGAGATCTTCTTGGTGTGGGTCCAGTAAAGGACTTGGCCACAAGGGCCAGAGGCCCTGGAACCTGATGATATTGGTCCCTACTGTCCACACACAACAACAAGCCTCCTAGGAACAAATATTGGAAAAATTCATTAAGAATCTAAATATGTCACATCACCCATACTTTAAAAAGTATTTTATAACTTTATGTGTATGCATATGTATGTATACACACATGCCACAGTACATATTTGGAGGTCAGAAAAAATCTTGCAAAAGTCAGTCCTCTCCTCTGACCACTTGCATCTAGGGACTCAAACTTAGGTCATCAGGCTTGGCAGCATTCATCACTACTCACTGAGACATCTCTCTGCTCCTGTTGTCCACTTTGTGTAGTGTTTGTTTACTCTGTATGAAACCTTGGTTTCTTCTCTGTCCTGTGTATATGCATAGGTGTCTCTATACACCCTCATTTTCATGCATGTTGTGATCAGAGTAGGACATTACATGTCATACTTTATTACTTTATCCCCTATTTTTTTGTATTTTTTGAGACAGGGTTTCTCTATATAGCTTTGTAGACCAGCCTGGCCTCAAACTCACAGAGATTCGCCTACCTTTGTCTTCCAAGTTCTGTGGCTAAAGGTGTGTGTCACTACTGCTCGGCTATGCCCTATTATTTTTAAGAGGCCCTCTCACTAAATCTGAAGCTATTTTGCCTATGCCTGTTTTTGTTCCTCTTTGCTTTATTTCCAGACATGTGTGCCCATACCTAGATTTTACATGGGCATTGGAGATTTGATCTCATGTCCTCTTGTTTATGTTATAAATTCTCTTTTTGCATGAGCCATTTTCCCAGCCACCAACCTTGGTTTTACTAGCATCATATGACTATTATGAGGGGCCCATTTCCTCCCAGCACTCTTGGAACTATTAGTTGTGTCTGATTTCCAAGGTTATTTTCTGCTTGTGTGTTGTCAGCTTCTCCCTGCAATTTATGTAAATCTTTTAAGTCATATAGTCCTTACAACAAGACTATGTTTTAGTTGTCTTTACACTTTGCATCTTATAGATTCTAGGTTAAGTTAGTTGATCCCACTGTAACAATGAGTGCTGACCTATGTGCCTGGGGAAGGATGGATTTTCTTGGTTGATGGAATTGCCTGTACAAAGGTAGATATAAGAAGGTATGGAGCCTCTCTTGATAACTTGTTTCAGGTGTCATTGGACAAAAGTGACGTATGTATGAAAACTATATTTATAATTATGTGTTTTGTTTTGTATGGGTGCAAATCAGTTCTTGGGAGTTACATATCAGAAGATGAAAATTTGAAGGTTGTTGTCCACTATAGGTCAGCCTACATTACATGATATCCTATCTCAAAAAATAAGAAATAATACAACATCTGGGTGGTGATGGCACACACCTTTAATCCCAGCATTCAGGAGGCAGAAGCAGGCATATCTCTGTAACTCTGAGGCTAGCCTGGTCTACAGAGTGAGTTCCAGGACAGAGAAACTGTCTCAAAAACCAAACTAACTAACTAAATAAATAAATAAAATTGACTAGATATAGTGCCCTCATGGTAGTTCTGGCTTAGTCAACACTACAGTCATTTCAAGGACTCTCCAGCAGCTGTAGAAGACGATTATAGGCATAACTAATGATCTGTGGCATTTACAGTCTAAACAGCCTGCTATAGTCTTCTAAAGCAATACTCCTGTACAAGACAGGTCAAGTAAACACTACATGACCCCAGAGCAATTTTCATCAGGGCTACAGGATGATTCTACTTCCCCCACCCCAGTCTTCCAGAAGGCTTTTTTTTTTGTTCAAACTCAATCTGTCATTTGCATTATGGACTGTGTCATGATTGCTATAATACCCTTGCAATACACACACTTGTTTGGCTAAGATTTTAGTGTTTCATGTAGCCCAGGATGGTCCTAGCCTGATTGTGTACTTGATGACCTCCTCCCTAGTCTGTCTTTGCCTCCCACATGTTGATTACAAATGTGGATACCTCACTAGACTTGGCTAATGTTGAGGCAGTAGGCTGCTACCATCCTTTTATCCCATACTTTTCCAATGTTAGGCCCACAAATGTTTTGCTATATTTAATTTTTATAAGTATGGCAGTCCTTAGGTGGTAATATGAAGAGTAGACTATGGGTTGGAGTCAGGGCACAGAACCATAAGCTTATGAATCTCAAGACTTAAGATAGTTCAGACTAGCTCATATTTTGAATTTGGTGTTCCAGGCCAACTAGCAAACAGCAAACCAGTGACTTCTCACCTACTCACCATTTCATTTTTTTTTCCTTTTCTCCTCTATCCTTCCTCTTTCCCTTTTTCTGAAACTGTAGCTCAAAGCTCTCATTAAATGGGCTATATACCCCAGAATGATCTACAACTCTTGGCTCACTTGCTTCCAAGTCAATCAATTCCTAGTACTGGGATTAATGACATAGCCATCATACCAGGCTCCCTACTCATGATATTCGAGTAAGACAAAAGAATCAAACCTAGGTGATTTTTAAAATATATATTACATGGATGTGTAGTGTTCAGGAATATAAACTAGGAGAGCATTCTGAACACAGTGCTTACTTTTGGAGCATAAAGACTGAAATTAGGTGTGATAGTCAAAGGGAAGGCTCTCTGAAAGAGTCTGCAAGGGCAGTAGAAGATGAAGTCTGAGTTCATGGCTGCCTGGTCTTCTAATGGGACCCTTGTTTGTCACCCCAAACGACACTACTAAAATCTTCCAGCCAGTTCTCACCCATGTGGGACCAACCCAGTCTTTCCTACCGGAAGTTGAGGGGGTGGAGCCGGCGGAAGTTCTAGCTCCATCAGGCGCAAGAGGCCAATGCAGAATTTCCGCTCGGGGAGGGGACACTTCCGGTTAGTGTGCCCAGCCCCAACTCTACGGGTGCCCAGTGGGGGCCCAAGCACAGTGAGCATGCGGGCTGTCCCTGCGTCCCGCGCGCAGTGGGCGTTACTAACGGACAACTCCTGACTCTAGGAGCTCAAATACTGTGATGCTTCGGGAATTGTGGACCCTCTTGCCCGATATTGACTAATCCCCTCGTACCCAGCCCCTGGCGATGGTGAAGGGACGGGGATGTGAATCTAAAGTAGCTTGAACTGTGGCTCTAGCTAAGGACCGCGCGAAGTATTTTGGAGAATGTCTTTCCAGCTCACCTCAGTTAAAAAAAAAAAACAAAAAAACCCAAAAAAACAAAAACAAACAAAAAACAAAAAACTATCCGGAGCGGACGCACAGATTCGCTGACTTGACAGTCGAGTAATATCGATCTGAAAAAAAAAGACAGTTGGTGCAAGGTTAATTTGAACCAAATCTCCTAGGAGCCAAGACTAAAGGATCAGAGCTCACCAAAGGAGATTACAGTCCGGGGTACGAGTTCCTGAGAACCTGCTGTTAATACGCCAGCGTATTTAATGTCACTTGGAACCTGCAAATTGGGTACATCGATCTTCTCCCCAAATGAAGGACCGTGGCACAGGTTAAGTAAAACTTCATCCTTATTCACCAACGTGCGCGCGTGCGTGTGCGTGAATATAATAAAAATGTTTAAACCTTGAGTAAAACTGACATTATTTGAGGACTCACTATTATAATGGTGCTAGAAGTATAAGGTGTTTTTCCCCCTCATTTATTTTGAGACGAGGTCCTGCTGTGACAGGCCCTACACTTGTACTGCACCTTTCTTTGCCTCACAATGCTGCAATTACAAGCCTGAGACACCATGCCAGTTTCTTTCTTTTCTTTCTTTTTTTTTTTTTTTTTTTTTTTTTTGGTTTTACGAGTCAGGGTTTCTCTATTGTTTTGGAGGCTGTCGGTCCAGCCTGGCCTCGAACTCACAGAGATCCGTCTGCCTCTGCCTCCCGAGTGCTGGGATTAAAGACATGCGCCACCACCGCCCGGCCCATGCCAGTTTCTTTAGGGGATTGTTTTTTTGTTTGTTTTAATTTTTGTTTTTTTGTTTTTTGCAGACTAGATGCCCTTTAGCCCAGTTAGCCTTAAACTTAGTATGCAGCAGATGCTAGCCTTGAAACCCCTCATCTTTCAACCTATTTAGGTGCTGGGAATACAGGGTTGTGCTACCATGCCTGGCTAAGTTTTCATGTTAAAGCTTTGTCAGAAGCTTTGTGTTGCTACATGAAAAGTTTGTTATTTTCCTTTTTTAAACAACAAGCTTGTAATGGCATGTCCTTTGCCTCTTGTACTGACATTAAAACCTCAAAGCTGCTAGGGTAGAAACTGGAACAATCCTATCTTTCCAGCAGTTAACTGTGGAAATCACCATGTATGATGTCTTGGTTAACTCAAGGAATAGCAAGAACCAGTTTCAGTGAGGATTCCGTAGTTATTTACTTTTGGGAAATGATAGCCAGGTATAGCGGTATACTTTTGTAATTCTAGCACTTGGGAGATTGAGGCAGAAGGATCACTGATTTAGAGGTTAACCTGGATTACACTGTGTATTTTAGACCAGCCTGGGCTGTAGAGTATAGAGTGATACCCTGTGTCAGAAAATTGAAGGGAAGAAAAAAAAAACCACAATAGAAGTGGTGGGGATGTAGCTCAATGGTAGATTGCATGCCTAGGTTAGGCAGAGGCCCTGGGTTGGACCCCCAGGATCACCAAATCAGAAGGAGGAAGAGAGAGCAAAAGTAGTTGTGCTCACCTGTCAAGTCAAGCTGAATCTGAGCTAACTGTCACTGTGTAGGTAAGGATCTACCTAGTGAGGGTTCTAATCCTGATGACATCATAAGCGTTGCTTAGTAGCAAGTAAACAAAATTTTTACTGGCTAGCCTGCATGCCATCATGATGCTTGAAATACAGTTTAACTTACCTTCCTGTGCCACAAATTACACCTAAATAAATACTTATTTACTTGAGTTTCCAAAAGTCCAAAAATTAGTGTGATTTTTTTTATTTATTTAAGACAGAGGTGAGAGGGACATAATATCTACCATTGTGTCTTTTGAACCCATCTTAAAATCACATAGTATTCATTCTGTGACAGGGATCACACAGACCAATCTCAACAGAGGGAGAGGGAACTTGGCAATGGTATGACAGCCAAAAGTGACTATTGGTAGGAACCATCTTGAAGGATAGCTACTGCCATTTTCCAAACTCTGATTTGAAATCACACCCACCCCTCTTCTCCCAAGTTTGTTGGCTCTCTGTATCTTTTCAGAACTGACTGATCATTTCATTAGCATATTCATTGATCGGGTTGTTTAAATTAATTGTAGATATTGTGGATATAAATCCCAAGTCAGATATGTAGTCAGCAAAGATTTTCTCCCATTCTGAAGGATGTCTTGATTCCGTTGTTGCTTTTAGTTTTCTGCAGTGATGTTAATTGTTAGCAGTATTTCTGAGTGATTGGCGTTCTTTTCAGAAAGTCCTGGTCCATGTCTTATCATGTGTATCCTAGTTGATAGTTTCAGAGTTAGTCTTAATCGGGCCCTCAGGTCCACTTTGAGTAGGGAAAGAAGATATAGATATAGTTTCATTTGTCTTCATGTGCAGAGCTAGTTTCCCCAACATTGCTGAAAGAGTTTTTTCCCCAGTGTATATTCAGGCATCTTTTACAAAAACCAGTTGACTATATAGGTTTAAATTCATGTCTCTAGTCTAGTCAGTTACCTAACTGTTTTGTGCAGATGCCATGCTGTTTTGTTACTAGGACTTAGTAAGATACCTTAAAATATGGCCATACCTCCAGCATTGGTCTTTTTGCTCAGTGTTGCTTTGGCATGTAGGGTGATTTTAATTTTATTTATTTGTTGATTTGATTGATTGATTGTCTCATATAGTCCATGCTAGTCTGGAACCTGCTGAGTAGGCAAGGATGACTTAGAGCTCCATATCCTCCTGCTTCTGCCTCCTGAATGCTATGATTTTAGGAGTGCACCACCTATCTGGTTTTATGTGATACCAGAGATTGAACCCCAGGTTTCCTGCATACTAGACAGACACTATACCAAGTCACATCCCTGGCACTCTCTTCCTTGTTTTTGAGACAGCATCTCATAGTGTAGACAACGCTAGCCTGAAATCCCTTTTTAGCCATAGTTGGTCTTGAACTCAACAGTCCTCAGGCCCCAGCCTCCTAAGTGCCACCACATTTGACCTTTAACTATTTTTAGAGATGATATCTGGTTATGTTGCTCAGGCTAGTTTTAAATCCCCGAGTGCAAGTGATCCCCCTGACTCAGCCTGCTGAGTATCTGGGACTACAGTACAATGGTACCTCGCCCAGCTTTTTAATAATTGAAGTGACAGCTTAAAAGAAGCTTCCTCAGTTGGGTTTGTCTGCTATGCTTGCTCCTCTGTCTCTTTTTTATGGTATTTCTGCATACTAGTTCATTGCAGGCAGGGGGTATGGTAGTGGTATTATTGAAACAGAGTCTTAATCATATTTCAAGGTGGCTCAAACCTGAAATTCTAGCTTGATGTCATACCTCAGGCCTGAAAATCCAGCACTTAGAAGGCTGAGACAAAAAGAGTTCATTATAGTTGAGCCACAGCCTATGGCTTACATAGTAACTTCTATCCATTCTGGCCTAAGTCTATGTATAAGACATCACCTCAAAATAACAACAGAAAAATAAACAAAATAACAAATTAATGAATTCATGAACTTCTTGATTCAGCCTTCCACATGCTGGTGTTACAGGCAGATACTAAGCTACATGCTCAGATAACTTATTAACAACTCCCCTTGTGTTCTATTTATTTATTTATTTATTTATTTATTTATTTATTTATTTATTTATTTATTTATTTATTATTTTTAGGTATCCTTGGATGGCCTGGAATTCACCACATTGAACAGCCTGGCTTTGGACTCATTGGCAGTCATATTGCCTCAGCTTCCAGAGTGCTGGGATTATAGGCATGTGCCACCATGCACAGCTCTGTTCTGTATTTTGAGACAGGGTCTCATTTTCTAATCCCACCGAGTTACAACAGCAAGCCTCCTGCCCTGGCCTCCAGAGTGCTGGGTTTTCAGGTGTATATAACCACACCCAACTTACTTTCTGTATCTTAGGATGTTTTGGCATTTCTCAAGGCTTGAAGGTTTAGGGGAGACTTAATGCTTTTAGGGTAGGTTATTGTTTGGGGTCACAAAAAAAAACCCTCCTGCTCTCTACTAGGGGCGTGGCTATCCTAAACAAACTAACCAATCTTGAGTCTGCATTCCCAACAACTTCCTGACTTAAATCTCATACTCAAACCAGTTTTTCTCTTCCCCTAACTCAACCAGGGCCAGATATCAGGCAACTAGCCGCAACTTCTAGACCCAAAGCCACTGAACTATTCCAGTTTGCCAGTGCTAAGCAGCTTGTTGTGCCCAAGTTGCCTTTTCCTCAGCAATGCCAGCAAAGACTCTACCTCAGACTGTCCCCCATATTCTACTTTGTTGTTTTGAGAGCATGTGTTACTCTGCAACTTTCCACGTAGCCTCCTGACCTTGAACTTGTGATTCTCCTGCATCGGGCTCCTGAGTGCTGAGACTGTATTTGTACATCTGCACACTGAGCATTCTCCTATCAACTTGCGTTCTGTTACTTAGTACATGCCTAGCCATGGGCCACGCCCTCTCTGGGTGGGATCTGTGACTGTATAACCATCTTCCTTCCAAGTTTCCTTTTGATCCCCTCCTGAGGTTGTAAGATCTTTACCAACCACCCTTCAACATCTGCATCCTTAATAAGGATGGATGTCTAGGAAAGGGGCTGTGGGCATAGGACAGCTGATAAGCCAAATGTCTTAACTCACCTTGAAAAAAAATAGATGAAAGAAACTCGGAGACTATTGGGAATTCTCCTCTTTCTGTGGAGATCCTCTTGGTGGGGAGCTGGCAGCAGGCTTAACCACAAGAGTCAGAGGTCCTGGGACCTGATGACTTGGTCACTACCTGTCGAGTCAATATGCCTCCTACAGACAAAGAGGAAGGGTTATTAAGAAAGGATGGCTCAGCAGGTAAACCCTAATGATGACCCAAGTTCTAGCCCCAAGACCCCCATGTTAAACTCCTCCAAGTTGTCCTCTGATCTCCACATGTGTACTAAGGCCTGCATGCCTACGCGCATAAGATAAATGAATGTGATATAACATTTAAAGTAAGGTCATTAGGACTGAGGAACAAACACAGTTGGCAGAGTGCTACCCTGATGTGCACGAAGTTGTGGGTTCCTTCTGCCAAACTACAGAAAGGAAGGGTGGCTGTTAGCTCAGTGCTGTACAACTCTGTTATGCTATATGGGTACATGAGACCATGAAATACCATTAAAGACTCTTTCAGAATCTCTGCCCAGTCTCATTCTTTTTAATCTCTGTGTGTGTGTTTGTGTAAGTGGGGGTGACACATGACATGGTGCATGTATGCAGGCCACAGGGCCTCCCTGGGCATTGGTTCTTGCCTTTTACCTTCTCTAGAGGCAGGGTCAATTGTTCTCCTTTGTATATGCCAGGATGCCTGTCCTCTCACAGTAGAAGAGTGGGAGTACTGATGTCACTATCCTATTTGCTGGGATTAGAGGCCCACATTACCACATGCTGGGTTTGGCCCTCATTATCTTCTGCCCTATAATCCAATCTAGGATTTCCCACTGACCCTGCCTGCCATGAACTAACCCCTCTCTCTGCGGGACCTGTGGCTGTGTAACCATCTTCCTTCCAAGTCTGTTTCAGGTCTTCTCTTGGAATTATGAAATTGTTTACTATCCCACCTCCAGCATCTGCATCCTAAGTATATACACTGCAGGTGTCAAGAAGAGGGACTGGGTGGGGCATATGACAGACAGCAAACCAGGTACCTAATTAACCTCAAGAAATAGAGGGAAGAGACTTGGAGCTTCTCTCTGGAGGGAAGTAATGGTGATAAGTAATGAAGGGAAATAACCACTAAGATCAGAGGTCCTCTGACGAGAATGACCTCAGTTCAGACTGCTGGAAGCAAAGGTTCAGGATTGTTCTTAGAAGAGGTAGGAAGGTTGGGAGTGTAACTCAGGGAATATTATCTAGTCTTTCTAAAGCTGTGGGTTTGATACTTAACATAACCAAATAAACTCAGTATGTCACTCATGCCTGAAATCCCAGCTCTTGGGGGAGGTGGAGGCGGGAGGAGCAGGTCAACCTGTGCTACACTGCAAGGTAGAGGTCATCCATGGCTGCCTGAGTCCCAACCTCAGAGAAGTCTAAAGAAAAATCAACAAAACAAAGGGGATTGATTGCAAAGGAGTGCTCAGGATAATACCAGAACCCAGATCCTCTAACTGCTGCTCCCTCCCCACCCCAATCGGGCCACAACCCAACAGTCTCTCAAGACCAGCTACAGAGACCTGATGTGTCCTGACAGCTCTCAGAGAGTTCCATTTTTCTCTATCCCCATTACAGTTGGAAGCCCAGCCCCTCCAATATGAAGACAACCTTGAATTAAATGACTGAAAGCAACACCCTTTTCTCCCTTTGTTCTCTGGAATTGAACTGTCTCTTTCCCTTCAGGGTCACCATCATGCTATACATGGTGATTCTCTTTCCTATGCTCTCCCAATCATGACTCTTCTGTCCATGAGCCTGTGGCTCTCCCTATATAATTGTTTTTATTTTATGGGCATTGATGTTTTTCTTGTATGTATGACTGTGTGAAGGTGTCAGATTCCCTGGAACTGGAGTAGACAGTTGTGAGCTGCCATATGGGTGCTGGGTATTGAACTTGGATCCTCTGGAGGAGCAGCCAGCACTCTTCATGGCTGAGCCTTCTCTCCAGCTCCAGGATTATATTTTGAATTTCTGATTCTCCTGCTTTAACCTCTAGACTGGGACTATAGGGAATACCACCGTGTTTGCTTTTGGTTATTTAATTTGAAACAGTATGCATGCCTTTGATCCCATCACTCTGGAGGCAGAGGCTGGCAAATCTCTGTGAGTTCAAGGCTACAGAGCTACACAGGGAAACCTTGACTCAAAAAATCCAAAAAAAAAATGGCCCCTATAGGCTCATAGGGAGTGGCACTATTAGGAGGTGTGGTGTGGTAGAATATTATTTTGAGGTGTGTGACTTTTGTTTATGCTGCATTTGTTTAACTCTGAATCTGTGAGTCTTTGCCTGTCTAAAACACCTGATGGTCTAATAAAGCACTGAACAGTCAATAGCAAGGCAGGAGAGAGGATAGGTGGGGCTGGCAGGCAGAGAATAAATAGGAGAAAGGAGAAGGAGCAATAAGAGAAGAAGGAGAGGAGGGCATCAGGGGCCAGCTACCCAGATACTATCCACCCAGCTAGCCAGGGAGGGAGAGTGAAAGTAAGATATGTATGAAGTAAGAAGAGGCAAAAGGTAGTCAGTATAATTTACATTAAGATGGCAAGAAACAAGCCAAGCTAAGGCCAGGCATTCCTAATTAAGAATAAGCTTCCATGTGTGATTTACATGGGATCTGGGTGGCTGGCCCCCCCAAAAAGGACAAAAAGCCAAAGTAGCAAAAGAGTAAAACCAACATGGGGCTCAGATATCCATCTAGAGCCTGAGAAAGCTTGAAAAAAGACACAGCTCCTTTGATAGGTGCTGCTATTTGTTGGGCGCTGCCCTGGAACCACGCCATGGCGAGATGGCGCTGACATCCGCCTGACAGTTGCAATGACAACCCTGCTGCGCATGAGCAGGAGCTCCCTGCCCACGAGGCCGGGGGGTGCCTGTGCCTTACGTCACCTCGGGTGACATAATTGGACCAGTAATTAACTGCCACGTCCGAGGCGAGAGAAACTCTCTATATAAGGAGAGTCCCGTTAGGGCGTGGGGTCTTCGCTTTGTGATAGCTTATGCTCCTCCTCTCAGGAGCAATAAAGCTTACTGCAGAAGGATCCTGATCGTGTGCCGCGTCATTCTTGCGGGCGAGATAGAGCGCGGGACAACTGGTGCCGAAACCCGGGAAACTGACCAAGCCATCGTCCGCACCATCGAAGACCCCTTGGAAACGAGGAGGATTCAGAACTGCAGGCAGGTAAGTTCGGAGAGGTATGCTGATCTGGGACTTTGGTCTGGGGTTGTCTCCGCCTTGGGAGGGTTTGCCTGAAGCAATCGTCCTCCTTGGTATTGTTCTTGTCTTCTTTATACTGGTCACCTAAGCCTCCTGTAGATAAAGGGGCCTGAACAGTCTCTTCTGTCCTTTGCTTTCGTTTTTCCCCATTTGCTGTAAGACGGACGTAGATAAGCCGCAGTCATCTGTACCATTGGTAACGGTGGTGATTAGTCAGACGTAGATAAGCTGCAGCCACCATGGGGTCCTCTCAATCCATATTAACTACCTTGGAGACTGTATTAAAGCAGAGGAATATCAAGGTTGACAGAAAGACGTTACGGAGCTTTGTCAAGGAGGTCGATCGTGTGGCACCCTGGTATGCCCTTTCTGGCTCTCTCACCCTGGCATCATGGAATAAGTTGGGGAGGGATCTTGATCGACACCTAGAGCAAAGAGACCTAAGGATAGGGACCAAGGCAGTATGGAAACTAGTGAAGAACTGTATTGAGGATGAAGCTTGCCAGGCGGCCGTTGTAGAGGGTCAGGCCATTCTCGAGGTAACCCAGGATAGCATGTCAGAAACCGAACGTAGTGAGAGGTCAGGCGCGCGCGAGAAAACGGAGGTATACAAAAGAAAAACTAAGAAAAAGAGCCCTCATGTTTTAGGAGAGAACATTATAGCAAAACCAGATGCCCTTCCTGGCCTTTCCACTAAAGGGACAGGTCAAATGTATCCTTTTAAAGAACTGGAGGCGCTGAACCTCGGCAGCTCCGCCAGTTCTGAGTCTTCTGATTCCGAACAAGACTCTCTAGGCCCTGGAGATGAGACAGAACTAGAAGAAGAGGCTACAAAGTACGAGGCGGAGAGATATCACCCGGATGGGGAGTTTTTCTCTAAACTGCTACCCAAGGGCAAGGCCTCAGCAAAAGCGATAGCAACTCCATCTGCTCCGCCTATGCCGCTCTCTCCCCCCCCCCTTATGAAGGGCGTTTACATAGTTTCTCCTTTTTACCTGAAAAAATTAGAAGAAAGGTCCATCTCACCTTCCCCGTTTTCGAAGTAGAGAATGGAGGGCGGGTACATACTCCGGTTGAGTATAAACAGATAAAAGAATTGGCAGAATCGGTTCGTAATTATGGACCTAATGCCAACTTTACTATTATGCAGATAGAAAGGCTTGCCTTGGATCCCTAACTCCTGCCGATTGGCAGATGGTGGTGAAGGCAGTATTACCAAATATGGGGCAATATATGGAATGGAGAGCATTATGGCATGAGGCTGCCCAGTCACAGGCGAGGGCTAACGCCATAGCACTCACCCCAGAGCAGAGAGAATGGAATTTCGATCTGCTTACAGGACAAGGAGTCTATGCTGTGAACCAAATTAATTACCCTTGGGGCGCATATGCTCAAATAGCCACCCTGGTAATTAGGGCATGGAAGTCACTTACGCAGAAAGGGAAGGCAGGTGGACAACTTACCAAGATTATACAACAACCTCAGGAGCCGTTTTCCGATTTTGTGGCAAGGATGACGGAAGCGGCAGGAAGAATTTTTGGAGATACAGAGCAGGTTAAGCCGTTGATAGAACAGCTCATCTTCGAGCAGGCTACACAAGAATGTAAAACAGCAATTGCCCCTAGGAAAGGAAAAGGTTTGGATGATTGGCTCAGGGTATGCAGAGAACTCGGAGGACCGCTTACTAATGCAGGCTTGGCGGCTGCCATTCTTCAATCACAAAGAAAGCCGACGGGCTTCAAGGATCGGAGGCTCTGTTTTAATTGTGGAAAGCCAGGGCACCTAAAAAAGAATGTCGAGCTCTAAAAAGGGTCAGGATACTATCTGTGCCAGATGTGGGAAAGGCTACCATAAGGCAAGCCAATGCAGATCCATAAGAGACCTTAAGGGCAATCTCCTTCCCCCCCGTAAACCAGGTACAGCTGACCAAGAGCCAAAAAACGGCCAGGTGGGCCCCCGATCCCGGGGCCCGCAAAGATACGGGACTCAGTTTGCCAAGGCCAGTTCCGAGGAGGAGACGACTCCACAAGAGACGTCAGGATGGACTTGCGTGCCGCCACCTCAGTCCTACTAATGCCACATATGGGGGTCCATCCAGTGCCTGCGGCACCTTTGCATCCCCCATTGCCTGATGGTATGATAGGACTTATAATAGGCCGTGGTGCCCTTACTGCGCAGGGACTAATTGTACATCCTGGAATAATTGATAACCACCATATTCCAGATATTCAAATTCTTTGTTCCAGCCCCCAAGGTGTTTTCTCCATCCATAAGGGGGATAGGATAGCTCAGCTTGTATTGCTTCCAGCAAAAGATCAAATTTCACAAGATATAAAAGGTCCGATGGGATCCACAGGGACGGACTCGGCCTATTTAACTGTGGCACTAAATACAAGGCCTAAGTTAACTCTTAGAATTAATGGCAAAAGTTTTGAGGGCATTTTGGATACAGGGGCTGACAAAAGTATTATTTCAACACATTGGTGGCCAAAAAGTTGGGCGGTCACACAGTCCTCTCATTCTCTACAGGGGCTGGGATATCAATCCAGCCCTGACATCAGCTCTAGTGCCCTAACTTGGGAATCCTCAGAAGGACTGAGAGGCCAATTTACCCCCTATGTCTTACCCTTACCAGTTAATTTATGGGGTAGAGACATCCTAACAGAAATGGGCCTTACCTTAACCAATAATTATTCGCCCTCAGTTAGAAACATGATGGAAAAGATGGGGTTTCAAGAAGGCCGGGGCTTGGGACGTCTTGAGCAAGGCAATCCCCGCCCTATATCACCCCGACCTCATGAAGGTAAAACGGGCTTGGGTTTTTTCTTGAGCGCCACTGAGGCAGCACGACCCATACCATGGAAGACGGAGGACCCGGTATGGGTTCCTCAGTGGCCATTAACCTCCGAGAAACTGAATGCCATCATGAAAATAATTACAGAACAGCTTTGCCTTGGTCATATAGAACCATCCACTTCGCCTTGGAATACTCCGATTTTTGTTATCAAAAAGAAATCGGGAAAATGGCGCTTGTTGCATGACCTAAGGGCCATTAATGTACAAATGTTACTATTGGGTCCGGTCCAGCGAGGATTGCCTCTACTCACTGCCCTGCCAAAAGGGTGGCCCCTTCTGATCATAGATATTAAGGACTGTTTTTTCTCCATACCCTTACATCCCGTTGATCGCCCGCGTTTTGCCTTTACGGTACCTTCTTTAAATCATGCAGAACCAGATAAGAGATACCAATGGAAAGTTTTGCCTCAGGGAATGGCCAATAGTCCAACCATCTGTCAGCTCTTTGTTGATCAGGCACTTGCCCCAGTTAAAAGACAGTTCCCGCAGGTCCTGTCTATCCATTATATGGATGATGTGCTGTTATGTCATCAAGATCTTACAGTTTTACAGCAAATGTTCCCTGTCTTACAAAAGCAATTAAGTCAATGGGGACTTTCCCTAGCCACTGAAAAGGTACAAATAACCGACTCCGGATCATTCCTGGGCTCGGTTATCCGACCTGATTTCATTAGACCACAGAAGGTTGAAATTAGAAAAGATAAGTTACAAACTCTAAATGATTTTCAAAAGTTATTGGGTGATATTAATTGGCTAAGACCTTTTTTAAAAATTCCCACCATTGAATTAAAACCTCTATTTGATATTTTAGAAGGGGACCCGCATATCACCTCCCCAAGGAAATTGGATCCCTCGGCAAGCGAGGCTCTTTGCAAAGTCGAGAAAGCTATAACTCAGGCCCAGCTGGATAGGATAGATTATACCCAGCCAATTTTGTTATGTGTCTTGAACACACAAGGTCTACCCACCGCCGTTGTTTGGCAACAAGGGCCTTTATGCTGGGTCCATCCTCGAGCTTCCCCTGCTAAAATTGTTGATTGGTATCCAGCTGCTGTTGCACAATTGGTTATAAAAGGCATTAAAATGACAATAGAATACTTTGGTCTGGAGCCTAATATCATTGTTAGCCCCTATACTCCGGATCAAATACAGGTTTTGGCCGCCACCTCTAGCGACTGGTCAGTCCTATGTGCTTCATTTTCAGGGACCTTTGATAATCATTATCCCAGGCATCCACTTTTACAGTTTGCTTTGGCCCAGCCTTTAGTTTTCCCAAAAATTACCTCTAATACCCCAATTAAGAATGGGATAGTAGTATATACAGATGGTTCTAAAACAGGACAAGGGGCCTATGTTGTAAATGATATGACTTATATAAAACATTTTCCTGAATCTTCTCCACAAGTCGTTGAATGCCTCGTGGTATTAGAAGTTTTACAACAATTTATGGGCCCACTTAATATTGTTTCAGATTCATTATATGTAGTTAATGCAGTTAAAATTCTTGAAACTGCCGGGTTGATTAGACCTTCTAGTAAGGTGGCTCACATATTTGAAGCCATTAGAGCTGCTCTGCTGCAAAGGCGGCATCCTTTCTTTATTGAACACATAAGAGCTCATTCTGGTCTTCCCGGCCCCATGGCAAAAGGGAACGCGCTCGCTGATCAAGCCACTAGACTTGCAGCTGTTGCGCTTTCTTCACCCATAATAGCTGCAAAAGAATTTCATAATAAATTTCATGTTACTTCAGAGACATTACGCAGACGCTTTTCTTTAACCAGAAAAGAAGCTAGAGATATAGTGATACAATGTCAAAATTGCTGTCAGTTTTTGCCTTTCCCCCATCGAGGAATTAACCCGAGAGGTTTGATCCCCTTACAAGTTTGGCAAATGGATGTTACCCATTATGTCCCTTTTGGTAAATTGCAATATATACATGTTTCTGTTGATACTTGTTCTGGAATATTTTTTGCCACCCCACTTTCAGGGGAGAAGGCTTCTCATGTGATTCAGCACTGTCTTGAGGCCTGGAGTGCCTGGGGCAAACTCCGCTGTCTTAAAACCGACAACGGGCCTGCCTATACTTCACAAAAATTTAAACAATTTTGTGCACAAATGCAAGTTACTCATATTACTGGATTGCCCTATAATCCTCAAGGTCAGGGCATCATTGAGAGAGCACATCGGACACTTAAATCATATTTATTAAAGCAAAAAGGGGAGCAATAATGGAGCTACCCCCTGGACCGAGAGTGGCCATAGCCATGTCACTCTTTACCCTGAATTTTTGAACTTGGATGATTCAGGGATGAGTGCGGCTGAGCGACATTGCACAGAACCTAAAAGGCCCAAGGAATGGGTGAAATGGAAAGATGTGCTAACTAATCAATGGAAAGGCCCGGATCCTATCCTGATAAGGTCCAGGGGAGCTGTCTGTGTTTTTCCACAGGATGAAGACAATCCGTTCTGGGTTCCGGAAAGACTCATTCGTAAGATGGGGAACCCTGATGATAATGATCATGGCTCAAGCCTGGAGGGCAACGGGAGAAAGAAGATGGGGAATCATGTCGACCTTTCCCTCCCCATGCCGGTGATGTATAATGCACAAGTGTTTCCTAGATTTTTTTTCACCAATAAAGAGCTAGGGCTAGCTTATTTGCCCCAAGATGATCAGATTCATGCAGTACAAGAAAATCGCTCCCTCTCCTTAAGAGGAAGCTTATGCTTTCATTTTTCCAAAGTAAATGATAATAAAAATAGTATTAACTGTGTTAATTTGAGGAATCAATCGGCTGCCTGGCAAGGCGAGGCTAGTTGGGGAACTGATTTAGAGATTGTAGCCAATGCATCCGATGTTGGCGCTGCCGGTTAGTACTAATGCTACTCCCCATGATCAGCCAAAGTTAGCCCCATTTTGTAAAGGGATTCAATCAGAAGAGTATATCCTGCCTTGGACTGAATGTCAATCTAGGTATCAACACTGGGTAGGCCCTAATACCTTTACTTTCTCACCCAGCCTAGGGCATCATTTTTTGAATATGACACCCTTGACAACTTGGGTCAATCCCTTTGACGGATTTGACTCCTATGGTAATGATAGGAGGAGGAGCTGGGGAAAAAGGACAAATCTCTTACAATTGGAAGGGCAAATTTTCGGGGGATCTGGCTCCGGCACTTGGCAAGCTTCAGATATGAAGCATAAAGAATTTATTAGAAAAGAATATGCCCCATCACCAGTTTGTGTTTGGCCCCCTTTTTATGGATTGTAAGCAATAATTTTATAGGTGAGAATGAGGAATTAAGATGTGATACCAAGAGCTGCTTTTATACATTATGCTGGGATGCCACGAAATATTCTTATGCTGTGGTGACTAGAATGCCGAGGTTTGTGCCCGTGCCGGTGAAAGCCCCGAGTAGCTTGTCTCTGCTACGCACAAAAAGAGATTTCGGCATCTCGGCCATAATTGTAGCCATTGTGGCCACTACAGCAGTGGCTGCCTCTGTGACCGCCTCGGCAATGGCCCTATCCACATCTGTACAAACGGCAGATACTCTTGATGGTCTTTCATCATCAGTATCAGTGGCGCTCGACCGACAAAGTTCGGCAAATACTCAAATTCAGGGAGGGTTGATGCTGGTTAATCAGCGCATCGACCTGGTTCAAGAACAATTGGATATTTTATGGCAATTGACGCAGTTAGGATGTGAATATAAAATGCCTGGACTTTGTGTTACATCAATACAATATGAAAATTTTATTAGAGCGGCTAATTTGTCCAAAAGTCTTTCTCAGTTCATTTTACAGAATTGGACATTCGAATTTGAACAGATACTGCAGGACTTGAGAACAGCGATCCACCAGAATTGATGTCTCCCTACAAGAAGGACTGTCATCATGGATCTCTTCTGTCTTCTCTTATTTCAAGGAATGGGTGGGGGTGGGACTCTTCGGGATGTTTCTCTGCTTCGGGATGTTTCTCTGCTTCGGAATGGCAATTTTATTCTTTTTGTTTTGCAAAGTGTTCAAAAAGGCAAAAACAGATAAAGTCATGATTACACAGGCACTCGCGGCTCTAGAGTATGGGGCCTCGGCGGAGGTCTGGCTCACCATGTTAAAGCGTGGAGAATAGCCTTTGATTATCCCCATTTCATTCTGGCTTTCCCTGTCACCTTGGCAGACTCCGGCTATATTTCTCTGCCCCTGCTTCAATAGATCAGCCTTTGCACCTCTGAGTCCGAAATGTTTTGGACATTTGCACCAGAGAAGGTGATCATTGATATTGCAGCCTTTGCACTCCGCTGAGCTCGTCTCATTGCACGCGGAAAGGTGCTATATGGGGTATATTCATCTGTTTCGAACCCTGATGGGCTGCAGAGCCTGACGGTGATCAACGGATGTAGGCCATTCATCTGGTTTCTGTCTCTGGTGACGAGGTGGCCATTAGCTGTCGGCAGAACAGCCCTTGCACCCTCAGCGACTTTGTTGCATTGCACGAGGATGGGTGTTTTAGCCTATGCAGCCCAGTTGGGACACTTTTGTGTGCTTTTATTAAAATAAAAAGGGGGAGATGTTGGGCGCTGCCCTGGAACCACGCCATGGCGAGATGGCGCTGACATCCGCCTGACAGTTGCAATGACAACCCTGCTGCGCATGAGCAGGAGCTCCCTGCCCACGAGGCCGGGGGTGCCTGTGCCTTACGTCACCTCGGGTGACATAATTGGACCAGTAATTAACTGCCACGTCCGAGGCGAGAGAAACTCTCTATATAAGGAGAGTCCCGTTAGGGCGTGGGGTCTTCGCTTTGTGATAGCTTATGCTCCTCCTCTCAGGAGCAATAAAGCTTACTGCAGAAGGATCCTGATCGTGTGCCGCGTCATTCTTGCGGGCGAGATAGAGCGCGGGACAGCTATTCGGCCAGCAGTGCTAAACAGAAACTAGAAATGGCAAGCTATGGAAGGCCTCATCCTCCCTGGGGAGCAGAAAGGGGATGGGATAGGGGGTTAGTGAGGATGGGGGTAGGAGGGGAGGAGGGGAAGGAGAAGGAATTGAGATTGACATATAAAACAAGTTTGTTTCTAATTTAAATAAAAAGAGAAAAGAAATGGCAAGCTAAGTAATAACAGCTTGTGACAATGCAGGTGGCTTCCATAGCCAGAAAGGTTAATGCAGTTCTCGGTCACGAACCTCTAACTGGGATGTGAGCTTTTAGGTTTGACTTTCCTGAACTGAGAAGTTGGTGGAGCCAGCTGATAGAGCAGCATGAGGAAGATTAGGTGTAACCTAACAGTCTAAAGTTTGCTCATGCTGTTAAGACTAGAGATACACAGTCAAAGAGGTTCAGACAGAAGAAAACAAAAACAAAAACAAAACCTCTAAACAGGTTCCAGTGTGTCTTAGAATGTGCATAGACTTAAGAAAGAAAGAAAAAAGGTAGGGACAGCCATAGAAAGAAATAGATTAAAAATAATAATATCATTAAAGAGACAGTAATAGTTAAAGCAAAAAGCCACGTAAGATGGGAAACAACACAGGGAGTATGGATCCTCTACAGTATTGTTTGATTTTGAATTTTTTTGATTACTGAAGAGCAAAGAACAGCTGATGGGGAAGTCCTGTGTATATGTCAATAAAGCACTGTTGGCCAATAGGGAAGCAAGATAGGTGGGACTAGGAGTCCAGGAGGACTCTGGTTAGGAGAAACACAGAGAGTCATCATGTAGCCTGCCAGAGAAGTAAGATGTCCGTCTGGTAAGAGAAATACTTAAGGGAGTCTTCCTGACTCAGCATAAAAAAAATCAAGGTTCTTTTAAGAGGCTCTGCTAACAATTGAAAAGTTGCATGCACAGCTGGAAGTGGCAGTGACCACATCTCCAAGCCGGCAGCTTTTGCTGGATGTCAGCATGGACTGAGACAGTGAGCTCAAGCTTATGCCCACCATCTTGGAAAAACTGCAGTTTAAACAGCTACGGTTTTAACAGATAAGACACGTGGCCAGAAAAATATAAACATTGGCAGTAAAGTCAGACTTGGATGAAGAAAAACCTCTAAATGTTTACAGTGTGTTTAAAAATGTACATAGGATTGAGAGTGAAAAAGAAACGACATAGTGGTAAAAAATAAAAATAGAGAAGCTGGCTGTGGTGGCACATGCCGGTAAGATTTGCTCCAGAGGCAGAGACAGACAGATTTCCAAAGAGAAACCCTGTCTCAGACAAAATAAATTAATCAAAGTAAAGAAACAGAGTAATAATAGATAAATAAATAAGCCACGCAAAGATGGAAAATACACAGAAAGTCTGGATACCGTACGCTATTGTGTTTTTCAGTTTTTTTAATTGCTAAGGAAGGAACAACTGCTAAAGTACACTTGATTATAAATGCCGATGAATTAATTCAACTTACCTTTTGAAAATGCGTTGACTTCAAAATTTAAGTATAAGGATATGTTACTTTGGAAAAGAGTTTTTGTTTATGTTTCTACTGAAAATGAAAAGCTGAGGATTCCTTCCAGGCTTCTGTGGTTTAATGAACCAAGACCCCCGGAAGCAATGGCCCAAATGATTCAACATCTAAAACAGCTAAGATGATGGACCCTTACAGACCTGAAAATAAGGACTTATACAGGTTTCTGAGTTTTGTCATGATCCCCATGGTATGAACAGCGCCCCCTTCCAGCACGAAGCAGTTTGGAATGAGCAATGTCCAAATCCCCATATTGTTTATAAATCTTTGTTTTCATTTGAATGGGGTTGCTTATAATTGGTTAATGATCACAACCAATCTCTTTTTAAAAGTAAAAGGGGATTATGGTATGGAAATGAGTACTTTGTATTGGTATGGTTTTTCATTTATTGATAACAAATTCAAGGTCAATTTTGTGATGTGTATATTTCTCCTCTTGATTAAGTATTGTGCTTATACTTATCTTTTAAAACGTAATGCATAATTAAATACAGACTAAATAGTTATAATAGTCAGAACTTAGGTTATTTAGGTTTTCTAGATATACAGAGATATATTTGAGATAGATGATAGATAGATAAATAGATAGTCTTCAAACCTTTCAAAGACCTTCAGAAAATGACATTTAAAATGGTTTAGGGTTTTTCTTGACAATGAGAAATGTCTGCTCCTGGCATCACCAATTACGTCTGAGAGGAAGATGGGCATCGAAGAAACTTGTTATGGAGTTTGCTTTCAACACGGCAAGTTTAGCCATTTGGGCAAGAAACTGCTCTTGCCTAGACTGTTGGACTCTTGCTGTATAAACTGGATATGCAGGACCCACAGGAAAGTGACTGCTGAACTCAAATAGTCCTTCAGGGTTCCTACTTCATGGAAGAGTCTACGAGACTTTCTGCAGGACACAGAAAAATGACTGACAGACTGCTGATGCAGATGGACAGTTTGAAATTTCCTGCTTTGCTGAGAAGTCTTCCAGTCACACTGTGGCCTATGGGCTGAAGATGGATACCCCAACATTACAGAGGAACTTCGGGTGACTGTTCAGGTAGCAAGATGTCTCTGTCCATCCTAGTGTTTATATATTATCCTTCTGTGGTCTTTGATGGAGTTGAAGACAGATAGTTATAGTTTTCCTTAGTTATGATAAAAGATAGGCTACATATTGAACTTTGGACTCACAAGGATGGGATGGATGATATTTTCTTTAAATCTTGCTAAATGTTGATAGACAAAATATTGTAACTGTGTTCTTACTTGATAACTGTTCTGTTATATATAATTTGATTATGTTAAAGTTAAGACCTTTCTTTTTGTTGAAGACCTTTCTTTTTGTTTAGACAGAAAAGAGGAGATGATGGGAAAGTCCTGTTGGCCAATAGGGAAGCAAGATAGGTGGAACTAGGAGTAGAGGAGGACTCTGGGTAGGAGAGACACAGAGAGTCATCATGTAGCCCGCCAGAGAAGTAAGATGTCGGTCCGATAAGAGAAATACTTAAATGGGTTAAATACTTAAGTCAAAGATAGCCAGTAAGAAACAAACAAGGCCAACAGCTTCATAATTAATACAGCGTCTTGTGTGTTATTTGGGGACTTCAATGTAGCAGAGCCCAGGCAACTGGTGGGGAAAAACCAAATCGGCTGGCAAGGAAAAGGCTTCTCTCTACAAACAGCTGCTAAGAAACCTGAAATTAAAAGAGGGCTGTCAAAATAAACCAGCCTATACACTTTAGGAATGACTTAACTTTTAAAAAGTTTAAAAAATGTATTTGCCAAATGGAAATCAAAAATGCTTTAGAGAGCCAGGCATAGGTGACACATGCCTTTAATCCCAGCACTGGGGAGGCAGAGGCAGGTGGATCTCTGTGAATTTGAGACCAGCCTAGTCTACAAGGGCCAGTTCCAGGACAGCCTCCAAAGCCACAGAGAAACCCTGTCTCGAAAAACCAAAATAATAATAATAATGCTTTGGAGAAGTGGTTTTGCTTTTGTTTCCACAGGAAACAAGAGGCTAAGAGGCTGTAACTTAGTTCCAGGTTGATATGGATCTAGTTTGACAGGTAATATTTATTAACAAAGGTTATAACTGGTCTTCCCAGGACTTGGCTACTATCTAAAATTCTTCTTGGGTACCCCAGGGATATCTTCACCCACAGCCAGCAGGAAGCTGTATGGAAAGGAGAGTGCCCACATTCCCAAGAGAAAAGGGGGTGTGGATAGTCTTTGGTTGTTTTGTGGGTCATGGATGTTTGTTATAATTTAGGAGGATATAGGATAAAAGATAACCATTAATCTAAGATATTTTGCCTTGGCCTGAGTTTTGGTATATGGATACAAATTCAAAGTCAACTTTGTTATACTGTATATAGGTTGTTACTCTTGTTTAAACAACTTTTGTATATTGATACCAATTTAAGGTTATTTTTGTTACAACATATTGTATATATGTTTGTGCTCTTGTTTAATGTATTATACATAGGCAGTTTACTTAAAAATGTAGGATAAAATTCTAGTTTTTGAAAGCTATTATTATGAACTATTTAGGATAATCAAGAAAACCCAGTCAGTAGTTAGTCATCTATAACAATCAAATTTGTAGATATGCTAGGTATGTTTTCCAGATCATATAGAGATATATTTTAGATAAATGGTCTTCAAACCTTTCAAAGACCTACAGATGGCATTTAAAATGTTTTGTTAATTTAGGACTTTTCATGACAATGAGACACATCTGCTCCTGGCAGTACCAATTTACTTCAGAGATGATGGACATCAAAGAAACTCCTTATATAGTTTGCTTTCATTATGACAAGGCTAATCATTTGGGCAAGAAGCTGCTCTTGCCTGGACTGTTTAACAGTGTGTTGTACAAACTGGACATGCAGGACCCACAGGAAAGTGACTGCTGAACTTTGCTAAAACAAGGCAGGATGGTCAGGGATCCTGCTTCCCAAAAGAAACTGCCAGACATTCTGCAGGACATAGAGGAACATGACTGACAAACTGCCAATATAGGCATGACAATCTTTCAAATTTCCTGCTTCTTTGAAAAGTCTGCCAGATACTATGGGCCTGAATCATGAGGCAAAGATTTCTGGGTTGGGTCAAATGAATTATCAATGGGCGATGGAGTATGGACTTGCAACTGATGTTCTTCAGGGTTCATGGGTATTCTGAAAACCTTTAAAGATTCATAGTGGAGGGAATGTGAACTCTGTGCCCCAAATATTAAAACTGCCATATGCTAAACATCTGACAAGCTTTATCCAACTAGTCCAGGGAGAACTGGAGAGATGACTCAACAATTAAGAGCACTGGCTGCACTTGCAGAGGACCCAGGTTTGGTTCCCAGCACTCACATGGTGACTCAAAATCAACTGTAACTCCAGTTCCAGGGAATCTGACCTCCTCTTCTGGTTTCCATGGGCACCAGCTATATCCATGGTGTACATACATCAGGTAAAACACATAAAAATTAAATACTCCCAGTAGACAGGAGGCTACTTTTCCTTTATATAGAATCCAGCTGAACTATTTGCGATGTTGGTTATATTTTAAACAGTCTGTTATTCATAGTAACCTTAAGAGGTCTAGACAATTTACCACTGTAGGAGATACAGTAAAAGTAAGCCAGGAATGGGATGTGTGGGGTCTGGGTGAATCATTCTTACTATGCTATCCCAGAGTGCTGTGTCTTATATCTCATGGAAGAGTAACAGAATGACCTTGAATTGAGAAGGGCTGAGGGTGGCATATCCAACAGTCTGTTTTATTTCCTGCCACTGCCAGGGGCTGGAAAATTTTGACCACCAAGTGAGCTCCCATGTAGACACAAAGGTATAGAAAGAAGATCATGATGCCAAAGTGAATCATATTGCTCAATCTCCAGGGAAAGAGTACAAGTGCTGTGCGATGTCTTGCCTTGCTTACCATGACATTCAAGTGCCATCCATCAAATCATATGGATAGGTATGTCCCCAAGCTTCCATTGTAACAAACCGAATATCAGCAGATAGAAAATGGAGATGATAACAATGAAAAGGCCAATGGAAAAATTTCCCTTTCTTTCTTTCTTTTTTTTTTTAAAGATTTTTAAATGTGTATGAGTGCTTTATCTGCAAGTAGATTTTTATGAAGAGGGCATCAGACCCCACTATAGATGCTTGTAAGTCACTCTGTGGTTGCTGGGAATGGAACTCAGGGCCTCTGGAAGAGCAGCCAGTGTTCTTAACCACTGAGCCATCTCTCTGGTCCTTTCTAAGGACAATTTACTGCTTAAAACAGTCTAAGGATCCCTTCCATCTTTCTTTCTTTTTTCTTTCTTTTCTGTTGGAGTTGAGATCTCTCTCTTTCCAAATCACTCAGAGGAGAAGGCATATATGGAGTTTCTATATGCAATTGTCACTCTCCTATTTTCTAACTCTGGTGCCTGAGTAAGGGTTGTTTTTTCTTGAGGCTAAAGTTCCAGGAGTAGAAGTGGAAGGGGGCGGGGCAGGGTGGGGGGGAGGAGGAGGAGGAAGGGGAGGAGCAAAAGGAGGAGGAGGAACAGGGGAGAACCAGTTGGCCATGTATTAGAGAACAGCTCACATCTACAAAGCCTTCTCTCAGCATCTGACAGGGGCTCCTTCTGAAGGGCTTTCTGCCTAAGTATACCTGATCTGTAAATTCCGGGTTATTGTGATTTAAGACTTGTGTGACACTGGTAACAAAGTGACTGGGATGAAGGGCTGACAGGGCTATAAAGTCAGGTGGGGGTAGTGGAAGATTCCCAGCTGCAGAGCCTGATACTGTAATATTCTGACACTTACTAACCAGTGTTAGCCCTTTGTTTCCAGAATGCTAAAGACCTGGTATGGAACTCAAACTCAGAGACTGCCTTTGTTAAGATTTAGTCTGTTTAATTAGCAAGCAAGTTGCAACAACTGCCTTAAAGCATGGGAGTACCATGTTATAACCAACTATTTAGAGAAATAAGCTACAAACCCCTAAGGCTCCAGTACATTACTGCTGCATTAGTACACTTGTTGCAAGCTCTTGCCATTCATGTACTTAATGACTTATTGAAGAGATGCTCACTAGTAGCTTCTTTAGGTTTTAAATGTCGTGATCACAATGTCCATCTCACTCAAGTAATTCTCCTGTCCTTTACAACTTGTTACATAAGAGCTTTGCAATTAATAAAAAGAAACTGGAGTCCAAATCTAACAGAAACCTGCCATGCCTAAGAATCCCCACAGTTGCTTCTGGGTTCCTAAAGGTGCTAGCTGGCGAGCAGCCAAGTTTCTGGCAGGAAGCAATGCTGTCCTTGGGAGATTATAAGACACAGCTGCTGTTCTGTTCCTTTGGACACCTGTGCCTTTTCCTTGAAAACTTTATAACCCTTTTCAGCCAAGCTATTAAAAATCTGGGCTGGTTTCTCTAAAATTTGTGTGTTGGGAGGGTTCTTAAATCATGTGTGTGTCCCTCCCCCAAAATGTAAAACAAAAACCCTTTACCTGTGGGTGGTAACCCATTTGGAGGTCAAATGATCCTTTCACAGGGGTTGCAAATCAGATACACTGCACATCAAATATTTACATTATGAATCATAACAGTAGCAAAGTTACAGTTATGAAGCAGCAACAAAAATAACATTATGGGGGGTCAGCACAGCATAGGAACTGTATTAAAGGGTCGTAGCATTATAAATTTGAGAACCACTATTTTAAATCTACCTCACAGACTTAAGAAACTGCTTGGCTGTTCCTTTTCCCAATACCCTTGCATTCATTTACATTCTGTCTTGAGAACACAAAGTCTTTGGCTTCAGTGTAGAGCAAGAATTCAGCTTCTTCTCCAGGCCATCTAAGTACAACCAAGAACTCCTCTGGATAGTGATAAAGTGAGCCAGATCAGGGAGCCCTTTGACCCTACAGATCTTAGTCTTCTGAAAGAAGGAACTGAAGGGTCAAGTTGGTCCTTACCTTCCTTCTCTGAGGACAAGGACCAAGGATGCCAGGATAATCCCTCTTCCAGTGCCCTCTTGACCTTTACATGTGCTCCTATGGAATTTGTGCACACACACACACACATACACACACACACACACACACAGAGACAGATATGAATGAAATAATAGGATACGTTTATCAGCTTAGGACCCCACTTGACTTGTACCACACACACATCCCTTTACTGATGATGCATTTGGCAACCTGGGACCTTCACCTGAGTTGAATTGCACACACACCCAACTTTGAACAATGGAGTCAGTTTCTCCTTTCTTAGCAACCACCAGGTAACTACTCTTTTGTGGTCAGTTTCCATTTAAACCTGCCTGTACATCTAGGTATGGAAGGCAGAGGGATGATACAGCTTGAACTAGTTTGGAGTACAAGCACAGTAAAATGAATATTAGGGAAACACCTTGAGTTAGTTAGGGTTCTCTAATGGAGCAAAACTGATAGATTATATATACACACATGTGTGTGTTATACATAATATATATAATAAATCCCATATATGTGGCTTACATGATGTAATCTGGGTAATTCAACAATGGCTGTCTCACAATGGGAGTGATTGAGAATCCAGCTGTTATTTGGTCCATGAAACTGAATGTCTCAGTAGTCCCAATCTGGTACTGAAAATCTGAAGGATTCCTGGAGACCTGCTAGTCTTCAGTTTGCAACGGAAGTCTAAAGGAACTGGTAATATCATCAAGGAGGCAGCAGCATCAGGAACAAGACAGGTGAACCTGCTAGCAAAAGTTAGGGCAAGCAGGCAAAAGTAAAGTTTCCTTCTTCCATGTCCTTTTATCTGAGTTGTCACCAGAAGCTTCTGTCCCCATTTAGATAGGTCATTCCACTTCAAAAAGAGGACAGTCCATAATCAATGACATGGCACTTAACAGTCAGTTCATCCTTGGCAGTGACCCAGTGCCTGTGACTACTCTGATTCAAGGAGCCTATTGCTTTCTGTAGTGTGTCTAATCTGTAGTATCACTTTGCTTCTTAATAAAGTTTCCGTGCGTGCGTGTGTGTGTGTGTGTGTGTGTGTGTGTGTGTGTGTGTGTGTGTGTGTGTAATTCTTTCATTTAAGACAGCAAAGACTTGGAGTCACCCAGTTCAGATAGTGACCCCTGTTAACAGCTGGCAAGTTAGCCAGGAGGTAGAAATACAAATTCTCTCCTGTCTCTGCTTCAAATTTCCATCGCTTTCTTGATGTCAATGTCTGTAATGGCTGGTTGAACTAACCAGTTTGATCTGTGACCCATTAGGCTGAAACCTCCCCACAGACTAGGGTGTAGCTGCAGCTGGATACCCTCTTTGTTTGAGGCCGTGGGAGTACACAGCAGGTTACAACTACTGTTCAACAGGCTGATCTACCAGATGAGTGATTCTCTGATGGGGAGCCCCACCTGGCACAGTCATGGGGTCATTGGCTTTAGATAAGTGTTTGTCTCTGTAATTTCTCTCATAAGTCACTTCATCTCTTCCCCAAGAATAGCTTTGGGAGTTTTCCCACTGCTTGTGTGTTTATCTCGGGAAAATATTCCATCTACTGGGCACACATATATCTGTGGATGGTCAGGAAAATTAAATTGTATAATTTTGATAAATAGAAAATATACTAGGAACCAAAAAAATTGAATTAAAATAAGCCAGGTGTTGGTGGTGTATGCCTTAATTCCCAGCACTCGGGAGGCAGAGGCAGATGTATCTCTGTGAGTTTGAGGCCAGCCTGGTCTACAGAGCGAGTGCCAAGACATGCTCCATAACCCTGTCTCCAATGTCTCCTCAGTCTAAGACAAACGGCACACAATTAGGTCATTTTTACCTCAGAACAAGTTCAAACTAGACTAAAGCCTTTTGTATACAGATCATAAGTTTAAAATTTTGCAGCTATGCACAAGGTCAGAGTCGCAGCTGTCTAACCAAGGTTAGTACACAAAGCACCCTAAGAAAAGCATGTATGCCATTTCTTCGCTTGCCAAGTCTAGCTGACAAAAGACCTATATCTCAAAGTTTGTTACTGGGCACTGTGCCCCTGGGGCTCTGATCACAGCAGTATTCCTCCTGAAACCTTGAAACCCTGAGTTGCCACAGTAAATGGCTCAGCTCCTTATCTCTTACCCTAGGAATGTGCTTTTGACCAATGAGAAGTAATTTGTAATTTTTTTTAAAAAATTGCTTCAAGCCTCCTGTGAAAGAAGAGTTTTTAGGCTACAGGAAAAGAAGCTAGAAGGAGTTAGAATTTGGACAGGAGACTTAGGATAGAGGCAAAACAATAAAGAGACATGACCCTCAGATTAGAGCTACTCTAAATTCCCTTTGCTGCTCTGTGGCTTCTACCCGGAACTGTGGGAGATAGTATTCTGGAGCAGGCCTCCCAAGCTATTGATACCTCTTCTATCTGCTTTGCCTGGGAGAGTTGAAAACAGGACGAAAGGGGATGGTGGTGATAGCTGCCTCCTTTGCTGAGGCTTGGAAGAGACTCACAGCAAGCCAGATGAGCTCAGTGGTTTAAACAAGAAGCCACATCACAAAGTAGGCTCCCCAATATCTTTCTGGTATTGTTTCTGCTCTCCAGAATTTCTAAGGTGTTTATTCTCTACTCTCCTTTTGGGTCTTGCTTTTTCTTGGATCTCACGTATATCTAAGTTACCTAGTGTTATGTTTCTGCAGGACCATGACACAGAAAATCCTTGAACTCATCTAGAGGGATAATCCTGCCAGGTCCTGCTCTTCCTGGAGTTTAAGCACTAAGACCACGATTGATTGTTTCTGTGCTTTAGCTCTGTTTGAGTAATTAGAATGCTTGCAAAGGTAAGCAAGTAATTCAAGGAAAGAGGAAAGAAACAAAAATGAGGGTGGGGATACTAGACTTCTATCAGCCAGTAAGTAAGTGCTCCTGAATAGGCACCTTCTGCCTACCACATTTGCTTGGCTAATCCTTTTATCTTTAAAACTTTTTTCACTACCAATCAGCAGTCACAAATTGGGAGTTAAAAGCCACTAGCATATCTGACACTAAAAAGCTCCCATGACAGGATAACCAGGGCAAGGAGCTAGGGAAATTAGGACCTTCTTGGAGCAAGACGAATTCACATATCTATCAGGTCAGTGCATGGCCTCCAGGCAAGAAGGGGACTTGGGCTCTGAGGGGTATGTGAGGCACTCAGTGGCCTGGGGCTTTGAGGAGCTACCTCCCTCTCCTGACCCAAGACAGAGTCTAGCAGGGCATCCTCCTCTGGAGGAATTTCAAACACCGGAAAGGTATTTTCCATTTTGATCAAAGGTTTAGCTTCATTCTACTTGATTGGCATTTCTGTTTAAGGCCCTCATTCTATCCATTCTAAAAACATCATACACAGGGAATTTCATCCAATTTTCTTCTCTCTTACAAAATTTCTCTAAGTAGTGTTATAATTAGAGACCTATTTCAGGACACTTGTGGTATCCCAGATTGTTCTGTGGCCATGGTGTGTTACATGGAAAGACCACCTGGTTCCTAGTCATTGGCAAGTAGCCAAATATCTCTCAATGGTGAATGGAGAAACAGTGAGTGGCCTCTCCCCCAGCACAATCGCCTTATTCTCACACTAGTTATCTGATGACTGAAAAAGATCGAGAAAGGAAGGTGGGTCAGCATATTAGGGCTGAGGTACAAGTTCCACAGTTCTTTACATGGGTAAACATTTTGAATGGGTATTTAGAACACTGGAACTCTGAATCACACACTTAGATTTTCCAGAAGACATGAACACAAATGCACACTCACGCGCGCGCGCGCACACACACACACACACACACACACACACACACACACACACCAAATAAACCAACCTGTGCCCCATACACACACCTCTGTCTTCATTTTGCTATAGATTTGCCATGTGGGAACACTCTTAATCTGCTAGTAGTAGCGTGTTGGCAGCTAAGACAGAGGCTCTAGATACCGGCATTTCTGAGCAGCCTCCAGCAGGAATTGAGATTCCCTCAGTCTCCCAGACCTTGGGTCCCCCAACCTCTCAGACTTCAGGGCCAAGATGCAATCTCACGCCTGTGGCTGCCCCTTTACATGCTTTTCCAATCCATCAGTCTTTCTCCACTGTGTTATCAAACTCAAGCGGCTGACTCAAGGGTCCAAACTGCTTGCCAGTCCAGAAAAACTTCTGAAGGAAGACTTGAGTGTCCACCACATATCCCCAGCCCACTGTGGCCATACAGTGGACTTAAGTCAAGTCCTCAATAAGATGTTACCTTTACCAGTTTTGGATCTGGTCTGTCATTCTATGTAGGGTGGTATTGGACTTAGGCAGGTGTCCCATACAAGCACAAGGATCCTAGACAGTGAGTTGTTAAGTGGGAGGGCAGGATGAGAAATAAGGAAGATGAAAAATAAAGAGGACAAAAGCAATGGCTGGGACCAGGAGGTCTTGCATAAGCTAATGACTATGTCAAGCAAGTATATTAAGGAGTACAGCAGGGCTGGAGAGATGGCTCAGAGGTTAAGAGCACTGACTGCTCGTCCAGAAGTCCTGAGTTCAATTCCCAGCAACCACATGGTGGCTCACAACCATTTGTAATGAAATCTAGTGCCCTCTTCTGGCCTGCAGGCATGCATGCAGACAGAATGCTGTATACATAAAAAAAAAAGAAGTACAGAATCATATATACTATTTGTGGGGGAAGGGATGAATGACCAAGGTCAGCAGAATGCTAAGTCAGACAATGGCAAAAAGAACACAGGATACCTTACATACAGCTGCCTAAGGACTGATAACCACAACCTATTAGGAAGCGTGGGGTCCCTGAGACCTTGACTCTTAAGGCACTAGCCCCAGGCCTAGACTAACCTTACCAAGTCAGCTCCCTTTCTCTTTTCATCAGGACCTCTGAGAAAGCCTTGAGATGGTCTGGCTCCCCACAGGCAGGTCATTTTTGTTCACTGCATATCTTACTGGAAGTTGAGAAACAATGGCTACCAAAGGGAAGGTCCCACCCATCTGGGGTAGAGCGGGTTCATGACTTAGTGAACACAAAGCCCACAGAGCCTGGTGAACACACACAAGATCAAGGAAGGGTTTTTATTGCCTGCAGGAGGGCATGGGTGGAAGGCACAGTTTCCAAGAACAGCACACAGCACACTCTTTTTTTTTTTTTTGAGACAGGGTTTCTCTGTACTGCTTTGGAGGCTGTCCTGGAACTACCTCTGTAGACCAAACAGGCCTCAAATTCACAGAGATCTGCCTGCCTCTGCCTCCCGAGTGCTGGGATTAAAGGCATGTGCCTGTCGGAACAGCACACTCTGGAGGGAAGGTGAGGAATTTATCTGAGAAGCTCACACATATTCATGTGGGGAAGGCATTTAGGGATGGACACATTCCTGAGCATGCCCAGTATTCACATGAAGTCATAGATCAAGAAGAAAAGATCATGGAATTCCCCCTAAAACAGTACAACCATGTAAAAGCAGGGGGAAGGGCAATTTTCTGGGTGTATTCATCTTGCAATGGCCCCATCTTAATGGGAACAAGAACTTGCTGGTCATTCCTGGTTTACATGATCAGTTGGCAACAACTGTGGCGAGGAGAGAAAAAGCAAGGCCCAGTCCACCTAGACTTTCAAAACAGGTCATTCAGAGACTCTGGAGAAAAACCTCCTTTTCCTCAGGTTCCCCCCTCCACCCCCCCCCAGCTTTGTGGTCTCTTAGCAACCTGAGCCACCTCTGGAGTGAATACCAGATTTGCTTGCTTTTCAAGACTGTCCTGTTTATTTCTAACCTGCTCAGATTCCATGGAATTCAAAAAACAAACAACAAACAGCCCTCATGTTTTTATGTGAGCACTCTAAGGACACATTGGAGGATTAAGCAGCTCTCACTGCAGATCCCTGCACTATAACAAACTTTCTCACTCAAGGCAACATTTCCATCTCCCTAAATCACCACAGCCAAGTAAGCAAACTAGACCAATGTATTCCTATTGGCCAATGCTAATCAGCTTGCTCCACCCTATGTAGCTTTTCCTCCACAAATGCCAATAAAAGCTCTATCTCATCATATGAACAGAGGAGTCAAGATCATGATGGGGAAATCCACAGAGACAGCTGACCTGAGCTAGTGGGAGCTCTCAGACTCTGGACTGACAGCTGGGGAACCTGTATGGGACCAAACTAGGCCCTCCGAATGTGGGTGACAGTTGTGTGGCTCCATTTGGGGGGGGTGCTGGCAGTAAGACCAGCACCTATCCCGGGTGCATGAACTGGCTTTTTTGGAGCCCATTCCTTATGGTGGATACCTTGCTCAGCCTTGATATAGTAGGGAGGGACTTGGTCCTACCTCAACTTGGTATACCAGGCTTTGTTGACTCCCTAAGGAAGGCTCTGAGGATGGAGATGGCCACTAGGGTAGGAGGACCTCTGACAACAATGACTACAGTCATAATTGGCGGTCTAAGTGACTCTCCTGAGAGCAAAGATGAGGGATCGTAGGATATCAGGATACTATCCCCAAAGAATACTAGGGCTTGAACTGTAACTCAGGTGGTGGAATGTTTGCATATCATGTATGAACCAGTCCTTGAAAAATATGAAAAAATAAGTGGCTAAAACAAGGACAAGGGTGCAGGTGCTCAGTTGGCAGCCTGTTTCTAACAATTATGAGAACATTCACAGCTCTCAGAAACACCTGTTGTGAGTCAGTCACTGTATGTAGTGCCTGTCAGCTCAGCACATGCTTAGTAGAGGCAAAGGAATTGGATCTGCAAGATAACCTTCTGCTATAGGCCAGCTTGGGCTACATGAAACCAGTTCTTCAAACAAGGAAAGTAGGGACTGTCACCCATGTTGACTTTCATTTGCTACAGATTCAAATGCCCTGCTAGTGTGGACTCTATATTATAATCACCGTGAGGTCACTTTGACAGCTGCAGAAGACTGTGCAGCCACATCTGAAGACCTGTTCCTGTAATGACTGCAATCACCTTGGAAAGCTGTGTTCCCAAGTCAGATGGGGCCGGAGAATGTGAGGTTATACTGCAGCCATTTCACACATACCAAAGTGGTAGTCCAGCAACAATACAAATTGTGTGACTCATACAAATAGGATCCTTCATTTGCATCATGGATTATGTAATAATAGGTACAATACTCTTGACACACACCGAGTCCTGGGTAAATCTAGAGTGCTAGGATTATAGGCATGTGCCACTGTGTCAGGCTTGTTTGGTATGAGACAGACCTCCCTTTGTAGCCCAGGCATGCCTGGAATCTCACAGCAACCCGTGTGCCTCTGCTTCCCAAGTGCTGACATTACAGTCTATATCTTGGGGTATTCTGACACCACCCAAACCTCGCTGTCTTGAAACATATGTCCCTACCTAGGGAAGTTCATTTTTACAGATAACAAAGGCTCTCTACCAGGAACATGACTTTTATCCACAAACCAACTAATTCATTCAATTCTCACATCTAGTATTTCTCCTCTCATAAGTGAGTCAAAGCCCATCGGCAGGTACCAGGCAACTAGACACCATGTCTATAACCACAAAGCCACAGAATTATTCCAGCTGTCCAGTGTAATCTGCATACTCTGCTTTTCCCTTGGGAATGCCCATACAGGTTCTTCTTCATGCTCTCCCTCATTCAACTTTATTTTCAGATACTAGGCTAGTTTATAGCCTACTATGTAGCCCAGAATGGCCTCAACTCATGATTCTCATGCTTCCATCTCCTGAAGCTTGAATTGCAGGTGCACATCAACTTGCCTAGCTTTCTTTCCTCATACTTGTCTTCATTAAGTTCATTTAAACCTGTTACTCTCCACGCCGGGCAGTGGTGGCGAACGCCTTTAATCCCAGCACTCGGGAGGCAGAGGCAGGCGGATCTCTGTGAGTTCCAGGCCAGGCTGGACCGACAGCCTCGAAAACAATACAGAGAAACCCTGTCTCGAAAAACAACAACAACAACAAAAAAAAACCTGTTACTCTCCACTATCCCTGCCTGACCTCCCTTTAATCAATCTCTGGGATGTATCTGTAGATGTACCTCTCTTCCTCTCAAGTCGCACTCTGGTCCTCTCCATCATTGTAAAGTTTTTCCCATCCCATCATCAACATCTGCATCCTTAGTGCACTGCAGGTGTCTAGGAAAGGGATTCAAAGAGCACAGGACAGAAGAACAGCCAATTGTCAAACTCACCTTGATGAAGCCTTGGTGAGGCCAGAAAATTAGTCACACAGAAGAAATCTCCTTGGTTGGGGAGATCCTTACAGTGAAAGGCTAGAGTTAGAGGTCCTTTGCTATGAATGACCAGCACAAATAAGTTTCCTGGAAACAAAGATGAGAAATGGTCATCAGGAAAGAGTATCAGGGATGGAGATGTAACTCAGTTGGTAGAGTACTTGCTGGGGATTCAGGAAGCATAGGTTTAGATCCCCAACACCAAGTATATTAAGTCAAGTGGTCCACATCTGTAATTGCACCTCTTGAGAAGGTGGAGAAGGGAAGGTCAGGAGTTGAAGGTCATCTTGTGTCACATTTCAAGTTCAAGGCCATTTAAGGCTACATGAGGCAGCCTCAAAAACATAAAAATAATCAACTTGAAAAGGGAAGTTTTATAGAATGCCAAGAGTAACTTGTCTCTAAATTCTTAGAGACAAATATGTGGTATTCATGATGTCACATGCCTGTCATCCAAGAACTTGGTAGGTAGAGCCCCGAAGATCAGGACTTTAAGGTGATCCTATGGGCCAGCTAAGCCTACATGACACCAAGTTTTTTTTAAAAAAAAAAACACCCTTTAAACAACTGTTAACATAGAAAAATGTTAGTTGTGTTGAATGAGGGGCTGTCAGACAAGCAGCTCCTTTACTAGCTATAGACTGCACAGCCCTTATGGAAGCTCTGCTGTTTGTGAACAATTTTTTTTTGTTTTTTTGAGACAGATTTTCTCTGTGGCTTTGGAGGCTGTCCTGGAACTAACTCTTGTAGACCGGGTTGGTCTACAAGACCTGCCTTTGCCTCCTGAGTGCTGGGATTAAAGGCGTGCACCACCAATGCCCAGTTGTTTGTGAACAATTTACAATCACTGTGGGGTAGTTACAGAAGCTTCAGGAATACAGCTGGCCAGGGTGGGCTCTCTGGTGATGCAGCTGACTGTCCATCATCCATGCTCCTATAAGTATCCCTCATCTGATCTTCTGCAAGAAGCTACAACCCATTTGTTCAATAAACTGAACTTGGATGTAATCATTTCTTTGGTCTATCATTGGCTCCCTATCTGGGCTAAATAAAATAGCCTTTATTTCTGTTTCTCCAGAAAAGTCACATTAACAGATATTCAAGCATACATCACCAGCTTCTGTCCTCATGACTAACTTTTGTGTTTGAGCCAAGTCTGATACTTAAAGTTGGCCCTGACTGGCATGTGGCATCATACCTCTTAAGGTGGGTCTACATCTAAAATACTATCTCGTATCCTGCCTTGTGACTGTAAGGTTTTTATCATCCCAAACCCAACAAAAGCATCCTAAGTAAGCTGAGGGTATAAAGGAAGAGTAGGGAGAGAATATGGAAGAAGATAAGTGGGATTCACTCTCAGCAAAGTCTTGTGAAGGCAGAGACTAACTACACAGAGGAAATCTTGCTTACGAGGTCAATGGTGAAAGGTTAATGAGGGAGAGAGGTCCTTGGAGTTGGATGTCCTGTGACCTGAGTGACGAGCAGATCACTCCCAGGGCTGTTATTACAGAGATTTTTTAGGACTAGGGTTGTAACTCATCAAAAAGAGTACTGATCTAGCATGCACAAACCATGAGTTCAATATCCAATCCCCAATATACTGAATGTGGTTTTCTATCTCTTGGCCAGACAGAGGCAGGAGGATAAAGAATTTAGATCACCCAATGCTACTTAGAAAGTAGACTGAAGATTTACTAAAAACAAAAGGGAAGAGGGAAGGAAAGGAAGCTCAGTGGGTATCTTGGCTCTAAGAATTATGAGAGAAAACTAATAGCTTTCTGAAAAATATCTTTTAAAGTGGTCATGGTGTCCATACCTTTCTCTGATATTTGAGAATAAGAGGCAGGAGGATTAGGATTTCAAGCTTCAGCTTGAGACCAGCCTGGGCTATAAGAAACTCTATTTCAAAAAATAAAAACACAAAAACATGTTCACCAGGGCTGGAGAAATGGATGGCTGTGTTAGTAAGCGCACTCTCTGCTCTTTCTAGGACCCCGGTTTGATTTCCAGCACCACATGGCAGCTAACAACTACTTTTAACTCCAGTTTTATGGGGCCCCTTCCCTGTCCCCGTTTTGGTCTCTACAGGCATTAGACATACACAGGGTTCATAGATAACATGCAGGTAAAACATTCACACACAAAAATGTATTTTAAAAAATCATTCGCCAAACAAACCTCAACCTAAAGTAGCTCTCTTGACTAGGGAAGGTCAGTCAACAGCCCCTCACTAGAAGCCCACCACCAGCCCGCCCCTCACTCCAGCCTTGTTGTTTTGGACACAGTCTTGGTTAGTTTTTATTGTTAACTGACACAACATAGAGTCATCTGGGAAGGGAGAATTTTCTAGATCAAACTGGTCTGTGGCTGACCATATCTAAGTCTTGATTGATGATTGATATGGGAAAGCCCAGCCCACATGGGCAGCACTGAACCTGGCAGGTGGGCCTGGGCTCTGTATAAGAAAGCTAGCTGAGCACCAGCAAGCCAGTAAGCAGCATCCTGCGAGGTTTGTTCTCTACTTCCTCCCTTGACTTCCCTTGGTGACGGACAGCGATCTGCAAATGTGAGCCAAGTAAACCCTTCCTTCTCCCCACGCTGCTTTTGGTCAGAGTGTTTCATCAGAGCAACAGAAAGCCAACTAGAACAGACACTTTAGTCACTGTAAGGACACTCTAGCAGCTACAGGGGATCACTACTCACCTTGATGAAGTCTTGATTATGACAGAAAACTAAAAATGCAGATGAACCCTTCCTGCTTAGGGAGGTCCAATGAAAGGTGGTGGAGGGAAATGACCACTAGGTTTGGAGGTCCTCTGACCCGAATGATCTTGGTCAGCACTGGCAGCCTCCTAAGACCAAAGAAAAAGGATTGGAATTAAGAAAGGATGGCAGGAGGCTGAGAATGGCTCAGTAGTTAGTTAAGAGCACTGGCTGCTCTCCCTGAGGACCTAAGTTCAATTCCCAGCACCCACATGGCAGTTTACAACTGCCTGTAACTCCAGTTCCAGGGGACCCAACACCCTCTTCTGGCATTTGTGGACACCAGGCATGCACATCGTTCACAGGCATACATATAGGTATAACACCCACACACAAATAAAAAATTAAAAGTATAAAACTATATATACATATGTATGTATATATATTATAGATAGATATATATAATAATTAAATACACATATACATAGGCCAGATGACCCCAAGCTGAGGTAACTAAAATGCCCTTGGAATTCTGATCTTCCTCAGTGCTGGGATTAAAGGCATGGGAAATCACACCTAATTTTATTTGAGACAGGGTCTCACATTGCCGCCTAGGCTGGATCCCACAACAGTTTGCATGCCTCTGACATCTTGGTGCAAGGCTTCTGGGTTTGTATTACCACACCTGCCATAATTTCTGTCTTAGGTTGTTTTGATATCATCTAAAAATTGAAGGTTTGGGACAGACTCCCACTCCCACAGTAGATGATTCATTAAGACAGCAAAGATCTCTACAAGGGGCCTGACTTTCCTTTACCAGAGACACACCAGGGACAGAGGCAGGTAGAGCTCTGTGAGTTCTAGGCCATTCTAGTCTACATAGTGAGTTCCAGACCTGCCAGAGCTATATAGTGTGACCCTGTCTCAAACACACACACACACACACACACACTCCAAATCATTCAATTCAATGCTGAGTCTATCCTCCCAACAACTTCTTTATTTAAGTGTCACACTCAAGGCAGTATTTATTGTCCTTAGGTCACTCCTATTACCAAGCAAGTAGAGACCACTCCCACAACCAAAACCCACCAAATGCTTTCAAGTAACTGATACTAAGAGACGTATTTTGCCCTGACTTGCTTTCCCTCAGAAATATCAATTAAGACCTTGTTCTAGGCTCTTCTCTAATTCTACACTGCATCCTTTGACAGCCCAAAGTTAACTTCAAACACATGATTTACCCCCAGAATGTCCTCAAACTCATGATTCTCCTGCCTCAGCCTCCTGAGTAGTAGGATTACATCTACACCAAGCTCTCTACCTCATTCTCATCTTGTCATCTGATGCAAACCTCATGCTTCTTCATGCTCCTACCTATCATGTGGCACCTCCTCTCTGGGTGAGATCTGTGACTGTATAATCATCTTCCTTCTAAGCCCCACTCTGGTCCTCCTGTGTCTGGAAGGTTGTTTCCATCCCACTTCCATCATCTGCATCCCAGTATGCTGCAGACACCTATGGGAGAGAAGAGGACAGAAGATGAGCTTGGTCTAACTGACTTAGATGAAGAGTAGAAAGATGGAGTGTTAAACATGAGGAAGTCTTCCTGATCAGGGAGACTCTAACTGTGAAAGGGAAGTGAAGAGGGATGACTACTGATGTGGAAGGTTCTCTGACCTGAATGTAGAGCTCTCTATTGGCATTGGTATTAAAAAGCTACATCCTAGGAGCAAAGACAAGGGATTACCATTAAGAAAGGATATTAGGGATGAGATCGTACTTCAGCTGGTAGTGTGCTTATCTAGAATGCTCAAAAACTCAGGATATTTTAATTCCTGTAACCAAGCATGGTGACACAGGCTGTAATCCTAGCACTTGGGGAGGTGGAGGCAGAAGTGAGGCAATGTACACAGGGAAAGCTTAGCCAAGGGGACTCAGGCTGTGCACACATCCCTTTCTCAACAATGCACCTGGTAGCTGGGACCTCCATCTTCTGAGGATGCATCTATGTTTGCTTTGTTGTTTGTTTGTTTCTAAGACAAGGTTCTTTGTGTAGTTGTTGGTGACCAGAAATTCACTCTGTAGACTACAATGGCCTCAAACTCACAGAGATCCACTTGCCTTTGACTCCCAAATGCTGGGATCAAAGGTGCGATCCACCATACCTTGCTGCTTTTTAAAAAATGTTTTTTAATCTATTTATGCATGTGGGTTGGTGTATGTGCCACAGTGTGCATGTGGAAGCCAGAGAACATCTTGGGGTACTTGGTTGTCTCCTTTTATCCAGTGGATTCCAGGGAGCAAACACAGGATATTAGGCTTTATTGCAAGCACTTTGGGCTTAGCCATCTTAAGCCTATCTATCTGCTCTCACCAATGAAAATTATTCCTGTTAGTAACCCCCCTGATAAAACCTTGTTTCTGTTCAAATATACTCAGGCAGAGATATATCTGAGAAGGAGAAACAGAGGTGATTTGGTCTTGACGGTTTGGGGCTCATATGCAAAAAGGGAAATTGTGTGTTCATGGTGAAGTTTCAGGATAAAACCCTATTTACCTTCATATGCCTGTGCATAATTGAGTGTGCATGTGATTAAAGCAGATGCATCGTGAGAAGAGGTAAGGAGAGGAAGCCCTGAGTGAGTGATGCCCTGAGTGAACATGTACTATTGACATGGGCATGGCCGAATGGGAGTGGTGAAACCTTTGCTGGGTGAGACTCAGAGGACAGCAAAAACTTTCCTCCAGAGTCTAAGTGCAAATGTTGACATTGTGTGCAAACAATGCCTACCATACCTTCTTACCTAGATATTTGTGGCCTGAAACTGCTCCTCCATAGACTGCCCCTATCCCGTTGTACATAGTAACTCAGTCTCCTCGTTTATCTGTATGTAACAACCCCACCTCCCTGTTCAACCATATATAATAACTCTCCCTTCCTGTTCAACTGTATATAGCAAATACACTGAATTTCTGGGGTGCCATGGTTTCTCCATCAGACAGCCCCAGTCTACCCAAACCCAACTTTTCTGTGTGTCTGTACATTTGTCTTTTCTTTATTCCCTGGTGGCCCCAGTCAGAGCACTCTGGAGCTGTACTAGACATGGCAAGAAGGAGCATGCCATATATATATCTGAACTGTCAATAAAAATAAGAGACACTTTCAGGCACAGTGGCACATGCCTTTAATTCCAGCACTTAAGAGACAGAAATAGGTTGATCTCTATGAGTTTGAGGCCTGTGCACAGCACAACCTGGTCTCCCTAGCAAGCTTTAGGCCAGTAAAACTCTGTCAAAAAAGACAGAAAGAGAAAAAAAGAAAAGAGAAAAGAAAACCTTCATCATGCCCCTAGTAGCCAGCTCTTCTTTTTCTTGAAGTCCATAAAAAGAAGCAACCAGTGGCCTTGAGAGCTCTAACCAAAGGAGCCAGCCCTCTGCTTGGCTTCAGTGTGTCTGGTCTTTACTACCTCGGCGCCTTTGAATAAAGTTCCCGTGTCATGTTGCAGTCAGTGTGCACATTCATAAGTCTTACCTGATCCAGACAATGACTCTGAGGCATGTGGCAGCCCCTCTCTGGGTGAGATCTGTGACTGTAGAACCATCTTCCTTCCAAGCCTCCTCCTTCTGGATGTTTTCTCTATCCTACTTCCATAATCTGCATCCTTAGTACACTAAAGGTGTCTAGGAAAGAGGCTGGGAAAGAACAGAACAAAAGGCAAGCCCTTGGCAAAGCCCTGTTTCTATACAAACATGTCTGAAGATGTATTCAGGCTCCAGAGACAGGGGCATGCCCAGCCAGGGCTGGTTTGGGGTACATGCAGAGTAACAAACTGAGTCCACTGGGTGAACTTTGAAGAAAAAAACTATTTACCACCTTACACCTATACATAATTAAGTGCACATATGATTAAAATCAGATGCATTATGGAAAAGGATATGCACAATACAGTAAAAATTTATATAACCAAAATCTGTCAATCAAAATAAAGAACCACCTTCACTATGCTGTCTGGCAACCACCACCTCCTCCTAAAACCCACAAAAAGAAATCCCAAAGAGCAGCTGATGCCTTTGGGTTAGTTCTCTAACTCCAGGAGCTCACTTTCTCTCTTGCATCATGTTGGATTTGTACTGTCACTTTGCTTCTGAATAATTTCTCAATTTGCAATCTGTACTTTCTCATTAATTTCAATAAGATGCCAAGAACCTGGATGCACACAGTTCCGACGTGACCTCCTCATAGTAACAGGAGGATGAAGAATATGTAGTTTTTCTGGGATAAGTCAAGGTTACTGAGGGCAAATGAGACACAAGCTCAAACAAATGAAAAATGAAATAATGTATAGGAATGAGTGAAGAATTATTCAGTGGGCAGCTTGTCTCTGTTATTAGTGAAAACTCACAGTTCCCTCAAAAATGGTTGTTTAGAGCCAGTTATGGTGTCACCCAGCATTTGGAGATAGAGGATTAGAAATTCAGGGTGACTTTAGCTACAGGGCAGCCAGATCACATAATGCACTGTCGCAGGAAACCAACCATCGAATCGACCACCACCAGAAAGAGACAATTCCATTGAATGGAGAACTGTCAGTCAACAGCTCCTTTACGGCAACCAGCTGCACTGCCCTCATGGCAGCTCTACTGTCGGGGACACTGTAATCACTATGAGGACACTACATCAGGTGCAGTGAACCATAACAACCATGACTGAAGATCTGTGATGGTTGTGACCATGCCAAGCTGCCTTCGCTGGCCTTGGACAGTGGTGCTTTTAAGGAGGACAGGGCTGAGTGAACTCTGATCACTGTGGACCCATTTTGCCAAGGCCAGGGGTTAGCACTTGCCCTGGCAACTAAGCAGGTCTTGTGATTGGTTCAAACACAGTCTTTTATAAATGAAAGCTCATCCCTTACAAAACACATCTTCCTGTTTTGCTGACTTTTTTTTAAACTTTTTGAGTTCCCATCTCATCCAACCCAGGCTGGTATCTTACTGGTTATATAGCTAAGGGTGACACTGGACTCCTGATCTTTCACCTTCAGCTTCCCAAACACAGGGTTTTTTTTTTGTATGTGCCACCATGAAAGGCTTTGTTTTGCATTTTTCCAGAAAGGGTGTCTTTATTTGTAGCACAGGCTAGCCCCAGCTTCACAATTCTCTTGCCTCAACTTTATAACTGCTGGGATTGCAAGTTTGAACCATCCAATGCAATTTACTATGTCTTAGGATATTACTGACATATTCTGAAGTTTTCTTGCTTGGGAAACACTCCTCATTCCTAGACTAGCTAATTTGGAGGGATACACAGTTTTTTTTTAGCAGAGATATGGCTCTCATCTACAAACAAACTAATCCTGTCTATACTCCAAACAACTTCCTTATCTAACTTTCACACACAAGGTAGTATTTCTCTTCACCTGCACAACCCAGAGTTAGAACCACACCTACACTCAGACCCAGTAGAATCATTCCAGTTCTTAGAGCTAAGCAGCTTATACTTTCCTGCCTTGCTTTTCCAATAAGTCTCTGTCCTAGGCTCTCCCCTAATTATTGCTACTCTCTTTGAGAGCCCAGGCTAGCCTAGAAATTCCTATATGGCCAGGATGACCCAGAACTCTGATTCTCCTGCCTCAGTCTCCTTTGTGCTGGGATCACACACATTTCCACTCCCAGCTTTCCTCATTCTTCCCTTTTTCAGTCTGATCCAAAGCTAGTGCCTGTTATTCAGCAACTTTCTTCCTGGATGAAATACAATTCTTCCTTCCAACCAGGCACCTTCCATGTACTTTAAGGGCTTTATAATCTATAACAGCTAATACTGACTGTCAACTTGGTAGGATAATCTTGGAGACAAGTTCTAGGCCTGTTTGTGAGGGATGATTAGATTAGCATAAAGTGGTGGCACCATGTGGGATGGGGTCCTAAAGTAAAAAATAAGGAGCATGCACTGCACATAAGCATTCATCATTGCTTCATGACTGCAGGTGAACGTCACAAGCAGTCTCAAAGCCTTGTTGCTATGGTTCCCCACCATGATGGGTTGCCCTTGAACTGTGAGTCCAAATAAGCCCCCCCTCCTTTAAGGTACTTCTTGCCATGTGTTTTTTTAGAGCAATGAGGACATAACTAATACAGGAAATTTTACCAGGAGTGGGGTGTTGCTGTGATAAGCCTGACCATGTAGTTCTTGGGCTTTTTCAACTGGTCTGTGGAAAGAATCTGGGAGATTTTGCATCTGTGAGTCACAAGAGGCACAGAATGCACAAGCAGAACTTAATGGCCATTCTGATGGCAGCTTATAAAGCAAAAATACTAACAGAGACAAACAAAGGAGGAGAAGAAGGACTATCAGGTACTTGGCTAGGAGACATTCGTGTAATGTTATGGTAAAGAGTCAGTGTGCAATGTGCTCTTGTCTTGAGAACTTCAGTGAGGCCAAATTTGAAAATGACTAACTTGTTTGGCAGAAGAAATTTCAAGATAGGATAGCATCTAGGCAACAATATGGACACTGTTAGCAGCTTTCATCCATGACTACACTAAAAGAAAGAAAAAGTGAAGGAGCAAAATATTAAAAATGTGCTGTTTGGGAAGGAAAGGAGTGTGAGAAAATCTACCCTCATACATAAGGCAAGGCCAAGTGACTGTTACTGAGATTACACCATTAAAGAGTGACCGACCAAGTGTGTTGTACTAGGAAGAACCAAAGCATTGTCCTGAGCAAGAAACCAACAGTTGGAGGCTCCATTGTGAAATTACAGATTCGTCTGAAAGAAGAGTGCCTAAACTGACACACAAACTGTGACTGGCCAGGTCCCCTGCTGTGGAATATTATTTTAATATGTGTTGCATTCATTTATGCTGTGGAATATTTGTTTAATGATGCAAAGATGTGTTGCATTCTTTTATGTTCCATTTGTTTAACTTTGTGAAGCTGTCTTACTTTGCCTGTGGAAAACACTCAGTTGGTCTAATAAAGAGCTGAATAGCCAATGGGTAGGCAGGAGAAAGGATAGGTGGGGCTGGCAGGCAGAGAGAATAAATGGGAGGAGAGATCTGGGAAGAGGGAGGGAGTAATGAGAAAAGGAAGAGGAGGTCATCAGGGGTCAGCTGCACAGTCAGACACAGAATAAGAAGGAAAGAAAAGATACACAGGTACCCAGAAAGGTAAAAGCCCAGAGGCAAAAGGTAGATGGGATAATTTAAGAAAAGCTGGCTAGAAACAAGCCAAGCTAAGATCAGGCACTCATAAAAAAGAATAATCACTCCATGTGTGATTATTTGTTGGGTGGTATGCCCCCAAAGAGGAAACTGAAGAGTAAAATAAAAAAAAACCAACAACAGTCCCTTTCTCCTAAAAAGCAGATGCTTAGGAAAGTGTTTCCCTAGGTCAACATGCAAAAGCTGATGCTACTGCCATCCAAGAGGACAAGACTGGCAGAAGTTCCTAACATCCATGTAGCACTGGTTTTACAGTCATGAAACATGCAAAACTGAGGACACGTTAGGTTTTGTACCACAGTTCTAGAGTGTCACTAAGATCAGACAATGTGTGGCAGGATGGAGCTCCTTTAAATCAGTGGTTCCCAACCTTAACGCTGTCACCCTTCAATACAATTCCTCATGTTGTGGTGACCCCAGCCATAAAATCATTATCTCTGCTACATCATGCTATTATAATTGTAGTTTTGCCACTGTTATGAACCATAATGCAAATATCTGTGTTTTCTGATGGTCTTAAATGACCACTGTGAAAGGGTTGTTAGACCCCTAAATGGGTCAGGAACCACAGGTTGAGAACCACTGCTTTCAGAGACTGTTAGAAATCATTGTGCAGGAGGGAGAAATGACTCCATGGTTAGGAGTATTGACTGGCCTTCTGGAGGACCCACATGGCAGCTCACAACTATATGTAACTCCAGTTCCAGGAGATTTGGCACCCTTAGAGAGACACACATGCAGGCAAAACAGCAATGCTAATAAAAGAAAGAAACCACTGTGTGAAGCTGTAAAGATGGCATATCTTGGAGTCCCCAAGATGGTGGAGATAGCAGGACCATGGCATATCCACTGAGGAAAACCTCAGGCATACAGTGAAGCCAGAACAAGAGAGAGGCTGTGTAATGCTGGAGGAAGTGCTTGAGAGAGTGGGGCTACCCAAGCCTTTTGGGTGAAAGGTAATGAAGGGAAATGATAGTAAGGTCCAGAGGTCCTCTGTCAGGAATGACCTCAGTCGGTCACCTAAAGGCAAAGATGCATAATTGTCCTTAGAAAAGATATGAGGGGGACTGGAGAGGTGATTCAGAGGTAAAAGTGCTTGCTGCTCTTCCAGGAGGCCCAAGTTTAGTTCCCACCTCCTACATTAGAAGATTCACAACTGACTGTTACTCCTACTCCAGAGGACCCAGTGTCCTCTTCTGGTCTCTGCAAGCATCCACATATACATGGCAAGCACACAGATATGCACACTCATGAGGAAGGGAGTGGCACTATTAGGAGGTGTGGCTTTGCTGGAGTAAGTGTGGTCTTGTTGGAGGAAATGTGTCACTGTTGGAGCGGGCTTTGAGTCTTATATATGTTCAAGCTGTGCTCAGTGTCTCAGACCACTTCCTATTGCCTGTGAATCAAGATGTAAGAACTCTCAGCTCCTCATGCTGCCTTGCTTCCCATCACGTGATGATAATGGACTAAACCACCTCTGAAAATGTAAATAAGCCACCCCAGTTGAATGTTCTCCTCTATATATGGGCATGGTGGCTCTAAATAGCAATAGAAACCCTAAGACAGCCACCCTGCCCAGTTTTGTTTAGTTTTTTTATTTGTTTTGTTCTGAGATGGGGGGTCTCACTTTGTAGCCCAGGTTGCCCTGCAACTCACAGCTCTTCTCTTATACTAGCCTTCTCAATGTCAGGATTACAGGAATGTGCCAACACCCATGACACACTTTCTGTATATTAGGATAATTTGACATCTTGGGAAGGATTCCCCCTTTCCAGGTTAGGTGTCTTTTGGGGACTGTAATAGCTCTTTGGGGAGGCATGTCTTTCACCTACAAACCAACCAATCCTGTGTCTGCATTCTCAATACTTTCCTTATCTAATGCTAGCCCACCTCTCTTTCTCCTTTCTTAAATTACAGACTCAGGTACCAGGCAACTAGACACCGTCAACACACCTCCATGCCACTGGACTATTCCAATTTGGCAATGCCTTATTCATTCTGCCCTGGCTTGCTTGCTTTCCCCTCAGACGTGCCAACAAAAATTCTCCCTCAGGCATGGTCCTTACTGTATTCTTTTCTTTCCTTATCTTTCAGGAGTTTAGATTAACTTGGAATTTATGGTATTCTCCAGGCTGGATTCATAATTCTCCCCACTCCAGGTCCTCATTGCCACATGTACATTCTCGCTTTTCTTATTTTCTTTCCTGTTTACTGCTGCTTTATCCAAACATGGGGTGTTCTCTTGGCAACTCTCTCTCTGGTTCTGTGACATCTTCTTTCCACGATGTAATCTGGGCCCCAGTTGGGCCTGTAAGGTCTTTATCATCCCATTTCCAACATCTACACCTTAATACACTGCAGGAATCAAGGAAAGGGAATGGGAGATAATGAGATAGAAGATAACCCAAGTGTCTAACTCACCTTACTGAAAACTTAGTGAGTAGAGAAAAGTAAAGGCTCTGAAGAAATCTCCTTGGTAGGGGAGACCCTCATGGCCAACACTAATGAAAGGATGTGACCACTAGGGTTGCAGGTCCTTTTTTCCAAATGATCTAGTTCAGTGCAGCCAACAAAGCACATACCTAGGAGCAAGCATGAAGGGTTGGAATTAAGAAGGGTTATTAATGACAGATCACATGTAACAAGTATGTCACAAGCCTTTTCCTGGCATGATTAAGACATTTTAAGTATTTATAAGACAGAGGAGTGGGAATTAGGCTTTCTGATTCATTCATTATAGGTCAAGTACATTGCTCACAATGAGTGTAGGATCACACTTTCATCAGAGGTCTGTGGCTGATGCAATTTCCTAAGCACAATGAACAAGACTGAGAAAGACAGATGTAAAAAGGAAGAAGTGGATTAGTGATGTAGTAGAGTTGGCAGAGTCGTTGTCCAGATTATGCAAATCCCTAGAGTCAATCCCCAACACCACATAAATTAGGCAGAGTAGTCCACTCTGCACTTGGAAGATAAAGGCAGGAGGATCAGAAGTTCAAACTTATCCTTCCCACATAGAAAATTGATGGTTGGCTACTGAAGACTCAGAAAAAATTTAAATGAGGATGCTCTGAGAGCATCTTGTTTCTGTTGTTGGAGAAAACGCAGGACTGCCTGAAAAGTACTTCTCTAGTCATTCATGGTGTCAAATGCCTATAAGTGCAGCATTTAGGAGACAGAATGAAGAGAATCAGGAGTTCACTGTCTTCCTCAGTTATGGGCCTGCCTGGGCTACATGAGACCCTATAACTAACCAAAAATTATTAAACAAAACAAAAACCTTAGTGTTTTTGAGTGCAGAAATCCCTCATGTTAATCCTGGTATTTCTAGTAGTTTACATTTACTGAGTGGACATCCCAGCATCTTCGGAGGACCACTGTGACTTTGCTGAAGGTATATCCAGACAGCCTCCATTAGCCAGCCGGGAAAACAGCACTGCTAAGACAAAGTAGATGATGACCTGTAGCTATTTTCATCCAGGCCAGAGGGGAGCAGTTCATCAGACAGCCCTGCTGGAGACTTGTGATCAATAGTCACAATACTTCATTTGCATGAAGAACTTTGTAATAGTTAATGCAATTCCCTTGCCTCACCCCCCCACCACTTAAGTTTTTGAAACAGGATGCAGTTTAACACGAGCTGACCCCAAACTGTGTAACCAAGAATCACCATAAACTCCTAGTCCTCCCGTCTTTATCTGGAAGTGCCATGACTGTAGGTGTGGGCCAGCACACCGGGCTTGGCTCACTTTGTGAGCCCCAGGACTACTTCTTGATGTTGCAAAATTGGGTCCACATAAAGGCTTCTCCCAAATCAATTTTTTGTTTGTTTGCCTGCTTTTTCTTTTTCTAAGTAGAGAAGGCTGAGCGTGTACCTGTAGCGACAAGGACTTAGTTCTCTACATTTTGAGGTACAAGCCGTTGACACTCGACCATCTATTTCAGCTAACACTAGAAGAACCATTTCTCCCCTGTTCACAATTTCTTTCTTCCTTTCTTTTCCCTGCCGCCTCTTCCATTTTCCTTTTTTAAAAAAGTTGTTGTTGTTTTTTTGTTTTGTTTTTGAGACAGGACATATCATAGAACCCAGGCTGGCACCAAACTATGTAGGACAAGATGGCCTTGACTCATTTTCTTTCTTGTAAGTTCTGGGTATGGGTAACCACATTGGACTCCTTACTTACGATTTCTGAGTAGGGCACAAGTACCACAAACAGGCACTTATTATCAAATATACACTATATAGACGTATATGGATTGCTACGAGATCGAAGCCAGGACAGCACCTAGCAGATAACGCTTACTTCTGGGTAGGGCAGAAAGCCAGGCTGGTCAAAAAAGGAGGCTGAACTTTCTAGAGGACAGTCTGGAAGGGCTGACTCCGTCGATGCTTTTAGCAGCCCAAGAAAAACCTACTAGAAAGTTTCCCTGTGAATATTGGGCGTCGCCGCTCCACCTAACCTCCCCCCCATGCCGAGCCTGCAGCAAAACTGCCACGTGGGGGAGTCCGCGAGGCTGAGTGCAAGATGGCTGAGTGCGCATGGCTTTAGGGGCATTTCCGCTGGGTGAGAAGCTACTTCCGGTTATGGCGTCTATCTGTGATTACGGGTGCCGAGTGAGGACCTCACTGCCCTGACCCGTACACTACAGTAGATCCAGGAACTCACAGAGACTGATGATGCTTCAGGACCTGACCTTGTTCCCAAATTCCCTAGATTGCTAAATCCTTTGTTGTCAGAGAGAAACCTGTTGGAGAATGTATACCCAGACCCTCCACTCCCACATACACCTTTGAACAGAAAACCTGTATCTGACAGAAGACGTTTCCTCGTGGCAAAGTAAGAGATGCCACTAAAAGATGCCATCAGTGTATATCAGCTTCAACCAAGTTCCTTAAAGCCAAGGTAAACAAAATATCACGTTCATGAACATGAGAGAAAGTCTAAGATAGATATGTCAGTTTATTTAATGTAACTTGAATACTGTAATTGAGGTAACATCAAGATCTTCTTTATAAATTAAAGAGATATTATGTATGTTATATAATAAAACATTAGGAAATTACTAAACCAACATCATTTAAGGGTACACATTATGAACTGTAGTTGAATAATTGCACAAATTAAATTCATCTATACAGGGTGAAGATTTGAAGAACATAGGAATGTGAACATGAAAGTAAAGTTTACCAGTAAATCCCGATAGAGAGCTTCAGAAGTAGTAATGGGCTGGTGAGATGGTTCAAGGTATAAAGGTGCTTGCCACCAAGTCTGACGACCTGAGCCGGATCCCCAGAAATCTTGCGGTACAAAGACAGAACTGGCTTCTCCAAGGTGTTCTAACTTCCATGTGTACCTCCCCACATATACACCAAATAAACAAATGAATGCAAACTAACATTTTCAAAGCATAACATTTCTTTTTGTTTTCTTATTCTTTTTCCAAACAGTCTTGCTACATAGGACATAAGGGTTCCAAACTTGCTGTGATCTTGCCCTCTAGTGTGATACTGATTTGACTTAATTTGGTTGATATGATAATCTCAGGTTGTATTGTTTTCCTGTGAATGACATTTCCCCCCCTGAAACTGTCTCATATAGAGCAGTCTGTCCTTGAACTTGCTATGTATCAGAGGATGGCATTGAACTTTTGATCCTTTTGCCTCTGTTTCCTGAGTTTCAAGATCACAGGCATGTACCTCTACACCCAGTTTATGTGTTCAAGAGATGCTGGGAATTGAACCTAGGACTTCTTGCATGCTAGGTAAGGATTCTACCAACTGAGCTGCATCCCCTACTGGGTCAGTGCCATTTTAATTAGCAGTCTTCAGATAGCCAATGTTGTTGGACATTTTTCCTGTTTACTGGTCATTTGTACTTTATATTGTGAGTATTGGATGTTTGATTTTATGCAATCCTATTTGTCAGTTGTTGGCATAATGAGTGGATAGAGCCCTTTTCAGAAAGTCATTGCCTATGCCTATATTTTGAAGTCTCCCCCACAATACAAACCTTCTCTTATAATAGTTTCAGGTTAAGTCATACATTAGATTTTTTTCTTTCTTTCTTTTTAAATCTATTTTGAGTTGATTTTCATGCAGGGCAAGAGATAGGGATCTACTTTCATTTTTCTACTTCTACCAGTTTTCCCAGCACCATTTGTTGAAAGAGGTAGAGCTAGGAGAGTCAAGGCTTCAAGACTGTCTTTGGTTACCTAGAAATTTTGCAGCTAACTTAGACTATCTGAGACTGTCTAAAAAATAATTATAAAGTAAATAAAATCAAAACAAAATGAAACAATAAAACCCAATCACATAATACTTCACAACAAAAGAGCAAAGAATATGAAGAATATTGAAAACAAAGAACATACCAATATTTCCACACCCCAAGCTAACGACTCATGTTGAATGTTACTTGTTGTTACTACAAATTATTCAGTGAATAACATACTACCACAGGCTGAGCACATTATAAGGAAAAGAAGTTTATTTTAGTTCACAGTTAAAGTTTAAGTTAGAGGAACCACATTTGGGGTCTTCGTGCTGGCAGAGTCCCAGGGCTCCACAGGCCTGATAATGAGGAGAATCTGAAACATGAGCAAGACAGCTAAACTGGCTGCTACAGCAATCTCCTAAAAAACAATCCAAAAACCCATTAGTCCATTAATTGCATAAGTGGCTTAATCCATTCACAAGGGTAGATAATTAATCTCCTCTTAAAGATCCCACCAAGTCTCGTCTTTTAATCTTGTAACAAGGATTAAATTTTCACATGAGTTTCATAAGGAGAAAAACCATACTCCAACTGTACCAATTACTTATATTCGAGAATTGATACTCACAGGTAAAGCTGATTCCAACTAGATGCAAGCCTTTCAGAAGTAACTCTACTTAATCCTCTCCAGAGATAATTACTCTGAAGCCTGAGAATGTAGCTCAGTGAACAGAGTGTGCTCAGTAGCCTAGCATGCATGAAACCCTGGGTTCAATCTTTGGCACTACACAAAACTGGACTTGTTGGTGCAGTCCTTTAAACTCAGCACTTGGGAGGTGGAGGCAGGAATATCAGAAGTTCAAGGTCATCTTCAGCTACATACTGAGTTCTAGGGCAACCTGGGATACACTGGATCATAGACTGTCTCAGCAGGAAAAAAAGATAATCCCCTTATGATGTGTGTCTATATATGTGCTCATGTGTGTATTATGTATGTATGGTATGTATGTGTATAGGACAGAGGACACCATTGAGTATTGTTTCTCAGGCACTGTCCACCTTAGTTTTGTTAATTACATTTTTTGTTTGTTTATTGTATTTGTGTGCACCTGTGCATGCCATGGTGCATGTGTGGAGTTCAGAGGACTGCTTGCTAGAGTCAGTTATATCTTTGCACTGTGGGGGTCCCAGGGACTGAACTCAGGATATTGGGCTTGGCAGCAGGCATTTTTACCTGCTGAACCAGCCACACTTTGTTTTATAAGACACTGTCTGTCACTGGCCTGAAACTCATCAAGTATGCTGTTCTCACTGTGAAGTAAGCCCTAGGGATCCACTTCATTATGATGTTGAGATTTTAAGTGTGTTCCACCATGTCCAGCTTTAAAAAAAATGGGTTCTGTGACATTGAAACTCAGATCCTTTGGTACTGAATTCAGATCTTCATGCATGGAAAGCAAGAACTTTTCCAATTGAGCCATCTACCTAGCCTTATAATCACTCTTTTTAAAGTTAGGAGCCAGCTGGTTAAGTTGGTACTCCTGTAATCTCAGCACTCAGGAGGCTAAAATATGAGGATTGAAAGTTCAAGACCAGGTTGGGTTATATACTGAGTTTTAGGCCAATGTAGAATGTTTCTTGATGATGGTGATGATGATGATAATGATGATGACAGTGCCAAGTGGGGCAGAGCTCAGTAAGGGTTCATGGAGCTCTGGGCTTTGTCTTTAGCATTGTGAGAAATAAAGTAAGAAGCTGGGCATAATAGTGGTGCATTCCTGTAATCCTAGCACTTGAGAGGTGAAGGCATGAGGATCAGGAGTTCAAAACCAACCTGGGTTACATTGGGAGTTCAAGACCTGCTGTAGTTATATAAGGCTTTGTCTCAAAAAAACCCAAAATAATAACAGTAATAATAATGCCAGTAACATTTCCATGTGTATTTTAATATGACTATATATGCATAAATAACATACATTTTTGGCATATGTAAAAATTTGCATGTGTGACACCATGCTGTTTTTTCTGAAACTAAATTTGGAGTCAAACTGCTTGGATTTCAATTCAGTCTGCTAAGAAACTGTCTCTTTGCAGGGTGATGAAAATGTCTAAAATTATCTGTGATGCTCTGAATACACTAAATTCACTTTACAAGAGTGAATCTTAATAAAATTATATAAAATAGATACAGATGTTTAGATCCCCATAACACACATAAATGCTGGGTGTGTATGGTGTTCCAGATGAAATTTCAGCCCAGAAAGTGGAAATGGTATTCTCAGAGTATGCTGGCTAGTTTGACTATCCATATAAGGGAGTTTCAGGTTTGATTGACAGCCCCTGCTTCAGTGAATAAGAGGAAGGACAATTGAGGATGATTCCTACATAAGCCTCAGGTCTTCACAAACACATGTGTACCCTCTTCCCCAAATGTACATAAACACACACACACACACACACACACACACACACACCATGGAAAAGGGAAAATATATAGATAACAATGAAAAAAGATAAGTGAAAAAATCCTAGTTGTCACCAGGCACACACCTTTAATCCCAGCACTTGGGAAGTTGGGAGGCAGAGGCAGGTGGATCTCTGTGAGTTCGAAGCCAGCCTGGTCTACACAGCAAGTTCCAGGACAGGCTCCAAAGCAATACAAAGAAACCCTGTCTCAAAAAACAAAAACAAAAACAAAATCCTAGTTGTACAATGTGTAAGTCATATGTCCTTGGACTAAGTATTTAAAAAGCTTCCTTTACCACTATGTTCTTGACTATAAAATAAGATAATTACTGTATCTCTTTAGCATGCTTGTTATTAGTAGTCAATGAGTAGAAACACTTAGGACAAGGTGAGGGAGTAGGGCTGTCATGACTGCTCAGTAAGCATCAACAATGAATATAGTTGCTGTCTTAGTTTCTGTTGCTGTGAAGAGACACGATGACCACAGCAACTAGTATAAAGGAAAACATTTTATTGGGTGACTTACTGTTTCAGAGGTTTAGTCCATTATCATCATTGTGGGACAGGGCAGCATGTAAGCTGGAAAAGGAGCTAAGAGTCCTAGATCTTACAGGCAACAGGAAGTAAATTGAGCACCACACTGAGCAAAACTTGGGCAAAGGAGACCTCAAAGCTCACCCCACAGTGACATATGACATATATCCCCAAACAAGGACACACCTACTCCAACAAGGCCACACCTCCAAATAGTGCCACTCCCTATGATCTTATGGGGCCAATTACATGCAAACCACCGCAATTGCATTGTGATTTAGGGTTTTCACTGTACTGATTCAATGTCCCTGATGATATAACTGGACCACCTACCTCTAATTGTTCAATGGTATTCATTTATATTCATGGTCTTTGTCCCTTTTTCTATTGATGGACATTGTCTAGGATTCTTCTTCTAGTATAAAATACTCTTCACAAAAGCAACTTAAGAGTGAAAGTTTTTTTTTCGTGGCTCATAGTTTAGAGGTATAGTCCATCATGGCAGTGAAGTCATAACAGCAGGAGTTTGAGATAACGTGGTCACTTGCATCCACAGCAAAAAAGCAAAGAACAGGTGCAATGAGATGGCTCAGTGTATAAGAGTGGTTGTGAGCTGGGCATTGGTGGTGCATGCCTTTAATCCCAGCACTCTGGAGGCAGAGGCAGGTGGATCTCTGTGAGTTCGAGGCCAGCCTGGTCTATAGAGCAAGTTCCAGGACAGCCTCCAAAACAATTCAGAGAAACCCTGTCCCGGAAAAAAAAAAGAATGGCTTGTGATCAAGCCTGACAGCCTGATTTCAAGCCCCAGGATTTACATGGTAGAAGTGAGAACCAACTCGGAGAGAACTGATTCCAAAAATTGTCTTTTAACATGCTCTATGGAGTATATGTTCATATGCATACAGGCATGTGAACACACACAAAATAAAAATTTTATATTTTTTTAAAAAGAGGCAGAGGGGACTGGTGATATATCTCAGTGGCATAGTGCTTACCTAACATACACAAGGCATCAGTTTTGATCCTTGGCACTGAGAAAAAAAATCCCAGCAGTGATGACGCACACCTTTGATCCCAGCACTCAGGAGGCATAGGCAAGCAGATCTCTATGAGTTTGAGGCCAGCCTGGTCTACAGAGTGAGTTCCAGAATAGGTTCCAAAGCTACACCAAGGAAACTTGTCTCAAAAACCCAATAAAATAAATTTGCTGAAACAGAGAGCAACAAATTCCTATACTCAGCTCACTTTCTTCTTTTAATACAGTCTAGCAATCCAGCCCAGAGAAAACGGTGCCATTCATGGAGTCATGACACAATTAATCAACATAATACCTTAATGACAGTCTCAGAGGCTAACCTTAAACCAGAGAATTCCTTGCCTGGAGGCTTATCTGTTACATTATTCTAGATCCCATCAAGGTGACAACACTAACCATCACAGATATTGGGCCATTAAAAGTTTTCTATTATAATACCTAATAATATTGTTACTAAACACCATCAAAAGCATGCCCTTCAGCACCTGTATTTTTGGGGTATGTTTTGAGACAAGTTCTTTTGTAGCTGACTATGACCTGCCTCCATCTCTGATGTGATGGGATTATGGGCATATGCCACTATGGCTGGGATGATTTAGTAATGTATCTAATTTACCTAAGTGAATTTAGAGACAGATAACATGAGTCCTACAAAATTTATACATCTGGAGACAAAGATTCAATAACAGGTACTGAGATGGAGGAATCAGTAAAATAGAAAAAAAAAAAACCAACCCAAAAACCAGAGGAGTGTGTTGTCATGGAAACAAAGAGAAAAACAACATGCCTTATCAATTTTGCAGTGTCCTCATGAAGGTTCAGTTGCACTCATGTGCTTTGACTACTCTTCTGTTTGTATTTATTTAGTTGTTTTTGTATTAAAAACCACACTTTGGGGACAAGCGATCACTCAGCCAATAATAGCTCTTGTTGAACAAACCTGCCAAAATGAGTTTGATTCCAAGAAGCCCCATGGTGGAGAGAGAGAACTGACTAAACAAAGCCATTTTCTGACCTCCCCCTGTATACTGTGGTGCCCCCACCCCTACACGTACAGTATGCACAGCCACAAAAATAATAAAATAGGTTGGAGCTGGAGGGATGGGTCAGTGGTTAAGGAACACTGACTGCTCTTCCAGAGGACCCGGATTTGGTTCTTGGCATCCAGATGGCAGCTCACAACCATCCGTAACACCAGTCCCAGGGGATGCAGTGTCTTCTTCTGGCCTCTGTGAGAACCCGGCACACAAGCGGTGCATAAACACACATGCAGGCAAAACTTTGGTGCGTATAACAGAAATTAACAAGAACTACACTTTGATGAATTTTCGCACAGGTTTATTTTAACTTGCCAGTCTGATGATCTCCTTTGGATAGACCCCTTAAGGGCTTGAGGTGTGAGTTGCATATTGTCTTCTAGAAAGTCTGCTTCTGTTTGGACGCTCACTTAGAAGCATTGACTTTTAGCCGGGCGGTGGTGGCGCACACTGCCTTTAATCCCAGCACTCGGGAGGCAGAGGCAGGCAGATCTCTGTGAGTTCGAGGCCAGGCTGGACCGACAGCCTCCAAAATAATACAGAGAAACCCTGTCTCATAAAACAAAAAAAAAAAAAAGAAGCATTGACTTTTTTCTCAAATCCTCATTAATGCTGGACATTTCTACTGATGGTGAAAAGCATGGGCCAGATATTGCACACCAATGTTTTCTTTTCACACTTGAAAAGGAGGGGCAAATTTTTCTCAGTGCTGGAGATGGAGCCCAGGGCTTTGTACATGCTAGGCTGGTGTTATACTACTGAGCTCTATGGGTCTACCTCAAGCGCACAACTGTGTGTGTGTGTGTGTGTGTGTGTGTGTGTGTGTGTGTGTGTGTGTGTGTGTGTTTGAGAAGCTAACGTTGGTGATGTCTTCTTCAATCAAACTCCATCTTATTCTTTGAGACAGGGTCTCTCACTGAACCTGGATCTTGCCTTTTCAGCGACACTGGCAGGGCGGCTATTCTCCAGGATCCTTCTATCTCCTCACCTCCACAGCATTGGACTTAGAGCCACTGTCATAGCTAACTTCATCTGTAAACCTGACACAAACTTAAGAGTCCCCTGGGAAGAGGGACCTTAACTGAAAAATTGCTCGGATCAGATCATCCTTTGGCTATGTCTACAAGGCATTTTCTTAATTTCTAATACATATGTATAGGCCTGAGCTGTATAAAAATGGTAGCTGAAGCTAGCCCTGGTGACACATGCCTTTACCAGTACTCCAGAGGCAGATGTAGGTACATCTCTATGATTTCAAGGTCAGCCTGGTCTACAAAGTGAGTTCCATGACATCTCAGACTCAGACAAAAATAAAAACAAATAATAATTAATGAATGATATCTGAGTAAGTCAGGAGATATGCTGGATATTTTCACATCAGCTTGACACAAGCTAAAGTAATCTCAGAAGAGGGAACCTCAATTAAGAAAATGCCTCCATAAGATCGGGCTGTAAGCATTTTCTTAATTAGTGGTTGATGGGGAGAGTTCAGTCCATTGTGGGTAGTGCCAGCTCTGGGTTGATGGTTCTGGGTTCTATAAGAAAGCAAGCTGAGGGGTAGAGAGATGGCTCAGCTGTTACGAGCACTGACTGTTCTTCCAAAGGTCCTGAGTTCAATTCCCAGCAACCATATGGTGGCTTGCAACCACCTTGAATGAGCTCTGATGCTCTCTGCTGGCATGCAGGCAGAAGATTGTATACATAATAAATAAATATAATATTTAAAAAAAGAATTGTAATATGTCCTTGTTTAAAAGAAAGAAAGAAAGAAAGAAGGAAAGAAAGAAAGAAAGCTGAGCCCAGCAGTGGTGATGCAAGCCTTTAATCCCAGCACTCAGGAGGCAGAGGTAAGCAGATCTCTGTGAGTTCGAGGCCAGCCTGGTCTATAGAGAGAGTTCCAGGACAGCCTCCAAAACAATACAGAGAAACCCTGTCTTGAAAAACCAAAAGAAAAAAGAAAAAAAAAAAGACAGCAAGCTGAACAAAAGCCAGTAAGCAGCACTCCTCCATGGCCTCTGCATCAGCTCCTGCCTCCAGGTGTCTGTCCTGTTTAAGTTCCTGTACTGACTTCCTTCAGTGATTAGCAGTGATGTGGAATTGTAAGTCAAATAAACCGTTTCCTTCCCAACTTATTTTTGGTGATAGTGTCTCATCATTGTCATAGTCACTCTAACTAAGACAGGGAGCGAGCCATCAAGCAGCTTTTCTTTATGGTTTCTGTTCAGGTTCCTGCCTTGGCTGCCCTCCATGATGGACTGCACCCTGTAAGAAAATAAATCATCTGCTCTCCAAGTTGCTTTTAGTCATTGTGTCTATCACAGCAACAGAAAGTAATAAGTAAGCCTGGCTTTGACATGGGTGCTGGGAATCTGAACTTGGGTCTTCAGGTATGCACAGCAAGCACTTTATCCCCTGGGCTATCTCAACAAACTCTATAACAATGTATGTTAATGCCTGCAGACTGTATCATTGTATGCATATTCATAATTTAGTCAGCCAAATATATCATCTTTTTGGCTTTTAAATAGAAATGAGACAGTTTCATGTAACCCAGGTTGTTCTCTAAACTCACTACATAGCCTAGGATGGCCTTGAACTCCTAACCTTCCTGGTTTCCCTCTCAAGACTCTGAGATCACAGGCGCATGACACCTTTCACTTTGGAAATGTTCCTGAAGGGGGAATTGTTGATATGTAAGTAGTAGCTTAAAAAAAAAAAAGCTGTGGCCGGGCGGTGGTGGCGCACGCCTTTAATCCCAGCACTTGGGAGGCAGAGGCAGGCGGATCTTTGTGAGTTCGAGGCCGGGCTGGACCGATAGCCTCCGAAACAATACAGAGAAACCCTGTCTCGTAAAAACCAAAACCAAAAAAAAAAAAAAAAAAAAAAAAAAAAAAGCTGTGATACATCTAGTTAAATCACCCTTCAGGAAGGCTGCTCTCTTCCCACATGAGTGAGGCTGTCTGTATAAAACAGTATGTATGACACTGTATGGAACATGTCAACATAAAAATGCTGATTATACCTATTTTGCACACCACACTAAATTCGAGGTCCAAAGTGAAATATTTATGCTGTATTATCCATTTTGAGAGCTCCTGTGGATTATTTTCAACATCTCTGCATTAGCAACCAAAGCAGGGGCATTACCAGAGGACAAAGACGGTAAACCTTAAAAATTTCTCTGTGGATATGTGGAATATTCATGAGTACGTGGTCACGTGCATGCTCATGTCCAGGCCATGGGTTGCCATCGGTTTCCCTTGACTGTCACCACCTTATTTCTCTCTCTCTCTCTCTCTCTCTCTCTCTCTGTGTGTGTGTGTGTGTGTGTGTCCATCCCCACAGAGGCCAGAAGGGGATTTGGACATCCTGGAGCTGGAGTTACAGGTGGTTGTGAGTTGCTAGGCATGGGTGCTGGAAACCAAACTCAGATCCTCTGGAAGAACAAATGCTCCCAATCACTGAGCCTTCTCTCCAGCCTTCTCCAACTATTTCTTGAGTCGGGAGCTCTCTGATTAGGCTAGACTAACCGGTAAGCAAGCCCCCAGGATACACCTGTCTCTGCCTCCCAAAAGTTTTGGTATAACATGCATGGTTGTACCCAGTGGCTTTTGTGTGGGTGTTGGGGATCTGAACACATTTTTGTGCTTGAGCAACAAGCAAACTTATCTCCTGAGCCCCAGGGTGGATTTTTGAATCTGAACTTCAAGTCATGAGTAATCTAGAGTGGTGGTGGGGGACAGGGGCCACAAAGAAAAAACAGCAACTCTGGTTTGAGAATAATTGTAAAGTTGTCTCAAAAACCGGAGGAATTTCCTTTAGATTCTCTTTGGGATCTGGCAGGCATTTCTCAGTTTGCTGTGATCTGCCATGGATCAAAGCTAGTTCGCTCTAGTTCAGCTAGGTCTTACAGATGAATTTATTTTCGTTTTGAAAGGTGGTTCAGCTTGCCCTAGAACTCACTATATACTAGACTTGCACTCCTGATCCTGTTGCCTCCACCTCTCAAGTGCTCAAACAGAGGAATCAAAAGTATAAACCATTATGGTGGGCATTATTTTCTTTTTTTGATGAAAAGTTATTGTATATACAAAAGATTATCACTTCTAAAATTAGATTCTTTAGGTGACTGACTTCTCAAAATTAGCATACAAAGGCTGGAGAGATAGTTCAGCAGTCAAGAACCCTTGCAGAAGAACTCGGTTCAATTCACAGCACCCCATAGCAGATTATTTATCCTCTGTAACTCCAGTCCCAGGGTCCCATGTCCTCTTCTGGCCTCCACAGGTATCAGGCACACACGAAGGCAAAGTTAGTTTATTATACCAAAATCAATAAAATATTTCTACTTCCCCATCACTTTCCCAGTCTCTTTTGTCCCCGCCCCCCATTGTTTCTTCCCCTCGGTTTCTTTTCTCTGTCCATTTACCCTGCTCTTTCCTCAACAACTCTTTTTACCCCCTCTTCGTCTCCTTTCTAGTTTGTTAGGCTTTACCCACACTTAACGTCCATTACAGGCTAGGAGGATCTGCATCTGAGTGAGAAACATGCGGTCTTTGTCTTTCCGAATTTGGGTCACCTCGCTTACTATACTGTCTAGACCGAAGCTGCAGGCGTGAGATTTGAGAGTACACGATGACTACTGAAATAATTTGGGAGGGGCAAAGGAGGACACAGTACTGTTAACCTGAGTCAGGCAGGCTTCCTGCACCGGTGCGGCGCCTCGCTTGCCCAACCCTGCTCGTCACGCCCGCACTGGATTGGCCAATCGTTTCCTTTCCGGAAAAGGGGGCGGGAAAAGGATAGCCCGCCTCCGACAGAAGTTCCCCGGTTAGTGGAGACGGGACTTCCGTCTGTTCTGGGTTACTTCCGGCTCGGGGGTGGGGTGGGTGGGGAGAGGTGATTGAGGCGGACGACGTCAGCGGAGACGCAGAGAGTGTCTGCTGTCCGCTCGCGGCGGCGATGCTGGGGGGGCAGCTCCGGAGATGGCGAGCGCGACGCGGACGACGACGCGGCGGGGGCGGTGGCTGCGCCCCCCTGCCATCGACTTCCCCGCAGAGGTCTCGGACCCCAAGTATGATGGTGAGACGGGCATGGCTCGCGCAGTCCCAGGGCTCGCTGTCCACTCGGGTTCCCCCGCGCTAGTGGTCCTCGAGAGCTACCTGAGGCTCCAGGCCGTCCCGGGGCTCGAACTCGGGCCAGACATGTGGGCACCCGGAGGCGGCGGTCGGGCCGTCAATTGAGGGTTAGGTAAATATTTATTCGGAGAGCGCCTGCGATATGCCCGCTTGCGGGCATTTATGGTCCTTGGCCTTCGTACTGCGCCACTTTCCAGAGGCCGCTTTTCACCCCCACGCCCCGACTTGTTTTTCTTCAATCGCTAAGTGTAATTATCTTGGTTCACTGCTAGACTGGGACCTGCTTCGAGGGTAGGGTAACTAATGATTTCTCCTAGCGAGGCGGTATGGAAACGCTCAAATTTTCTTGAGGCTTTTTCATACACGTAAATCAAATTATGTAACTAAGGTGAGTGGTCTTAAAAACATCGATTTCATGTAGGCCAAAGTTGTGTTTTACTGAAAATGCAGTTGGCTGCTACCAGTTGCTTTGGCGGTTTTAAAGTGAAATTGTGCTCCCGATAGTGAATACAAGTGGTAAACACTTGTAATCCAAGCACTTGGAAAGTGGAGGCAGGAGGATCAGGAGTTGAAGGCCAGCCTGAGCTTCATGTGGTGTTCCAGGCCAGTCTGCAGTACATAAGACTGTGTCTCTACCAAAAAGGAACGATTGTGGTGGAGCAGGGGGCTCAGTGACAGAGAAGTGTTTTAGGATGAGTGAGATTCTGGGTTCATCTTCCAGCACCAAAACCAAAAACATACATTCGAGGAGGTTTTAGCTGTATACTATTTGATAGAATGGTTTCAAGGCTTTACATATTCGGTTGAAGCATGAAATAAGTATGTTGTAGTGGAGTTAGAGTTTTTCCCATTTTCGTTCTGAAACACTTGTAATAGTTGACCACAGTGAGAAACAAAAACAGATCATGGTGGTGACTCGGGTAGGCTTTATAGTTTGTAAGATAAGTTTTTTACAGGACATGCAGATTTTTCCCACACATCAAGTGGTATGTTATTGTAACTCAAGGGTAAAGAAAGTATATGTCATAGGAAAGGTCCCAGCTGTAAACGCAAGTAAGTCCTCCTTTTCTGTGACATGGTGATAAGAGTTTCTGCAAACCAAAGATTATTCTGGAAGGGAGTGATCTTGGACAAGCTTTAATTTTTTTCTCCTCCTGTTGATAATACTGTCTTGCTTACATATTGATTTTTTTCTTCTTCAAAGAGACTCCGAATGCCCAGACACACAGTTAATTTTTTAACATGCATATTTTTATGTAAATGCATATATTTTAATATACAAAGGTCTGTGGAACATGTAGTATCACTTGTAATAGGTGTAAAGCCAGTTGTTAAATGACATTTCACAGGTAGTCTGTATGATTTGAAGAGATCACACTGCCAGTTAATGAGAGAGTCAGAAAAATTAAAACCTTGATGTAACTTTAACAGTTCATTATAGGAATTCTGGCACAAACCTCCGTCTTGGACCTAGTTACTTTCGGTGCTGTTTGTGGGCTAGCATGTGTTGTTAGTCTGTTTCCCAAGTCATTCATTTTCTTTCAGGTGTCACTGGTTTTTCAGAAGTATTATCTTAGATTAATCCTTCAATCTGCTTACACACACACACACACACACACACACACACACACACTTTTAAAACACAAAACAAAACTGGGGATTGGATGTAGAGTCTTGTGCAAGCTAGTCAAGTGCTCGGCCGCTGAGCCACTCTCCCAGCCAGCCCTCTGTCATTAAGTTGATGCACTCTGCAGCCAGTCTGGGTTTGAACCTGCCTCAGTCTCCCAAGCAGCTGGCATTAAAAAAAAAAAAAAAAAAAAAAGACTGTGCCACCAGTTTTGGGAACGTACTTTCCTGAGATCGAATTTGATTAACTGTTTCTTGTGTGTTTACCAGCATCTTGCTTGACAAACGACTGGAACTCTTAATTCAGATTGTATCTGCATCTGACTTCTTACTACTTTTGAGAACTTGGAGTTGCTTTCATTTTAGTGATGTTTCCTCTTCTACTTGGGACTGAGACCAGGAAGTTGAACCTTTACAGCCTTTCATTTCCACTTGATTTGTCTGTTGTCAATTGTCTACTGACCTTTTAAAAGTTATTTTTAACTACGTGTATGTGGGTGCCTGCCGAGGCCTGAGGCACGGGACCCTCCTGGAGCTGGACTGAAGGCATTCTAAGTCTCCTGGTGTGGGAGTTGGGAACCAAGTCAGGGCCCTATTTCCTTCTTGCGGCTGAGCCATCTTACTAGCCTGTTTTGGCCTTTTAAAAATGTCCTTTCTTTAAATTATTTTGTAGTACTTTATTAGCATTAGGGTTACATGTATCCCAAGCTAGTCTCTAACTTGTTACTTAGCTAAAGATAACTTTAAACTTTTTGATCCTCTTGACTCTACCTCCCCATTGCTGGAATCACAGGCACTTAAGTGTGACTGTGCCTGGTTTTATGTGGTGCTGGGGTTGAACCCAGGTCTTTATGTATGCTAGGTAAACACTCTACCAACTAAGCCAGAACCTCAACCATTTCTTAAGTTCTTTGTTTGTTTTGTTTTTTATTAGTTTTTCAAGACAGGGTTTCTCTGAGTGGACCTGGCTGTCCTGAAACTTGCTGTGTAGACCAGGCTGGTTTCAACTCACAGAGATCCATCAACCTCTGTCTCCCAGGTGCTGGGATTAAAGCCGTGCACCACCACTGCGAGGTCTCTTAAGTTCTTAAAAGTTGATTTGGTTGTTATTTGGTTTTTTTCATATTCAAAACTAGAATCTTTATGCAAGCTGGTTGTGTAGCTCAGCAGTAGTAAGAGCACTTGCCTACTATGTTTGCAGCCCTAGAATTAATCACTCATCCCCTCCCCACCCCCAAAAAAGACCTGAAAAAACAGACTTTGCTCATTGCAGAAAGGAGGAAATAATAAGTATAAAGAAGCCTGAGGGTCATCGTCATCGTGGCACTAATCTGTAATCCAGCATTGGAGACAGAGGCAGGAAGACTGCTGTGAGTTTGAGGCCCCCCTCATCCTCCAGCTTTCACCTTCAACTCAGATTCACCTCCAGAAAAACCTTACCTCTTTTTTATTTAAATTTCTATATGTATGTGGTATGTATATTTGTGTGTATTCTTCAAATGTGTGTGGGTACACGTGTCTTCCTCATTGTTCTCCACGCTTCACTGAAATGTGCTCTCACTGAACCTGGAAGTTGCAAATTTGGCTAGTTTAGCTAGCTAGCTTTCCACAGGGATCCCCTGTATCCTATCAGAGGCACTGGGATTACAGGGGGTGTTGCTATACCTGCTCCACTTTAATGTGGGTGCTGGGGATCCAAACTCGGGTCCTGATGCTCATACAACAAGCACATTATCCACTGAGCCATCATTTCCCCAGCCTCAGAAAACCTTTCTAACCCTAATAACTACTCTTCAGCTCTATTATTTCCCTTGAGTTACTTCTTTGCATTGTCTTAATTAAAACATGCTGTTTTGTCCGTATGAGACACACTTACCAATAATGTTTTCCCCTTTTCTTATTTTTAGAGTCTGACGTCCCAGCAGAACTCCAAGTGTTAAAAGAACCCCTACAGCAGCCCACGTTCCCCTTCATCGTGGCAAACCAGCTATTGCTTGTCTCCTTGCTGGAACACTTGAGCCACGTGCATGAGCCAAACCCCCTTCATTCAAAACAAGTGTTTAAACGTGAGTAAGACTAAATGGATATTGTTAGGTAAAGCTAGTTAAAAAAAATACTGTCTTTAATTGCCATGTTCCCAAGAAGCAGCTGGTATATACAAATCGGTTGCAAAATAAGTGTGAATGATTTCCCATTCCTTAAATTCACTTCAACTTCCTTTGTGTGATTCCTTATAAAGTTGCATGTGATCTAATACATTTTAAAATTGTTTGCCAGCAATAATATGATGTTCATATAGTTCTTGAGAATCTGTTAGGCTCTGTCTGCTAAGCAGCTAAACTTCATTCTTATTTTACTTTTTTAGAAGTATTGACATTTAAATTTGGGGCCTCACTTGTGTTAGGAAAGCATTGAGACACATCTCTAGACCTGACCTAGGATTTTTGTTTTTGTTTTAGTTTTTTTGAGATGGTTCATGACCTTGAACTCCTTCCTCCAACTCCCAAGTACTGGAGAAATGACAGTATGCTACTACATTTAATTTATGTAGTGTTCCAAACTAGGGCTTCGTTTATGCAAGGTGCACACTCTACCAATGTCCCCAGACACTCCCTCAGATGACCAAATGACTGGAGGTGCTCCATACCATGGCACTGAAAATGCTGAATTTTGTTTTTCCGGTTTAGGATACTTGTATTTTAGAAACATGAGCCTTAAAGTTTGCAGAATTATATGTTATGAATTTGGTTTTCCTTTTTGACTGAGACCAGCTTCTTTATCTTCAGCTGTAGATTCAGGCTCCTTTCTACTGAGAAATCCTTTCCAAGTCTTAGACATCATCACTAAAGATAGATATCTTTACATGGTCTTAGAAAGTGGCATGTTTTAGAAGTTAATTATATAATACCATTTAAATAAGCCTGATGGATGTGAAGAATGGGTAAAGTATTTGTTTTGTTAACAAATCTTTCATAGTGTGTTTGTTTATAATGTGTGTATGAGAGTGCATGCAGGTACATGTGTGTTATTGCATCCATGTGAAGGTCAGAAGGTGGCTTTCAGTAGTTGGTTCTCTCCTTCCACTGTGCTTCCAGGGATCAAACTGAGGTTGATAGGTTGCATGGGCAGAGTTTTCATGTCAGTATTTTTTTATCTTTAACAAAGAAATCTCGTATTGTGGATTGTAAACAGTGTTGTGTGTGGAGGATGAGACTTACAAAGGGGTGTTCCTAGGTTCCAAAATACTGCACTTCTGTATTAGGCTCATGGTTATGAAAAGTTAGAACTTTACCATGAAAATCTGGGTGCACAGAATTTTTGTTGCTGTTTTTCTTCTTTGCACTGGGGATCACACTCAGGGCCTTGTGCATGCAAAGCTGGTGCTATACCACTTAACTAACTACACCCCCTGCTTGATGTTAAGGTAGTTTTGAATGCCATATAGTGAGCCTTTTTAAATGACTGAATTTTAAAACACTTTTAGCTAGGTGTGGTGGTATTTACCTGTAATCACAGAATTTGGGAGGTAGACATGGGAGGGTTAGGAGTTAAAGGTTCAAGGTATCCTTCACCATATAACAAGTTTGAGGCCAGCCTGAGCTATATGAGACACTGTCTCAGCGGGGAGGGGGTACTGTTTAATTAAAAAAAAAAAAGACCCTAGTTGAATTAGTTTGTTAGTTTGCAAAATTTCCCAAGAAAATGTTTTTGATGAGATTTGGTTCATTGGAAGGAAGATCCTCTACTGTTATCTGTATTTCTTTTTGGTCTGTTTTTTTCTGGTGATGCTGGGCATCAAACCCAGGGCTTCATACTTACTAGGTTTTACCACTGAGGTACATCCTCAACCATATTTGTTTCTTTTTATCTCCTCTTCCTTACCCCTTCGCTCTCCTTCCTCCCTCTCCTCTGTCTTCTCTCCATCTACTGCCTCTCTTCTCCCCATCTCTTCTTTTTTTCTCCCTCTTCCCTCTCCTCTTGTCTCTTTTCTCTCACCCTTATCCCTTTCCCTCCCTCTTCTTTCTTTCCTTTAAAAATAAAATTATTAGCCAGTGGTGGTAGCACATGCCTTTAATCCCAGCACTCAGGAGGCAGAGGCAGGCAGATCTCTGTGAGTTTGAGACCAGCTTGGTCTACAAGAGGGAGTTCCAGGACAGCCGCCAAAACAATACAGAGAAACCCTGTCTCGAAAAACCAAAAAAAAAAAACAACAAAAAATTTTATGTGTATAGGGTTTTGCCTTCATGTATGTCTGTGCAACATATGGGTGCTAGTCCCTACAGAGGCCAGTGGACAGTTGGAGCTCCTGGATTTGTGAGCCACCTTGTGGGTGCTATAATTGAACCCAAGTCTTCTGGAAGAACAACCAGCATTCTTTTTTTTTTTTAAACATTTATTTATTTATTTGTTATGTATATCGTGTTCTGTCTACATGTATGCCTGCAGGCCAGAAGGGGGCATTATTACAGATGGTTGTAAGCCATCATGTGGTCGCTTGCTGGGAATTGAACTCAGGACCTCTGGAAGAACAGTCAACACTCTTAACCACTGAGCCATCTCTCCACCCTCTTTCTCCTCCTCCTTCTTACTTCTTCTCCTTCTCTTCCTTTTTTTTTTTTTTTTTTGAGTGACTGGTAGGGGGTTTCCAGACAGGGTCTCTCTTTGTAGCCTTACCTGTCCTAGAATTCACTCTGTAGACCAGGCTGGTCTTGAACTCACAGAGATCCACTTTCCTTTGCCTCTTGGTTGATAGGGTCAGAGATGTTCAACACCACACCTTTCCTATCCTTTCCTCTTTGTGCTTCTCCCTGTCTTCTCCCGGTTTTTCTTGTTTCCTCATTCTTCCCATGTTCTATCTCCATCTTGACTTTTTTTTTCCCCCTCTCTCTACTTTTCTATTTCTGGCTTGGTGTGAGCCACCACACTTACCCCTGTCTGTATTTCTTTATACATAAATTAAGGGCTTCTTTACAGAAGCAACTTTTTCCATCTACTATGTCCCCTTCCCCTTTTGAGACAAGGTCTCCTTTTTCCCAGGCTAGCCTCAAACTTGCTGGGTAGCTGATAGATGACCTCGGGCTTCAGATCCTCCTTTACCTGCCTGCATGCTGGGGTTATAGGTTTGCTCACTTTATCCTGCCTGCTGTCAGTTTTTCTAATAATAGCGTATCATATTTTTTTAGTACTCTGCCAGACTTTTATCAAGATGGGGCTGCTGTCTTCATTTACCTGCAGTGATGAGTTTAGCTCACTGAGACTACACCACAACAGAGCCATCACTCATTTAATGAGGTCTGCCAAAGAGAGAGTCCGTCAGGTAAACCCTACCACGTGTACTTTGTGTATGGCAGGTAAATTTGAATCTTAGAAGAACCATATGTGGGGGCTGAAGAGATAGTTCAACAGTTGAGAGGACTTGCATAGGACCCAGGTTTCATGTCTAGCATCCACATGGTGGTTCACAACCATTGGCAACTCAGAGGAGTGACCTCCATGGGCACCAGGCACCAAAAAAGGTTAGTACATGTAGGCAAAACACTCATATACATAAAATACATTAAAGAAAGAAAAGGACACTGTGTTTTGCTAGATGTGTTGTTCAGTGACAGGGCATTTCCCCAGTGTGCCTAGACTGTGGGTTCTATCCTCAGCACTAAAAGAAAAAAAAGTGTTCAAGACAGGCTTTCTCTGTGTAGCCCTGGCTGTCCTAGAACTCACTCTATAGTTCCGGTTGGCCTTGGACTTACAGAAAACAGTGTGCCTCTGTTCCCTAAGTACTGCTGAGTAGTACTCCATTGTGTAAATGTACCACATTTTCTTTATCCATTCTTCAGTTGAGGGGCATCTAGGTTGTTTCCAAGATCTGGCTATTATGAATAATATTGCTGTGAACATAGTTGAACAAACATCCTTGTGGTATGAATGTGCCTCCTTTGGGTATATGCCCAAAAGTGATACGGCACAGTCTTGAGTTAAGTCGATCCCTAATTTTCCTGAGGAACCTCCATACTGATTTCCAAAGTGGCTATACAAGTTGGCACTCCCATCAGCAGTGGAGGAGTGTTCCCCTCTCTCCACATCCTCTCTAGCTAGCATAAGCTTTTGTTGCCATTGTTGATTTTAGCCGTTCTGACTGGAGTGAGATGGTAACTCAGAGTTGCTTTGATTTGCATTTCCCTGATGGCTAAGGATGTCGAGCACTCCAAGTGTCTTTCTGCCATTTGAGATTGCTCCGTTGAGAATTCTCTGTATAGATCTTTACCCCATTTTTTAGTAGGATTATTTGGTAGTTTGATAATCTAGTTTCTTGAGTTCTTTGTATATTTTGGAGATCAGCCCTCTATCAGACGTGGAGTGGTGAAGATCTTTTTCCCTTCTGTAGGAAGCCATTTTATCTTGTTGACCATGGAGAACTGTATTTTTTTTAAAGCATTACTTAATTATATGAGGGGTTCTTAAAAATAGAAACTTGGTCAAGTTGACAATATTAGTTCTCATTACTAATATTTGCTGTTATACTGTTTTATGGGAACTAGGGGGAAAATGGAAGAAAGTAGCCAAAAATCTGAACCCTCATGAAGCATATGTTCTGATGCAGAGGGCAGAAACAATAGGGAAAGTTAGAACAAATGTAAGTGGCATGTAGGTAGTGAAGGGGACTAGGGAATGCTGGGAAGGCATGTGACTTCAGGTATAGTGTCCATGGCAGGCCTCACTGGGAAAATGGTTAGGCCCAGAACTGAGAGACCATTAACTGTAAGCACAAGAAGGTGGAGGATTCCAGCAAAGTCAATGTTGGCCAGTGCCCGTTGCTGAGAATGTGCTGGTGACAGTATGCTGCTCATTTCTGCAAGGCTGCCTTGCATCTAGACAGAGCAGCTAAAGGGGAGGAGTGGAAGAGAGAGTGGGGAGGGGCCATGGGGGTATTCAATGATTCCCTCCTCTCCTTCCTTACTGATCCACTACAAGGGTCAGCAGGCTGGGCTGTAACAACAATACTATTGCCTGCCACTGTTTTCTTCTTTACTTTTTTTTTTTTGGCACAGAATTTCACATTGTAGTCGAGATGGTTTTAGAACTGTATGTAGCCAGTTCTGGCTTCAGACTCTCCAGGTTTCCACTCTAAGCCTCCTAAGTGAGGGGATTACAAATGTGAGTCATCACAGCCTGCTAGGGTCTTGAGACCATTTTAATGAACTTGGTTTTATGCAGAGTGCACATAGGAAACCTTGCAGGATTTTAAGTACATATGCTACTGTGCTGGAAATAGATGGAGAGGTTCTCGAATAGGGAGACAGGTGCAAGGATATGGGCAAGACAAAGGTGTGGCTCCAAATGTGCTGGTACCAGTGGAGATGGGAGTAAGATGCTAGACTGGGGTCTTGTTTTAGATACGTGAGCATTTGGATTATGGTGATGTTGAATTTGATTCCTTGTTCATCAAAAATAAGTTCTTAAAGAGAATTTTTTTGGTTTTAGGATCCTTGTGAAGATAATTCTTACATGCAAAAAATCAGGTATGTATCCGATGCTTTTCCATTAACTACACTAAATTAAAAGAAATCAAAATTATTTTATAAACATTATTTCTTGCTGGTCAGTGGTCGTGCATGCCTTAAATCCCAGCACTTAAGAGACAGAGGTATTTGAGGCCAGGCTGGACTGACAGCCTCCAAAACAATACAGAGAAACCCTGTCTTGTAAAACCCAAAAAAATAAAAAATAAAAGAGAGAGAGGCAGAGGTAGCCGGGCAGTGGTGGCACATGCCTTTAATCCCAGCACTAGGGAAGGAGAGGCAGGCGATCTCTGTGAGTTGAAGGCCAGCCTAGTCTACAAGAGCTAGTTCCAGGACAACCTCCAAAGCCACACAGAGAAACCCTGTCTCAAAAAACAAAACAAAAAAACTAAAATTAAGAGGCAGAGGTAGTCAGATTCTCGAATTCGAGGCCAGCCTGGTCTACAAAGGGAGTACCAGGACAGCCAGGGCTACATAGAGAAAACCTGTCTTGAAAAACAAAAGCAAACAAAAAAGTATTTCTTTATTCTTTGCTTTTTGAGACATATCCTTGCTGTGTAGCATAGTTTGGCCTGGAAGTTAACACTCAGCCCTGCCACTCTGTCCAGAGTGCTGGGGTATAGGCATGCCCTACCACCATGCCTGTCTGCTCTCCAAGAGTATAGAACTTGGTGACCAGCACTTAGCACTGCACTAAGATTTCCTTTGCTTCTCCTTGTCTTGCTTTTGATCTTATGTCCCCCACTGAGTGTGGATTCTATCAGCTTGCCTTTGCTCTTTCCCCTTTTTGGTTTTTTGTTAGTTTGTCTTTGAGACAGGGGCTCATGTATCTCAGCTGTTGTGATTTTTGTTTTGTAGCTGAGACTGATCTTAGATTCTTGATCTTCCTGCCTCACTTGCTAAGTGCTGAGATTGCAGGCATAAAGCCACACATTTGGCTCTCTTTGTTTGGATGTATACTTGCATGCACTGGTGTGCACGTGCATTTGGAGGCTAGTGGTTGATAAAAGGCTTCCCTCTGTCTTGCTCCCCATTATGTAGAGGTGCGTGTGAAGCTTTCTGATTTGGTTAGTCTAGCCAGCTTGCTTTCTCTAGGACCCCTTTTTCTTCCTCCCTGTTGCTTAAATTGCAGGGGGGCTGCCATGCCTAGCCTGTGTTTATATGGATGCTGGGGTCTGCCCTGCAATCTTTATGCTTACATGCAGCAAAGGCTTTCCCCGTCAAGCCATCACCACAGCCCACTTCCCTGATTTCTTTTTGAGACAAAGTCTGTTTGCAACTCAAGCTGTCTTCATGCACAGATTCTCCTGCTGGGATTATAGTCATGTGCAAACATGTCCAGCAAGCCACCTCACCCCACTCCTACTTCCCCCCTCCCCCTGTTAATTAGACTACTGATACCTCTTTTAGGAGGACACCATTGGCCTTTTACTTTATTTACAAAATTTTAAAAATCTGTAAGGAGCCTGGGTCATTTCAGAGTTTAAGGTTGGGAGTCATGTGGTAGTGTACAACTGTAATCCCAGCATGTGGAAAACAGAATTGGGAGGCTTGCCAAATGCTGAAGACCAGCCTTGGGCTACATGGTGAGTTCCAGGAAGGCCTTGTCTCAAAACCCCAGGAATCCCTCTCAAAAACACTAAAACAGGAAATTTCAGTAAAACTATCTGGTAATGGATGTGCACGACTGTGACGGCAGCACTCAGGTGGTAAAGGCAGCGGGATCGGAAGTCTAAGGGTCAGCTTTGGCTACTGTCTCTCAGCAAGAAAGAAAAAGCTCACCTAATTACTCACATTGATTACTTTTGACCAGTTTCTGCCATATATAAAGCATTGTTGCTGATTGTTGCTGGAATGCTAAATACTAAATGTAATGAGCCCTCTTGCTAGTCTTATTACATTCTTAATTTACCTAGCCATTTTCTTCCCATAGGAAATGAGAAGTTTCCTTTTAGCTGATTCTTTCTACCTTGCAGTTTACTGATCAGTGAGTCTCAGCAGGTTGGTAACACAGTGCATACATTTGATTGTCACATCTTAATATTGATAGCCTGTCTGTATTTAACTTTTAGATCCAGGGAGATAGCTTTCGAAGCACAAACCTCACGCTACTTAAACGAATTTGAAGAGCTTGCCATTTTAGGAAAAGGAGGATATGGAAGAGTATACAAGGTTTGTTTTGTTTTGTTTGCTGTTTGCCCATTTTAACCTATTATGCTGCGAATTTGTGTACTTTGAGAAGTTATTATCATTATTATGATTGGAAGTACCCAGAGATTGCTAGAATCATGTGCTTTTATTTTCATTTGCCATTTGCAGGCAGTTGATAGGTTTGATTTTTTCCTGATCATGTTGTTAATGTTGGTTGTTTAGATTCTGCAAACCTTATTTTTATTCTGTAGTCTAGAGTTATTAAAGTGGGTTATAAGGCACACTCTCATTCTAGTACTGGGATGGCAGAAGCAGGTGTCTCTCCTAATTTGAGACCAGCCTGGTTTGCAATGCAAATACCATCCCAGCCAGGACCACTTAATGAGACCTTGTCTCAAAGAGAGACAGAGACAGACAGAGACAGAAAGACACAGAGAGAGAGATAAGAAAGAAAGAAAAGATAAAGAGATGAATGTGAGGAAAGGATTTGTAGGGAAGAGAGGAGATTAACAAGGGCAGGAGAGAGTGATTTGTATATCGTTCAAGTATGATGCTTGTCAGGATTACTATTGTTGTGATGAAACACCATGACCAAAAAAAGCAAGTTGGGGAGGAAAGGGTTACACTTCAGCATTGCTGTTCATCACTGAAGGAGTCAGGACAGGAACTCAAATGGGGCAAGATTCTGGAGGCAGGAGTTGATGCAGAGTCTATGGAGGGGATCTGCTTACTGGCTTGCTTTCCATGGCTTGCTCAGCCTACCTTCTTTTTTTTTTTTTTTTTTTTTTTTTGGTTTTTCGAGACAGGGTTTCTCTGTATTGTCTTGGAGCCTGTCCTGGAACTCGCTTGGTAGACCAGGCTGGTCTCGAACTCACAGAGATCCGCCTGCCTCTGCCTCCCGCGTGCTGGTATTAAAGGCATGTGCCACCAACACCCGGCTTCAGCATACCTTCTAATAGAACCCAGGACCAGCAGCCCAGGGATGGCACCACCTACCATGGGCTGGGCCCTCCCCCCTATTGATCACTAAATGAGAAAATGCCTTATGGCTGGATCTTATGGAGGCATTTTCTCAGCTGAGACTTCCTTCCTCTCGGATAACTCTATAGCTTGTGTCACGTTGACACACAAAACTACCCAGTGTATATAACAGCATCAAAGAACAAACTTTATAAAAATGTAATTTAAAAATATTTTAACCTAGTGTTTTCAATCTGTAGTTTAAAGATTTCCAGCAGAATGATGAGAAATTGGCCTTACTCAAATTAGAAGTTGAAACTTGAAAACAATATGCTGTAAGAAGTTGTGCTGCTGCAGATACACCTCTGTTGCTAGCATTCTTGCCTGGTATGCCCAAATCCCTGGACCTGATCCCCAGCACCACACAAACTCATTATGTTACATGCCTGTGGGAGGTGGAGACAGGAGAATCAAAAGTTGAGAGTCATCCTTGGCTACAAAATGAGTTTGAGGCCAACCTGGGTTACCTGAGATCTGATCTCAAAAAGAATAAAACGTTGTGTTACTAAAAACATGGTGCTTTTGCATTTGTTTTGCATGTACAACTTTGTTAGCATTCCTTGTCTCCAGGCCTAGAGCCCAGGATTGGATATAGTTTAGTTTACAAAGGAAGACTGGACTGACTTTCTCCTTATGGGAAGAGTGGCTTAAGCTTAATTTTCTCTCTGGCTGGTTTGGGTTATCAAAGCTCACATGATGTAAATTCCTTTATTCTGTTGCATTTAATGGAATTTAATACTTTTTCTTTTCTTCTGGCTTTTTAGGTCCGGAACAAATTAGATGGTCAACATTATGCAATTAAGAAAATTCTGATTAACAGTGCAACTAAAACAGACTGTATGAAGGTATGATTTTGAATGTGTGAGTGTGAATGTGTGTGTGTATGTGTGTGTGTGTGAGTGTGCAGATGCTGTGCATGCTTGCGAGTGATGTTCCTTAGGCACCAGTTGGCCAGTGAGCCCCAGGGATCCTCACCTTAATCTTCTCAAAATTGGGATTGCAAGCATGTGACATATCCAGTCCTTTTTTTTTTTTTTCCCCCCTTAAATGTGAATTCTGACCATCAAACTCAAGTTTTCATGCTTGGCAAATTGAGCACTTTGCTGACCAAGCTATCTCCCTAACCCTGAAGGTAGGCTTTCAGAAAATGATCTGAGTCAGTCCAGGAGTGGTGGTGCTAAGTGGAGCCAGGAGGACCAGTTGAAGGTCTGCCTCTGTTATGGAGCAAGGTGCAGGCTAGACTGGATTGTCCCAAACCCTGTCATAAAATCCACCCCCATAAAAAAAAAAGTGTGTTTTGAGCTGGACTTGCTACATATACCAGTAGTGTAAGTTACTGGGGAGGATGAGGTGGGGTGATCACTTGAGACTAGCCAGGGCTATATAATGAAACCTCATTGTTTAAAAAATAAAAGTGGAGCCAGGTGGTGGTGGCACATGCCTTTAGGCCCAGTACTAGGGAGGCAGAGGCAGGAGGACCTCAGAGAGTTCGAGGCCATCCTAGTCTACAAAGCTACACAGAGAAACCCTGTCTCAAACAAACAAACTAACAAATAAATAAAATGGGTGGGAGCGAGAACTGTGGTTGAAATGTAAAATGAAATAAAAATAATAAAAAATGGAAAAAAAATAAGCATGGGGGAGGATGCCTGGCAAGTCAGATATTTGATCCCACTTCTCAGGGTGAAGCTGGAGAATTGAAAACTCAAGGCCTACCAGGGCTTCATAGTGAGTTCACAGATAGGCAACTTGGTAAGTAAAAGGAAAGCTGGGGATATAGCAGAGTATGAGTCCTTGCCTTTGGCTACGTGTGAAAGGCTCTAGGTTCTACTATAGTACAGAGAGAAGGCAGTGCAGGAGGGAGTTATGTGGGACACAACTGTATGTGTATAAAACCTATTTATCAGTAAAGAAAACTAGATTTTTATTTGATGTAATTTTTCTTTAAAGTTGTATTTTTCTATTTTATTTATTTTATTTTTGAGATTATGTCTCACTATATAGACTAGGCTGGCCTCAAACTCAGCCTGCCTCTGCCTCCCAAATGCTAAAACTGGTCATGTGATAGGCTGTGTACATGTCTGTACATGAACACAATGCTTGTGTGGAGATCAGAGAACAACTTGTGGGAGTTGGTTCTATTCCTTCTACCAGGGACTAGATTCAGTTCATCAGGATTGACAGCAAGGTGCCTTTGCCTTCCAAGATGCCTCATTAGTTTAAGTGCTTGGTTACCATACTGTCTAGCTTAACAGTGAGAAATCCATCATGTCTCAGCTGTGATCCCAGTATTCTGAATGCTGAGCAGGGGGAGCAGGAGGATCAGCCAGACTGTGTTGCATTGTGAGACAGTCAAAGCAAACATAGAAGCAAACAAAACCACTCCACAGAAGCTGGGGTACAGCTTGGTGGTAAAGAGGTTGTCTGGCATGCTCAAAGTTCTTAAATTCTCAGCAGCATTTTAATAAGGAAAGAAGATAAAGGTAAGAAAAAAATGGGAGGAAGACTGGAGGAATCAAGTGAAGTATCAAGATGTAAAGTAGGTGTGGAGTTGCTCTAACAATTACTGTTTGGCTGGGCGTGGTGGTGTATACCTTTGATCCCAGTACTTGAGAGGCAGAGGCAGGAAAAATCTCTGTGAGTTCAAAGCCAGCCTGGTTTGCATATCCAGGTACAGGACAGCTAATACTACATAGATATCCTGACTCAAAAAATAGCAAAAAACAACTGCTGTTTGTCTTTCACTGGATTGTTCCTATTATTTCCATGTAGTTTAGATTCCTTTTTTTAATTTTTCTTCCAGGACAAGTAGTATTGGGTAACAAATTGCCAGTAAAAGCAATTCTAATTATTTTGTTTAGGTGCTCCGAGAAGTAAAGGTTCTGGCAGGTCTCCAACATCCCAACATTGTTGGCTATCACACTGCATGGATAGAACATGTTCATGTGATTCAGCCACAAAGTAAGTTCCTTTTTATTTCATTTAATTGTTTATTTATTTGGGGAGGGGCTTATTTTTGAGACAGGGTTTCTCTATAGCTCTAGCTGTTCTGGAACTTCATATGTAGAACAGACTGGTTTTGAACTCACAGAGGTCTGCCTGCCTCTGCTTCCTGGGTGCAGGGATTAAAAAGTTTATGCCACCATACCCAGTTTTATTAAAAAAGATTTTTGTTTTATTTTTTGAGACAGAGTCTGTGTAGCCCTGGCTAACTTGAACTCATGGAGATCTACCTGCCTCTGCCTCCCAAATGCTGGGATTAAAGGCATGTTCAGTACACCTACTTCCTGGTGTATTTACTTTTAGTCATGTGTAAGTATGTTTCTGTGTGTGGGAATGTACACACATACTTGTTGGTTCCCTTAGAATCCAGAAGAGGGTATTGGATCCCCTGGGCCTGGAATTAGTAAGTTGTCAGCCACCTGCGAATGGAATTTGGGTCATCCTCTGTAAGAGCAATTTAACTGCTGAGCCATTTCTGCAGCCCCTGGTTTGTTGTTTTGAGATGGACTTTTACTATGTAGTCCTAGCTGGCCTGGTATGCTCTACACGCTGACCTCAAACTTGCTTGCCCATCCCTCTAGTGCTAGGGTTACTGGCATGAACCATCATGCCTGACTAAGGTAAGTAGGTTTTTGTTCATACAAGTCAACCTCATAAAAGCACGCCATTGTTTGGATATTTGAACCTTTTGGATTTTAGGATTGGGCAGCCCTCTGGTATTCTGTAGAATTCTAGAAAGAAAGGAAGGAAGGAAGGAAACAAGGAAGTCCCAAATCTGAAGTGCTTTGGTTACCACCTACCCCTATATCTGTTCAATCTGCACATGAATATCTGGTGAGCTTCTGTTCTTTAACCAAATCTGCCCTTACACACAATTGGAGAATGGTTTTATTTTTATTTATTATTTAAAAAAATTTTTTGAGATAAGGTCTGCACTATTAACAAGCCTGAATTAGTCTCAAAATTAATTAGCTCAAGCTGGCCTTTAAGACATGATCTTGTCTCAGCCTCCTGAGGACTAAGATTACAAGCATGTGCTTGTACACACAGCTTTAATTTCTTCTTAGTAGTTTTTTTTTTTTTTTTGGTTAATGCTAAGGATTTAACATGCTAGGCAAGCATTCTCTTACTGGGCTATCCCCAACTTCAGGTTTTTCACTTTTAAATCATTAAGAGGGACTGGGAAATGGTTCGGTTGCTAAAATGGCTGCATTGTAAGCGGGAAGATCTGAGTTTGGATCCCTGGCAATCACACAAAAAGATACTGCAATGTGCATCCCCAGCCCAGCACTGGGGATCCCTGGAAACAATTGGCCAACCAGCTTCAATGAGAGACTTTGTCTCAAAAAAATAAGGTAAAGAATGAGAAAGACAACAAGACATTGATCTCTGTTCTCCATAGGCATGTGCAGCACACATGCACACTGACACCCACATGCATAGGTGCATAGCCAGCCAAATATCACCATATATATATATATAGACACACACACAAATGGGAGAGTTTGTAGAAAGAGTATTTTATGGAAAAAAATAACATTCAAATTACAGTTCAGTCAAGTTTATTAGGACATAAATTTATTTTAAAGATTGTGTGTGTGTGTGTGTATGTGTACCATGTGTATGCAGTGTCCATGGAACCCCAAAGAGGGCTTCAGATATCCTGAAACTAGAGTTACAGATGTTTGTAAGCTGCCTGATGTGGGTACTGGGACCTGAACCCAAGTGCTTTTAAGTGCTGAACATTGCTCCAGCCCCAGCTCACTCACTGTTTACCTGGGGTTGCTTTTCACGACAGCAGAACTGAGGCTGACTCCAGGAGGTTCTTCAAACCTAATATTTATATCAATTCTCTAGAACCTTTGGTGATCCCTGGTGCCTTGGAACTGTATCTTTGTAGTTACTGGAGTGACCCCGTTTCTTAAACTCGCTTTGTCCCTTTAGATTTGCAGTCTCATTTGGTGTTGTCTGTATAATTTAGCTCGGAATTTGACTATACACTGAAAATTATGGCTATTTACAGATGTTTGTGTTTATTTTTGCTTGGCAGACAGAGTTCCCATTCAACTGCCATCTCTTGAAGTGCTGTCGGAGCATGAAGGGGATAGGTATGTGTATTGGGGTTACTTGTACACATAAACCATTATTTTCTATCACCTATAGTGACTTGCTTTTGTCATTGCTACTAGGAACTTGGGAGGAGTGTTGTAGACTTTCTTTTTGCTTATGCTTATTGTCTTTTTTTATCCTTTTGTCGTTTTGCTTATTTTCCCTACAAAATACTAAGTTACTTTCTCCTGTCATAGTTGTATTTACTTCAGTTGACTTATTTGGTACAGGGTCTTGCTATGCAACTCACACTCGATCTTTACTTTGTAGCCCAGGCTAGCTTCAAGTTTGACAATCCTCCTGCCTCAACTTCCTGGGTCTTGGGATCATAGATGTGTGTCACCATTCTGGCCCTTTGTCAGTATTTTAAATCAAAGTTAATGCTAGACAAATTTGATACTCTTTTTTAAATTTAAGACAGAGTCTCAAATAGCCCAGGCTTGCCTAGAACTTGCTGTGTAGCTGAGGATGGCCTTGACTACTGATCCTCCTGCCTTTACCTCCCAGTGCTTGATTATGAGAACTAAGATTACAGGCATATGCCAAAAATACCTGCATATATTTAGACATATGTAAGTTTCATCCTGGCTTGAAAGAAGATACTCTTGTCATTTATGATCGCTTTTGTGTTACTGTTCTTTTTACTTCTAGAGATCAAGGTGGTGCTAAAGATAATGAGAGCAGCAGCTCCTCCTCCATTATCTTTGCTGAGCTCACCTCAGAAGGAGAAAAAGCTCTTGGCAAACCTGACATTAGAAATGAGAATAACAACCTGGTGAGCTACACTGCCGATTTAGTGATCAGGAACAGCAGTGAATTTGAGTCATCCATTGAGCTCCAAGAAAACGGCCTGACTGATTTGTCTATCAGACCAGTTGTCAAGCATCAGCTGCCGCTGGGGCATAACTCAGACTTAGAAGGGAATTTTACATCCACGGATGAGTCTTCTGAAGGCAATCTGAACCTGCTGGAGCAGACAGAGGTAGCTTGCTTTCCTAGAGCCTGCTGAGGTGTTCACCCACCCACAGCTGTATAAGGGGTTTGCCTGTGTTGTGTGTCATGGTCCCTTTAGTGTGGTCCCTTAAGCTGTATGATATTTTTCTGGTTTGGGTCATCCCATTATCATCATCATCATCATCATCATCATCCCCCACCTCCACGGCACATAGGGTTTCCTCACATATCCCAAGCTGACCTGGAATGAGCTGTGTAGTCAACTATGACCTTGAACTTCTGACCCTCCTGCTTCTAACTATAAAATGATGGAATTCCAAGTGTGCATTACCACACACAGCACACACAGTTTGTGCAATTCTGAGAATTAAACCCAGGGCTCAGTGCATGCTGGCAAACACTCTACTAACCCATCCCAGTCTGACTGTAAGGCCTTAGTAGTCAGCCTTCCTCATTCACTTATCTCCTTTTGATCTTCCCATTGGATCAGTGCACCCCTAGATAGTCACCATCTATTTCTAGTATATGTTAGCATCATACCATACATATAGATATATTCATGCAGAACAATTTTCTATTTTTGGAGTGTGACTTTTGGTAATTCCTGTAAGATTACCAGGTCAGTTGTCAGCAAACTTTTACTGTGATAAGTTTGCTAATATGCTTATCAGACTCTCATCATTATTGTGTCTAAAAACCTAGAACGCTGGGGCTGGAGAGAGAACTCAGTGCCATATAAGCTTGGCCTGAGTTTGGTTCCCAGAACTTGGGTGTAGTGGTGCACACTAGTAATCCCAGCACTGGGGAGGTGAAGAGAAGTGAAGCTCTGGGGCTCACTGGCCAGCCAGTCTATCCTAACTGATAAATCCTACACCCAGTGAGAGACCCTGTCTCTAAAAACAAGATGGACAGTCCCCGAGGAACAGCACCTGGGATTGAATTCTGCCCTCCACATAAACATGCATCTTGCATACATGCATGAACATCCATGGACCCCCATACATGCACACACAAAACTTGAACATCCATGAAGTCTACATGACAGATTACAATCTGGCAGGGTAGGATTGAAAATCTATGTGGAAAAATAATTGTTATGAAAGAATGTGTATGTATGCACACTTTTTTTTAATGGAACATCTTTCTTAATGCTGAATTCAGTTGGCTGCTGTAAACTTAATGTTCTCTCTTTAGCTAGCACTGTAGTTTGATTTTCCTTTGGGCTGCCAGCTCACAGATAAGCTCAGCCTTAGCTTAGGCTTGTTCACTAGCTCTTACAGCTTAAATTAACCCAACTTATTTTAATCTGTATTCTGTTGCATGGCTCATTACCTCATCTCTCCATCCTGCTTCCCCTGCTTCTGGCTGGTGACTCTGTCTTCTTCAGAGTTCTCCTGCCTGGAAGTTCTGCCTGTACCTCCTGCCTAGCTATTGGCTATTCAGCTTTTTATTACGCCAATCACAACAATACATTTTCACAGTGTACAAATATCCCACAAGACACAATCTAAAGAAGTCAACTGCCTTACTTACTATTTTATTGCTGTGATAAGACACCATGACCAAGGCAACTCATAGAAGAAAAAGTTTATTTGTGGCTCACAGTTTTAGAGGGTTGGAGTCCATGAGCTTCATGGCGGGGAGCATGTCAGCAGGCAGGCAGGCAGGCAGGCAGGGGCAGGAGCAGTAGCAGAGACCTTACCGTTTTGTTTTTTAAATTAAAAATAGATTTTTAAAAATTCACTATATTACTGTTTCCCCTCCCCCAACTCCACACCCACCTAAATGCACACCCTTTCTCTCTGTCTCAGTAGAATACAATTGGTGGCAATGCAACTGGTATAGAAGCAAAACAAGCCAGAATAGGTTACTCAGGGTTTCCTGCATGCTAAGGAAAGCACTTTACCAACTGAGCCACATCTCCAGCCTCAGTCTACCCTGTGATCCCTGTTAATCAGTTTCCTTTAGGAGGCTTTAGCCCACAGTTAGTCATGGTGTTTGACCTAACTAACATAGGCCAGGGAGTATTTGCGGACAAATGAAGAATATGAGACGTGGCAGATGGGAGCAGCATGCTGTGTGTCTTCTAGGTTCGGTACCACCTGATGTTGCACATCCAGATGCAGCTGTGTGAGCTCTCCTTGTGGGACTGGATAGCTGAGAGGAACAAACGGAGCCGGGAATATGTGGATGAAGCTGCCTGTAAGTACCATCTGTAAATCTGTTTATTTCAGTATTTGTCAGAACCACCCATGAATTTGGTAGTTATCTCTAATAAAGTGTTGGTCTTGGTGATAAGTCCAGGATTTAGAATCACCTGGATTTATTCTGACATACTTGTGAGGGATTATATAGGGTAGGTTAGCCTCTGGAAGGATATGCCTGTAGGGGATTATCTTGATTAGGCAGGCTGCGTGGGAAGTCCTGCCCACTGTAGGTGGCACCTTTCCCTGGGTTGTGACCCTGGACTATATGACAGAGAGGAAGTAAGCTGCCTGATAGTCTTCATTCGTTGCTTTCCGACTTCTGACTGGCGGTATGTAACCAGTGACTTCAAGCTCCTGCTATGTTGGCATTCCTGTGATGGACTGTGGGCTGAAATAAGCCTTTTCTCCCTTGAGTTGCTTTTGTCAGGACTTTTTATGATGACAAGGGGAAAAAGAAACAAAGACAATATTTAAATAGTAATACAGAATTTAGATCAGTGATTTTTGGATAGAAATTTTTTGGTGTATATATGTGCTAAGTGTACGTGTTTATGTGGGCATGTGCACATTTGCCTGTGTGTGGAGACCAGCAGTTGGTTTTAGGTGTCTTCCTCAGTCATTCCCACCTTATTTTTGAGGCTATGTGTCTTTATTGAGCCTAGAGCTCACTGATTTGGCTGGGTTGGCTGGCTAGTGAGCTCTAAAGCCCTGCCAGTCTTGGAGAAGTACCTGACTAGTCCTTCTGAAACAGTAGTGTCCTTAGAGACAGAAAAGACTGAAAAAGTGTCTCCAGCCAGAGGAATTATGGGGATGACAGTTGGGATTGCAGACATAAACCAACCATGTCTGTCCTTGCTATTGGGCTCTTACTATAGCTATTGTGGTTGATGGCTTATACCATCTATCCCAGGACTCAAGAGGTTGAAGTAAAAGGCTGTCTTATGTTCAAGGCTGCAATATGATACTCTGTCTTCAACAATAACAAAAAGTGTTGGTGAGATAGCTCAATGGTAAAGGTGCTTGTCGCCTAACCCTGACAACCTGAGTTGGGTCCCTTGAACCCACATGGTAGGAGAAAACTGACTCCACAAGTTGCCCTCTGACCTTCACACATGCTTATGGACACATGTATACAATCCACATAAACACACATAATAAAAATTTTAAAATTCTAATATCATTTTACTAAACTTGTTAGGAAAAGTCCTTAATTTTTTTTCAAAGTTGTTTTACTACAGAGCATCCAAACTTTTGACATTGTAATATGACATTGGTTTCTACAAATGTGTTGGGCTGCATTCATAGCTATTCTTGGATGCATGAAGTCAGTGGGCCTCAGTCTGGATGTGTCTTAAAACCATTGAAAACCAGGACAGCCTCCAAAACAATACAGAGAAACCCTGTCTCAAAAAACCAAAAAAAAAATTTGAAAACCACTCCACTCTCTAAGTGAACTGTTCATCCCTCCTGTATTCTTTATTATCCAGTCATTTTTAGCAAATTGGACAAATAATGGATAGAAGCTTATGCCATAAACAAATCTTATCTTCCCCAACCCCCTTTTAAGGAACTGAGTCTCACTGCATAGTTTAGGTTGGCCTAGAACTAGAGGTGATCCTCTTGCTATAACCTCTCAAGTGTTAGATTATAAACATGACCTGCCATGCCTGGGTAATTTTGTTTTTTTCTTACTTAGTCCAGTGTTTGTAACGATGTCTTAATCCACTGTGGGCTAGGACAGTAGATTAGCCTTAGACTCCAGTATGCTAAGGGTCAAAGAATTTTGGAGCTGTAATTTAGTCACTTAATGCCACCTAGTAATTGTTTAGAAATTCATTAATATGGATTTTTTGCTGAGCTTAGTATCTTTTTGAAAACACAGTTAATGTTGGCTTTCAGTCCATGATGTTTTTTTCTTTGCTAGCAAAGAATCCTTCTTCCTCCTTAGTTCTATGTTTTAAAAGACCATTCTAGAATGTTTGACTGTTGAAGTGCCCAAGATTAATTAGTTGATAACTTTTAACATTTAGATGTTAATGTCATTTAATGAGTTCAAAGAAATAGGGATATGAAACCATTTGGTTTTAAAATTCCAGGTCCCTACGTTATGGCCAGTGTTGCAACGAAAATTTTTCAAGAATTGGTGGAGGGTGTCTTTTACATACATAACATGGGCATTGTCCACAGAGATCTGAAGGTAAGCCAGACTACTACATTTGTGAGCACAGCAGGGATAACTTGATGTGGGTTCATGGAATACACTATGATACACCCTCATTCTTCTGTTTAGTAAGTTGTCATTGCTGTCATGTAAACTATTATTCCAGAGGTCCACAACTCTTGGAGTCAAAGTAGTGCTTGTTGTGTAAGCATGAGGGCTTTACTTTGTATCTCCAGAATCTGCCTGAAAATTCAGCCAGGTGCAGCAGCATGTGTGTATAAATAATCTCAGTGCTGGGGAAGCAGAGACAAGAGGATTCCTGGGCTTCACTGGCTGTCTAGTCAGATGGATTAGTTGAGAAAGATGCCCATTGTCAACTTTTGGCCTCTGTATACATAAACACACACACATGTGTACACCCCTCCCCAAACAACCTCCCCCCATACTTAAAAAGAACCTTAAATTGAATTTGAACATTGGCTTGAAGTATGAAAATAGTAAGGTGTATGTATACTGATAACTAATATAGTTGGTGATGGTAAATATACTCTGTGTTGGTAGAAGTGGTCATATGTTATTGCAGCCTTAGAGATTAAAATCTGTTTCCAGGAGATAATTTGCTTTGTTTTGGGGTTTTTTTTTTCTTTTCTTTTAAAGGCTGCTGCTGCTCCTGCTGCTGCTGGTAGTGGTGATGTCAGCAGCACACACCTTTAATCCCATCACTTGGGAGGCAGAAGCAGGTGGATCTTTGTGAGTTCCAGGCCAGCCTGGTCTACAGAATGAGTTCTTGGGCTTCCAGAGTTATACAAAGAGAAACCTGTCTTGAAAAAAACAAAAATAACAACAACAACAAAAATCCACCCAGCACACACACCTTTTGTCCCAGCACAAGAGACTGAGGCAAGTCTAGAGCTCTTTGGGGCTCCGTAGTAAGTCATGTCTCAAGGACCCAAACTAAAATCCAAACCCCAAATCCCTCAAACCAAACCACAATGAAAATACAATTCTAGTAGACAGGAGGATCAATTAGCTTGATGTTAGCCTGGACTACATAGTGAGAACTTGTTTCACAAAACCAAAATAAACCACCCCACAAAACAAGGAGAAAACTCTGTGGGGACTATTTTAGTTTTAATTCATAAAAGACTATCAAGGAGCCGGGCAGTGGTGGCGCACACCTTTAATCCCAGCAGTAGGAAGGCAGAGGCAGGTGGATCTCCTCGAGTTTGAAGCCAGGCTGCGCTACAGGAGCTAATTCCAGGACAGCTAGGGCTATGCAGAGAAACACTGTCTCAAAAAAAAAAAAAAAAAAGACAGCTGGGCGTTGGTGGTGCACGCTTTTGATCCCAACACTTGGGAGGCAGAGGCAGAGGCAGGCGGATCTCTGTGAGTTGGAAGCCAGCCTGGTCTACAGAGCGAGTTTCAGGACAGCCTCCAAAACAATACAGAGAAACCCTGTCTCGAGAAACAGACAAACAAAAAGACTATCAAGGAAAGTTAAAATATACTTTCTCTTTTGGCTCACAAATCTTGAAGCAATTAGCCTACTTTTCAGGCCAAAATTAAATATGGGAAAGGCAGCTAAATGAAACCTTAGAAGACAATAAGAGTTAATATGTGCAAGTCACTTTAATTTTTTGCAATGTAAAATGAAGTTCAAGTGTTTTCTGATACATGTCTATCGAGAAAACACAGTTTGAGTTGCTGAGGTTCTCTGGCACTTAAGGTATGGAGTTCTCATTTCAAGAGGCAGTCAAAATCATAAAAGGTATATACGGAGCTCCATAGCTTCTCAGGGAGATGTTGCTTCAGGTAGAATTTGTACTTCTCACCAAAAACATTTCTGATGTTTCTCTTACAGATGTCCTCTAAGGATAAAGGTTTTTTCGTTAAGTTTATTAGAGTTTCCCTTAAAAACTGGAATTCTGGTTGCATGATTCCTGCAGGTAGAATCCCTTGCTTGTTGCTCAGCCTTAAAGGGTAGGTATGATATAGTAGCCTAGCCAGAAGCATTTCATCTCTGATATTGGACCTGCGCTGAAGGTACATATAAATTGGAGATTCCCCATTTCTTGTTAAAATGTTAGCATTTGCTTCAAATTCCAGCAAGAGATTGATTATTACCTCTCTGCCTCCAAAACATGCCCTGTGCAGAGCTGTTTGGCCCTGGTGGTCTTGGGCATTGACTTGGGCTCCATGATTTAGCAGCACACGGATGCAGTCCACCCCTGCTGCCAGCAGTTGGCCAGCTTTGCTTGATGCTGTGCACACTGCTAGCTTTAGAGCTGTGTTTCCAGTAGATGAGATGGTGCAGTTCACGTTGGCCCCACAGGCAATAAGTGTCTCCACCATGTTTTTGTCCAGTTTTTCTGCAGCCATGTGGAGGGGTGTCATGCTGGCTTTGTTAATAGCATTGACCTGGGCACCATTTTGGGCCAAAAGGGAGAGAACTGGATAGGTTCCATAGGTTATGGCCAGGTGGAGGGGTGTATGCTTTTTTCTGTTGCCTACCGGGGCGTTAACTTGAGCTCCATGTTCACACAAAATGTGCAGACACTTGACAGCATTGTTCTGAATGTCTGCCAGGATCTTTTGGATCGGAGTGTTTGGTTTGGCCCACGAGGCAGAAGTGATTGGCCAGTTTAGCAGCATTTGGTGAAGAGTGGTGAAGCCATGATCGTCCCTGGAAGGGATTTATCATAGGTTAAGCCAGGCACACTCCACAAAGGGATTCTCCATGAAGAGTTAATGCTCAGGAAGGCGATATTGACTGCAAGTAATACCTATTAACTCATTCAGTCTCTCTCTTTCTCTTCCTCTCTGTCTCTCTCTGTTTCTGTCTCTGTCTCTCTGTCTCTCTGTCTCTCTGTCTCTCTCTCTCTCGGTGTGGAGGTGATGTAGGTATAAGTTGGTGTGTGTGTGTGTGTGTGTGCGCGTGTGCGTGCTCTCAGATGCATGTGAACTTGTATATATACATGTGAAGGCCAAAGGTCAATGTTAAGTGGATTTCTTGATTGTTCTCCATCTTATTTTTTGAAACAGGCCTCTCGACTGAATCTGGAACTCATTGATTCGGCTAGACTGACTAGCAAGTGAGCTCTGGCGAGCCATGTGTTCCTTCCCCCACCCCACCCCACCCCCAGCACTGGGGTTAGAAACCATGAGCTCCTGCACCCTGCTTTTACACAGGTGCTGGGAAGTGAACTCAATCTTTTACATTTGTGTGACAGGTGCTTTGCCTACTCAGCTGTCTTCCCTAAGCCTGTTAGTTATTTTAAACAAGTGTTGGCAGTCTGTATTGCTGGATGTCTTAGGTGTTTTGGGTTCCTGCTGAATGGGGCCTAGGTTCTTAGTGAAGCCTATTTAAGCTTGTTTGCTCCATCTTGGACTATGGCCCCTTTAAGGCTGTTCGTTGGTCCTTTCTGTACCCCAGAATCATGCATGACTCTAGACTGACTCACTGAGTATTCAGTAAAAATGTGTGGATTTATGTATGAGTATGAATATCCCAGGAGTGAGTGTTAAAGGGCCAGGACTCCCATTCACTCAGTTTCCTGCTTTGTCTGTCCTCTCTCTGATACTTGCACTCACAAGTGTAGGTTAGTCAATGGCAGCACTTGAATCTGGGCGCCTGCATTTCTCTGAAGAAGTGAAGGCAGTTCCTCTTTACACCCTGCCCCAACCTAGTTGGAGTGAGTGTGCTTTTATCTCAGCATTGCCTCCAGATGTCTTTGTTGTGGCAATGAAAAGGGAAGGTTTATGGTGCGGATTTGACTGCTTCCCTGGCATTAGGAGCTGGCATAAGTTCACCTAGACTGATCTGTGTAAGGGCCTAAGGCTGGGGTTAGGAGAAACAGCAGGGTGCCTCAGCCTCCTGAGGCCATGCTTAGTCTGAGACAGGCTGGGTGAAGAGCTAACCACATCACACGCTGCTTGTGAGCAGTGTGGAAAGGTGCAGACCTTCGTTCAGGGGCAGTGTGCTTTCTAGGGCAAGAAAGTGCCTTAGAGGAGCCCCTGAAGAGATAGGGTAAATCGGTGCCTCAGGCTTAGACAGGTCAGCCATGGAGATTGGCCAACTGCAGCTGGTGGTGTCAGAAGAGGGTGCAAACAAGATAGATCTACGGATTTTCTGAGCAGAGTAAGAAGTTGTACCCAGAATTGTATTTTTATATTGTATAATTCTTTGATTTATCCAAATGTAGTCATTGGGCCATACTATTCAAAAGTCAGAGATAAGAGTGTGAGCAAGATGAAGCTAGTGGTCCACTTGAGGGTCATACACAAGAAATCCCATCATGTTTTTGTTTTTCCCTTTCTTATTTTTCATGCTGTCAAATTTCCTGAGTGCTAATGTCCAGACAAAATTGTTTTCTACAGCCCGGTCACTACTTCATGTGTTCATTTACCTGGCTGGTTAGTGTTCTTGTGTTAGTCACACACACACACACACACACACACACACACACACACACACACCCCATGTGTTCATTTACCTGGCTGGTTAGTGTTCTTGTATTAGTCACACTCACACACACACACACACACACACACACACACACACACACACACACCCCATGTGTTCATTTACCTGGCTGGTTAGTGTTCGTGTATTAGTCACACACACACACACACACACACACACACACACACACACACACACACACACACACACACACACACACCCCTCCTCACTTAGGCTTGATGGCATGTTGAGTTAACTTACCTTACTTCTGGGTCAGCCCCATGTTGTAACAGGCAAAGCAAACTTTGTGGCTTGCAGTATTCAGCGGCCAGGTGGGTGGGGAGTATAGTGTAACTCTGCTGCTGGGAAACCACAATGCATTACAAACATCGCTTACACAGTGCCTGCCACTCAGCATGGCATAAAGGCACCATTCCTGGCTAAAGATTGTCCTTTTCTGTTGCCTGTTTTTTGTTTTGTTTTTTAATTTATTTATTTTTATTTCATGTGCATTGTGTTTTCTTACATGTATGAGTGTGTCAAATTCCCTGGAACTGGAGTTACAGACAGTTGTGAGCTGCTATGTGGGTGCTGGGAATTGAGCCTGAGTCCTCTGGAAGAACAGCCAGTGCTCTCAACCACTGAGCCATCTCTCCAGCCCCCTGTTGCTTGTTTTAAGTGACCTAGAGCTGGTGAATTTTAAATGATAGAATTGGTGTTTTAGAGCTGGGCATGTTAGTGCACACCTGTATAAATAACGCTATAGTATCTGGAAGGTAGAGGTGGGTCAGGAACACAAGGCCATCTTTGGCTATTTGTATCCTGCCTCCCCTCTTCCCTTATAAGTATGAATTCTCAAGGCAGTAGAAATAACACAAAGCTTTGAAAATTAATTCCTAAAAAAGAACTGGGTGTCAGCTGGGCGGTGGTAGCACACACCTTTAATCCCAGCACTCGGTAGGCAAAGGCAGGTGGATCTCTGTGAGTTCAAGGCCGGCCTGGTCTATAGAACTAGTTCCAGGACAGCTAGGGCTGTTATATAGAGAAATTCTGTCTCAAAAACTTGAGGGGTTGGGGAAGAACTCTTGGTGTAAAGTCAGTAGCAAATTGCTTTGAAATAATTTAGTCCTTAAATTAACCCACAAGTTGATTAACAAAAACATGCTGTATTTTATAGGTCTCGTCAAAGGCAGTATCAGCTGTGAAACTTGGCATTTCCGAGGTTTTCAGATAATGCAGCGCATGTTCTTACTGTGATTAGCTGAGCCGTTTATACTAGTAAACCTTATATGGAAGGTTTACACCATGACTGCAAGATGAGAAGAGAGTAAGACAAAGGAGGACGTGGCTTTCTTTTGGGGGAAAGAAAGCTAATTACAAAAGTAATAATCAAGCAGCCTGGACTCATCCATGTAAATAAACCTAGCATGTGTGATGCAGAGACCCAAGGATTGTTACATACTTTAGGTCAGCTTGGATAAGTTAGTGAGTTCTAGGTCAGCCTGGACTATTGACTAAGATCCTGCCTCAAATCAAACAAAATGCAACCATTGTCCTATAAAAACCTAGGAAAGTGTTTATCAGAAGTAAAAACTAATTCACCTACCTGACGTAATCCCTGTAGATGTATTTTGAGAGGATTGTGTTACTCTCCTACCAGCCACACAAGATGTTTTTCTCACATCTATTTGTGTGTGGTGAGTGGAAGAGTTGCAGACTGGGATATACTGGACCTGGGTGCTGGGCTGCTGAGCCCTACATGGTAAAGCCATGAGGAGTTTAGGGAGTCCCCAGGGCATTGAGGGTAGTTCTTCCGAAAGCCTCTGGCTGGTTTTTTGTTGTTCGTTTTGTTTTCTTGAGAGATCTCATCCTATAGCTTAAACATACCTAGAACTTTATGTATCCCAGGCTAAAATTGGCCTTGAGGCAATTCTCTTGCCTCAGCCTCCAGTGTGCTGGGATTACAATAGTGTATGCCACCACTTCCAGCCCCAGGGTTTTTTTTTTTTCTTTTCGTGACAGAGAGTAGGGAATACCTGGCTCAGGAGTCGTCTGTAGCTGGTGGGTTTGGCCCGGATGGTCAAGGGCTGGTTGACAGGGTAGTGTCTGAGCAGTGTCTTGATTGTGTTACAGTCTTCCTTGATTATGGCCTCATAAAGTCTAGAGTGCAGTGCAGCGACTGAGTTGTCCTCCAGCAGTATGGCACTGTCAGCCACCAGGTCTCTGCTTCCCCTCTTGGTTATGTTCCCCATGAGAAAGTCTCTAGAGCAAGAGCTTATTAGGTGAGCCGAAGCTGCTATGGAATCAGTCGGTTTCGTCTCTTAGGATGATGACCCATTCAGCTAAGTTCTAGAACTTTTCTAGAATTGTATTTGTCAACAATTGATTTCTATAATGGAACCAGCCTTGGTGAGGCTTTGTTCTCTCATACACATGCCAATTGTTATTAAAAAAACAAACAACAAACAAAACAAAAACACCCAAAGTGGCATCTTAGAGCTAAAATCATTTCCCCTTTCCCTTAGGCATCAACTGTAATCCAGTCTAATAGGGCCAGTGAGATGGCTAGGGGTAAGATGCCTACCACCAAGCATGACAACCTGAGCTCTATCTTGGGACCCACATGGTGAGACTCCTGCAAATTGTCCTCTGACCCCCATCATCACGCCATGGCCTGCATGTATACACACAGTTTCTTAAGAAACAAAACTTAGCCGGGTGTTGGTGGCGCACGCCTTTAATCCCAGCACTCGGAGGCAGAGGCAGGTGGATCTCTGTGAGTTCGAGGCCAGGCTAGACCGACAGCCTCCAAAACAGAGAAACCCTGTCTTGTAAAACCAAAAAAAAAAAAAAGAAAAGAAAAGAAACAAAACTTAGCAGCACCAAAACAGAGTGGGTCATATATTAACATAAAAGTGAATTACATGTAAGAATGCAACTTTTAATGTTTTAATTTTAGTAAAAATCTTTTCTCCCAGTTAAATGGTAATGTTGCTACTGCTGTTATTTGAAACATGGAGTTTATAGCTGAAGATGACCTTCAACTTCTGATCTTGCCTCACTTCTAGTACCAGACTGCAGACATGTGCTCCTTTATGTACTGTTGGAGTTAGAACACAAGGCTTTGGTCATGCTAGCAAGCTCTCTGCCAGCCAAACTACTTCCCCTGCCCCTTCTAAGTTCTAATTTTTTAAGTTAAAACTTGTTTCTGAGTGGCCAGCCTTTTCAGTTTGGTGTGTGAGTATTTATGTGGTGTGCACATGTGTGTGCATGAGTTGAATGTGTGTGTGTGTGTAGTGTGTGTGTGTGTGTGTGTGTGTGTGTGTGTGTGTGTGTGTGTGTGTAAAAGCCAAGGAGGATTTGGGGTGGCTTATTCAGTCACTCTCTGCTTTATTCTCTTGGTACAGTCTCTCTCACTGAACCTGGAGCTAGGAGGCTGATATAGCTAGCAAGCCCCAGTGATCCTCTTGTATCTGTTCCATATAAAGCTGGGGTTAGAAGCACTCCTGCAGCCACAGCCAGCTTTGTACTTGAGTACTGGGGACTTGAATTCAGCTACTCATGCTTGCAAAGCCAACACTCTACTCACTGAGTCACCTCCTTAGTCCAGCAACTTTTTGTTTGTTTGAGGTAGGGTTTTGTTGTATAGTCCTTGATGAATCAGGACTCACGATGTAAACCTGACTGGTGTCATACTCACATTGATCCTCTTGCCTCTACCTCTCAAGTTCTGGCATTATAGGTGTGAGCCTCCACTTCTAGCAATTCTTAACACAAGTTTCCACATCTGTTTTAAGAAACCAGAGTTGACCTTTTCTGTTTCTTTGTAGCCTAGAAATATTTTTCTTCATGGCCCTGATCAGCAAGTAAAAATAGGAGACTTTGGTCTGGCCTGTGCAGACATCATACAAAAGAGCTCAGACTGGACCAGCAGAAATGGGAAGGGTAAGGATGACTCACTTATTGTCTCTTACATGGCCTTATATACAGAGACTCATAGAACTTTCATAGCAGAGCTCAAATGAGGCCAAAAGGCAACTCTCCCCTCAGGAACTCCCGTGCTCTGCTCACATCACAGTAAGTAGCTTACTGGCCTTTTCAATTGTAGGAACAACTACACATACGTCCAGAGTGGGGACTTGTCTGTATGCATCGCCTGAACAGTTGGAAGGATCTGAGTATGATGCCAAGGTACTGTTTGTTTTCACTCTTCCCTCAATTTGTCAAGGGGTTAGAACAAGGAGAACAGTAAGTGCAATTCTGTGACAGGTGTTCCTGTGTACGCGCAAGTACACACACACACACACACACACACACACAGCTAAATAAATAAAATTCCCTTTTCAGCTGTGTGTGTTGCCCTTTAGGCTACTTGACTATTTCAAAATCCATAGATGTCACTAAGTGTTGAAGTCAGCCTTCCCTTTAAAATGTCACCATTCACTTCAAAAGCAGACATCTTGAGCCTTTTGTCCTTCTGATGTCAAGCTTAGGTAAGCAGATGGTACTGGAAAGTGTGCCACCTGACTAACCCTGAAAGAAAAAAGAAACACTGGAAAGTTTTAACCCTCTTTTGTCCTTGAAAAATGTTAAATGCCTGTCAGTTTCATTTTTTATTTTTAAAAAATTTTGTTTTCCTCTAGTATTTTATTTGCTTCTATTTATTTTTATTTATCTTTTTATTGTTTGTATGGTTTTTCGAGATAGGGTTTCTCTGTATTGTTTTGGAGGCTGTCCTGGAACTAGCTCTGTAGACCAAGCTGGCCTCGAACTCACAGAGATCCACCTGCCTCTGCCTCCAGAGTGCTGGGAGTAAAGGCGTGCGCCACCAACGCCCGTACTGCAAGTTCCTTTAAAAATTTTTTTTTCTTTTCTTTTCTTTTTTTTTTTTTTTTGGTTTCGGTTTTTTTAAGACAGGGTTTTTCTGTGTAGCCCTGGCTATCCTGAAACTGCCTCTGTAGACCAGACTGACCTTCAACTCTCAGAAATCCTCTTACGTCTGCCTTCTGATTTCTGGGACTAAAGTCATGTGCCACCTCTGCCTGGCTCCTTTTTACTTTTATAAGAAAAGGTCTTTAAGACACAGGCATGCTTCTAACTCATTATCTTCCCACTCCAGTCTCCTAAGTGCTGGGATTACAGGCATGAGCTGCCATTTCTGTTTTTTTTTTTTGTTTTTTTTTTTTTTTTTGACTTTCAAGGCAGGGTTTCTCTGTGTAGCTTTAGAGCATGTCCTGGTACTTGCTCTGTAAAGGAGGCTGGCCTGGAACTCACTGAGATCCGCCTGCCTCTGCCTCCTGAGTGCTGGGATTAAAGGCGTGCGCCACCACCGCCCAGCCTCTGAGTCTTAAAATAAACCCCTTTCCTTATAGCAGCCTAGTCAATGATCTTTTTGATGAATCATTATTTTTCAGTGACTGGAAAACAGTTTCCAGAACAATTCAGTACTGTCCTTAAGAGCCTATCTTCCTAATAAATTCATTGAGAAAATAGAACAGATTTTATTCAGTTTATAAACATTAACAAGAATGTTTAGACTGGAGAGCTGTCTTAGCTGTTGAGAGTTTTTGCTCCTGTCTCAGAAGACCAGAGTTCCCAGCACCCACATCAGCAGGCTCACAGCCACATGGAATTCCACTTGCAAGGCACCTTATGCCCTCTTCTGGCTTCTGTGCCAACCTCACACACATGGCACCCACTCACATAACGTAGTGTTCAATTATGAGTAGAGGTAGAGGCTAGCCTTAATAGGACCTGGTGACAGTTTCCTGTTACTAATACCAGTTTAGTCATTTTTGCCTGGGTCACTCTGTCAGGTCTGGATTATGGTAGGATGGTGGAAAGATATCCCTGTTGTAAGGTAATGACTGTCCTGTCTGTTGGGAGCCATCCCTGCTCTTTATCCAGCCATTGTCCTCCAGGGCCATGTATGCCCTCTCTGCGTATAAAAGGGATGGAGTTATGAAATCCAAGACATGTCTTACCTGAGGCAGAATCTGTTGAGGCATGAGACATCCTGCTGTGTCCCTTTGCATATACTCTTAAAGCCTTATTCTTGGACATCCTTACTTGGGAGGCTATGTTGTTAGAAGTGCTCTCCTAACTTTGTAACATACCTTTGCATGCCCATTTTTTCCTCCTCTTCAGTCAGATATGTATAGCTTAGGTGTGATTCTGCTGGAGCTCTTTCAGCCATTCGGGACAGAAATGGAGCGAGCAGCAGTCTTAACAGGCATAAGGACTGGTCGGATACCCGAATCCCTCAGTAAAAGGTGTCCCGTACAAGCCAAGTATATCCAGCTCCTAACTGGGAGGAATGCGTCACAGAGGCCTTCTGCTCTTCAGCTGCTGCAGAGTGAACTTTTCCAGACAACTGGAAATGTATGTAACATTTTCTTTTTTAATAGTTACTGAACATTCACTTTGGGTTAGTTTGGGTATGATCCCAAGTGCTTGCTTTATCGACAGGGTCTTACACTATAGCCCATGCTGATCTTGAACTCAGAACAATCCTCTTTCACCTTTGTGAGTTCTAGGATTACAGATGTGAGCTATCAACTCCAAGAGCTGTAGGTAAGCTTGTCAGCTCATAACTCTGAGACTAATATTGCTAATCTCCCTTTCACAGATGAGGAAGACGTAAGGAAGTTAAGTAATTGGTCTCACAAACAGTGATAGATACAGTTACTAAGTGCAGTATAGTCATTATTTAGAAACCTAGCTGTCTGTCTTGAATCCTGTTAGCTCACAGGCTGTTCTGTATGTTAGAAATGCCTTACCAGAAGCCTGCCCTGGACTGGTAAGATGGCTCAGCAGATAAAATATTTGGCAGGCAAGCCTATCACCCCAAGTTGGATTCCCTAGAATCTGTGGAAAGGTGGAGAGAACACACCATCCCAGAATTGTCTTCAGACCCCCCATATATGGTCCATGGCATGTCTACCTTCACCCAACCATAAACACACACCAAAAATAATAAAAATAGAACCCTGTCCTTTACTAGGGGCAGATTATTTCACACCATAGCAGTACAGATCTTCAAACCAGCATCCTTGTTTCATGGTAGCTAGTGAAGTCTAACTTTTGATGCTGAGGAAAATAATAATTTGTTTCAGTTATGAATTCCATTTCACAAATATTTGAGTTTTGGAGTTTATGGAAACAATATAGTTAAGCCTATACTTACAGTTCCCTAAGAGTTTCAAGTACTGAATTTATAAAAATAACATAGGCATATCCATAGTCCAGGTATGTGATGGCACACTGCCAACTAGCTGTTTTAAATGTAGTCTAGGCTATAGTTTCTTTTCTGTCCTCATCTTGCTAAGTGGGAGAAAGGTTTTATTTTTTCCTTCCTACCCAGGGAATTGTAATGTACTCAGTAGTAAAAGAGGCAGTGATTCTGAGTAGGCATGGACAGTATTGGTAGGGATGGCCTCTGCCTATCTTTCAGCATGCCACTGTCTGTAACTGGCTTTCTCCTGCCATATGTCTATGGTGCCAAGAACAGTGTCTGCTCTATATGTGGAAACAGTAGGTGATTGATTCATCCTTTTCTTGCTCTAGAAGCCTATGATTTCATTAAAGGTTGATTCAAGATACATTCTTTAACGAGCCTGTTCACCCTTGAAATTACAACAGAAGTTCATGTACCATGGAACCCAAGTTACAAATGTGTGTGTGTATGTGTGTACATACACATATGCTTTAATTAGGTTACAGTTCTGTGTTGGACCACATTCATAGCTAGCTACAGTCTCATATAGTCCATGTGGTCCATGGGCTCTAGGTTGGTCCTGGATACCTAGTGATACTCATATAGTCTCTAACGAGCAGCCAGCCCACCAACTGCTAGAATATACATTCAAGCAGGATTTCTAGGTTATATTTGGTATCTGAGTAGCAGCATACAAGTGTCAGACTTTACAGGTGTGGCCTCCAGGTCAGCAGAAGAATGTACTGTGGGAATATGATAGCATTCTCTGGCTCTCTGCTCTCCACTTCCTAACCTGCTAACAAATTCTGAGCTGATCGGGAGTAGAGGTCTGCACTTTATGGATCCCAGAAGTGATTCTGATGGGTACTAGCTTGTGAACCACTTACTGTTCACTTTTTGAAAGCTAGCTAGGAGGCTAGGAAGGTGGTTCATTAAGAAAGTGCTTGCCTCAAAAACATTGAGGTTGGCCAAACAAGTCAGTATGCCATTTACTGCCAGTCTGGTAATCAGTTCAATTCTTGGAACACACTTAGTGGAACTTCTGACCTCCACAAGTGCATCATGCTACACATACACAAAATATACATACACAAAAATAAATGTGAAGATCTAATTTCTAAATATTAAAAAAATAATAAGCAGGGCAGTGGTGACACACACCTTTAATCCCAGCACTTGGGAGGCAGAGGCAGGCAGATCTCTGTGAGTTTGAGACCAGTCTGGTCTACAAGAGCTAGTTCCAGGACAGCCTCCAAAGCCACAGAGAAATCCTGTCTCAAAAAGCCATAAATAAATAAACAAGTAAATAAATGCTCAAGTTTCAAAATCCTGTAATTCTCATGATGTTGAGAAGTGAAAAGAGGAAGTTCAAATGAGCCAGCTATCTTGGCCTGGGTGGCAAGTGAAGTTCCAAGTCAACAATGTCTTGTGAACTAGCAGATAGTTGTATCTCCACCAGGGACTGACAGACACCTGTTGAGCTCCAGTTATAAGGCATCTGTTAATGGAGCATTTGCAGGCTATAGATAGGTATCACATAATTAGTTGGTACTATGGCAACTTGATACTTGATGCTTGCGGGAGACTAGTGATATTCTGGTTGTTATAGCTGCCGTTCAGGAACAACCAGGATATATGAACATCTCGAAGGCCAGACCAATTTAATAGAGCTTAAAATGTTTTCTTTCTAGGTTAACCTCACATTGCAGATGAAGATAATAGAGCAAGAGAAGGAAATTGAAGAATTAAAGAAGCAACTAAGCCTCCTTTCCCAGGACAAAGGGCTGAAGGGATGAGAGGAAGAATGGGGGCCTACCTGTATAGCCTGAATTATCCTGTCTACCATGGGAAAGTGAACTCACACTCTTAAAAAGTCAACAGGAATGTAAATTTTCAACCCTTAGCTGGGGACAGATGATGTCATTCCCAGCTGTACTTAGCAAACCTGTGCAAAGATATAAAAGGACCCCAGCTTCCTTTTCCTTAAGGAACCCTTTTATGATCCAAGACTGCACTAAATTGAGCCTGTTCCTCCTGCCCTCTAAGTTTCCATTCCTGAATTCCCTACTTAAATATTTGTTACTGCCCACCCCTAAAACTTAAGGTAAGGTACCATTCTGTTACTTTAAGCTCTGCCTATTGACCATCCTGTCTTCCAGAAGGTTCTATTACAGAAATCAGTGCTCCCCCTCCATCACACTGCTTGTCCCCAGCCTGTATGCCAACTGAGCTACCGTTACTGTGACAGCTGCAAGTCTTCCCTGGTCTTTTCATAGTGCTGATGAGGCCAGTTAAAACAGACACTTGATCACTCCTTGGCTTAAAACTTGTGTATGCTGTGCACTGCCTGGAAGGTCAGAGTTCAGCTTCTTAGCACAGCCATTCTCTTCTCTTTCAACATGCCACCACTCTCGGCTTGCTTCTACCAAGCTTTGAACTCCTTGCCCTTAAGTGATCTTAGCAGCTTAGATGTCATGTTTTCTGCCCTTATCTTGCACAGTGTCCCATGGTCCATTTCCTTTTTTAAAGCCCTCAACTCCCCAAACCACCTGTGTGTTCTTTAGACAGCAATCTCTGATGCCATAAAGTGCCTGACCCGGCTGGTAATCATCTCAGTGCAGTGCACTTGATTTTACTGACTTAAAATAAAATCCACAGATTATATCTTTATTGATGCCCAAAGACTGGCTTAGTGAAAAGACTGTGATTCTAGAACAAGTCCCATTCCTGACAACAGACTTGAAGCTGTATCATTCTTATAATGAACCCTGCAAGACAAGCTGCTAGAATTTACTTAAGGAGCTGGAGGGCAGTGCTGAAGGGGACAAGGTTCTCACAGGACTTCAGCCACCGCTGCACATTGGCGGGTGCTACCCCACTGCCACCCCCAGTTTGCTGTAGCACGGACCACAACACCACATCTGCCACGGTGAGCTCGTTCCCAACCAGCCATGGGCTCTTCCCCAGAGCAGAGTTCATAGAGCGGAAAACAGCTGCTTTCTCTTTACTGCTCCCTTCTTTCAGCTGAAACATGGCGATATCCACCCAGCTGTCAATGAGGGTTAGGTTGACAGCGTTGTGCTTCTGGCCAAACAGAGAGAACAAGAATCGTGCAATGTTCCCTTCTCCTTCGATGGGGCACATTGTCTGTACGCTGAACTTCATCTGTGTCTTGGGTACTGGAAAGAAAAAACAAAACAAAAACATGTAGAGCCAAAGTGACAGCCTTGTGCCGTGAGGAGGGGGATGAACTCACATTCATAAATTGACGGCAAGACAATTAGCAAGAACCATGGCCAACATCTGTAATACTCAAGAACCTTTAGGTTTTGTTTTTAAGACATGGTCTCAACTATATATCCTTGGCTTGTTATGTAAATCAGGGTGGCCTGCAACTTAGAGATCCACCTGCCTCTGCCACTTAAGTGCTGGGATTAAAAGCATACCCCACCACACCAGGCTTTTAAGAGTCTTTAAGTGCAACTTACTCCCTTAAAAAAGTAATGAAGGGCAGGGTGAGTGAAATAGCTCAGTGGGTAGAGGCACCTGCCCCCAAGTACAGCACTTACAGCAGTCCCGAGTTCAGTCCCCAGGACTTATAGCAGAAGGTCTAACTTGTGGAGGACAATTTCTGCAACTTGTCCATGACCTCTACAAACATGCCCCTTTGCAACCACACACAAACACAAGTGTGTTAAATCCAAAGATCGGATTGGAAGCTAGCTTGGGCTACTTTTTCAAAATAGGTATCACTGGATTAATGTGCTTCCACCAGTCTGCAGCTCGCTCAAGCAGGAGAGGCGTTTCTCAGTGGGTGATAGATTAAATGATACCCTGCTGTCTTTGCAGGCCAAAGAGAAAGATACTATTAGTGTTCCTTGAATTAATTTTAGGATATCATGATCAGTGGGGATAGTCACTACTCCCTTGCTTTGCCAGGTTGCACAGGATAAACCCCAACCTCTCCAGAACACTGGGGGCTACTCTGGTGTGAAGACTTACCTCCCTCTTGATGGCTCCATAAGCTGGCTAAACTTGGAGAGGATTCCACCCAATAACAAACAGTTGTAGTCCCACCCCTTTGCAGCCCAAGTAAGTTCAACCCAGGCCCACTATTTACCATTCTTCCAAATCAAAGTGAATCCCAGCTGATACTCATGGCGGGACTGTTTTCTAGCCTGCTCCCCGAAGCATTTGAGAAGATTCTCAGGTACATTCTTGACTGACGAATGTGTGTGCACAGTGGACAGGACCCTGTAGCGCTCACAGAGCAGCCTATGCAGCACAAGCAGGGAAAGGGGCGGGAAGGCTGGGTTTGCGTTGATCACGATGTCTTTCAGTGCCCCATAATCCTGAGGGAGAGACCAAAACACTAAAGTAAATAAGAGCCATCTGGCCAGGTATGGTGGTGCACACCTTTAATCCCAGCACTCTGGAAGCCACTAGCCTGGTTTACAGAGTTCCAGAACAAGCAAGGGCTATGCAGAAAACCCTATCTTGAAACAAAAGTGCCATCTATATGCACAAATAAACAGGTATTCCTCCAAGAACTTTATGGAGTTTACTTGATGCTGCTGTGGGCCGGGCGGTGGTGGCGCACACCTTTAATCCCAGCACTCAGGAGGCAGAGGCAGGCGGATCTCTGTGAGTTCAAGGCCAGGCTGGACCGATAGCCTCCAAAACAATATAGAGAAACCCTGTCTCGTAAAACAAAACAAAAAACAAACAAACAAAAAGATGCTGCTGTGACCCCACTTGACAGCTGGGAAAACTTGAGTCCTGGGAAGGCAAGCAGGTTATCCAAGGCCACTGAGCTCAGTAGAAAGTGCAGCGGGAAATAAGCCTGTAATTCACGTCTAACAGGAGTAGGAGGAAAAGGAATTTGAGACATTGTGTTATAAAGTGGGTCTGGGGCCAGCCTGAGCCGCATGAAAACCTATCTCAAAAAAAAGGGAGGATAGCCAGTCTGTAAAGTGCTTGCCTTAAAACTTAAGGACCTGAGTTCAATCTTTAAAACCCAAGTGCAGTGTGCTTTAGTCCCAGAGCTGAGGAGGGGCAAAGGCTAACCCTGCAGCCCTGGCCAGCTGTTTCCAGTACTCGGTGAGCTCTAGGTCATTGAGAGATCTTGTCTCAAAAAACAAGCATCGCCTGAGAAAATACCTCAGCGTGTTCTCTGGCCTTCACATGCACTTGCATACGTGTGCATGTGAACCTGCACATATACAGGAAGACACATGAGTGTGGGGTGTAGGCTACTTGTCCAGGGACTTGACTCCATCCTGAGCACCACCAGCGCTGCAAAGACTTCCAGCACATTAAGAAGGCAGCACCCTGGCTGTGCATATTTCCTGATTCACCTTGGAGACTCTAGCTCTCAGGGGCCTGGTCAAGTTTCAGTTGCTTCTTCAGAGCATGAAAATACACAGGACAGATGAGAAGATGGGAGAAACGACAAGCTAAAGGTTGTCAAAGCCCTTTATGAGTCACAAGACACTTGTACTTTTTAGGTCTTCACATTGTATTGTCAGAATTCTAGAGATTACTAATGCAGGATCATGGACTGCATCTTCAAGTAGCACCACCACTTATGAATAAATGGGACAGCCTTGCATATGGACTGATCCCTTGGGTAAGTTGAATTCTATATACTTCAGTCATGAATGCTAGCTGATGCATTTATTTTTTTGTAGTAGTAACACAGCCACTGCTGACCCATCTCCCCAGCTCCCACAACTTACTCTTTTTTGGGGGGGGGGGTTTCAAGACAGGGTTTCTCTGGCTTTGGAGGCTATCCTGGAACTCGCTCTGTAGGCCAGGCTGATCTCGAACTCAGAGATCTGCCTGCCTATGCCTCCCGAATGCTGTGATTAAAGGCATGCACCACCACCACCCAGCTCCACAACTTATTCTTAATACAGCAAACTTACACAAAGTACAAATGTGCAAGACCGAAAATGGCTTGTAGCAGGTACTTGGACAGGGGTGGTGAGATTTTTCTGTGTAGCCAGGGCATTTTCTCAGAAAGAATTAAGGAGGACACCTCTGCTCTGCTGAGTGGCATCTAAAATTAACTGAGATGCCCTCCCCTTCTAGGGCTTAGAGGTTGCTGACACAGGTGGGACTATAGGAAGCGGGGACCCCGGACTCTCTCTTCACCATAAGAAGAGGCTTTAGAGCTTTCTTCACTCTTAACTCTGTAAAGATGACCTGTGATTCAGGTGCAGTCATTCATTTTATTTATTTGTTTGTTGGCTTGTTTTTGAGATAGGACCTCCCTGTAGCCTAGAACTCATGATCCTCTTAACCCAGCCCCCAAGTGTTGGGAGTGGGCCACCACAACAGCTCTAAGTGCAATAATGTAGAGAAGAATAAAGCAAACAAGCTTTCTGCTTCACCTCTGAAAACTAGAAATCCAAGTCACTGGGACTGTAGACATCTGGTTTGTCACCTTTCATAATGAACCCACCTTTCCAAGCACCAAATTCAAGTCCAGTGCATTTGTGGTTAAAGGCATGGGCTCATCAGCTTGCAGGATGTTGGTTACATCCAAGTCTGCATCTGGAGTGTGAATCATCTTTGAAAGGCCATCAACTGCTGCCTTCAACTCATACAAGCGCTTTAAAATATCATCTTGGCGGGATTCAAGGGCTTGCAAAGATAGCTCAGATGTTTCCTAAAAAAACCAACATCTTGAGTGGTCACTTCCTGTAATATCATAGAGTTCAGCTTAAATTAGATCAACTGAAGTTCCACCTTCTAAAAACACACCATGGACCAGTAAGATGGCTCAGTATATAAAGGTGCTTGCTGGCAACCCTGAAATTCTTGAGTTCTATCAGCCAGACCCACATGGTGGAAGGAGAGAACCAACTTCTGCAAGTTTTCCTCTGACCTCCACATCGATGCCACAGTAGACACTCTCTTCCCCACCAAAATAAATGGATTTAAAAAAAATAAAAATTAAGACTCTCTGAAGCGACAGAACCATCTCCTTTCATCCAGTCCAAGGGATCCTGCAAATGAATCACAATGCTCTATAACAAGGAAGAAACATGACTGAGCATGACTTTGGGGGCTGGAGAGATGTCTCAATAGTTAGGAGTACTTGCTGCTCTTCCAAGGGGTTGTTTGGTTTGTAGCACCTACAATAGGAGGCTCATCACTGACAGTAACTCCAGGTCTAAGAGATCTGACACCCTCTTCTGGTTCCCACAGGCACCCACACACATCATTCACTCACCCAGACATACACACATACATATAAATAAGAATAAAAACAAAACTTAAAAAATAGTTGATTTCCCATTTCAAGAAATTCAGACAAGAAAAGAAAATGAAAACAAAACACTATTCTTCCCCTAGCACTTCTTTTTTTTTACTTTGAGACACCGTTTCAGTATATAGACTGAACTGGTCTGGAATTCACAATCCTGTTTCAGTTTCCAGTGTGCTGGGATTATAGGTGTGCATCGCCAAGCCTGAAAGAAACAAAACACCCAACTTTTTTAAAAACAGAAGGTCTTTGCTATGTGTTGTCCAGGATGGCTCTTGAACCTCTGTGCTCACGTGATCTTCCTACCTAGTACCCAAAATCCTTTATTCTCAATAACAGGCTAATTAAACATACTTTGCTTGGGCTGGAGAGATGGCTCAGAGGTTAAGAGCATTGACTGCTCTTCCAAAGGTTCTGAATTCAATTCCCAGCAACCACATGGTGGCTCACAACCATCTGTAGTGGGATCTGGTGCCCTCTTCTGGCCTACTAAATAAATAAATCTTTAAAAAAAAAAACTTTGCTTAAGGTATAGTGGTGCACACCTGTAATATCAGTATTTGGGAAGTTGTGGCAGGAAGATGTAGAAGTTTAAGGACAGCCTTAACTGTTACATAGCAAATTTGAGAGTAGCAGAGACTATATAAGACACTGTCTCAACCATACATCCCCAGTGTATCCCCAAAGACTATGCTTGAAAGAGCAGAGAAATGATGGAGAAGGGAAATAGAAAATAATTTATGCAAATAACGGGGAGAAAGAAACTCTTTTTTTTTAAATTTATTATTATGTGTATGGATGTTTTTGCTTGCATGTATGTCTGTGCACATTTGTGCACCAGTGCCCAGAGTCCAGAAGAGAGAGAGAGTTGGATATCCTGGAACTGGAGACATACAGTTGTAAGTTTCTTTATAGGTTCTGAGAACCACACCAGGCCCCCTGCAAGAACAAGTGCTGTTAAGCAATGAACCATCTCTCTAGCCCTGAAACTCAGGTTTTGAAGTATCCTTCAGTATAAGGGTATCGGTTTTCTCTTACCAGTGTGTGCATGTGTGTGTAGAGAGAGAACTACAATGGCCTTAAATGAAACCTCCCAAATGTGTGTATGTATACATATATGTGTATATGTATGTGTGTATATGTATGCATGCATATATATAAAGAGAGAGAGAACCACAATGTCTTTAAATGAAACTTCCCAAAAGTTACATAGGGGTACAACACCATGTTCCATGCTCAGCACTCCAGTCTCTTTTAACAGCTTGTAGGAAGCCCTATCCCACCAGGGCCAAATTAGCAGCTACTAGATCCAAAATTGAATCAACACACACTGAAGCAAGTGTGAGGCATGAACTGTGAATATAACAGGACTGTGATTTCTGAGTTGTAGTCCAGCTTGATCTAGGTTCTCCTGTGCTGAGTAACACCAAAATGCTCAAGGTCTGCTTTACCTCACTACTCTCTCCAATGCTGGCTTCTTGTTCCCTTGCTGAGAGTAAATTGTGAGGATCCACTGGTTTCATTTTATGTATTTAAAAGCAGTCAATTCATTGTGTGGCTCTGATTTCTAATTATGTGTCCATTCATGTTGTTATACTCTGCTAGAGGAATTGGTACTGCAGCAGAATGTGTGTCATCTAAATCAGAAGTTCAGAGATGTTCATGAAATTCTGAGCATGACATAGCTGCTGTCATCTTGCAATCAGAGTGGCTTTGTATCCCATGGTTCCCTCATAAGATTGGGTTCACTAGCATGGAAGGGGGAGGGGGCTTATGGGGCTGAACAGGAGCACCCTCCCCCGAGGATATACAACAGTTAGTATTAGCTGGGAGTACTTACAAGTAGTGATGAAGCTGCTTGTATACTGGCCACATGCCAGTAAGTTACCCCTATTAAACACACTGACTTTCCAAGCCAGACTTTTGGTGGAATTCTTGGGTCTGTTTTTGCTTCTGCCCTGAGGCAAATAGATGTCTGTTCAGGTCTCCCCAGGAAAGTCACACAATGTCAAAGTTTAAACAAAGTAAGGCAGACTTTAAATTAGGCAGAGCTGGAGATGTAGCTCATTAGTAGTACTTATTCAGCATATGGGAATCCATCTCCAGGAAAACAAACAAAATAACCCCACCCCCTAAAAAAAGACCTAGGTGGCTGAATGAGGGTGACAACCCTACTCTTGAGTTCTTTATTGTTCCCGAGGAATATACAGTTGAAGGTGCATTTGACCTCTCCTCTATAACTGTCTCTAGTTAAAGGACCATTGAACCTTGTCTGCTGTTGTTTTCAAAGCACTGCAGTTAGACTCTAACAGTTAATATCACTAGGTTGTGGGTTAACCACTTCTCTTCCAGTATAGTAAGATAAAGGATGCCAAGTAACAAGAAAATTGACCACAACAGCATCTATTTACACATCTATCCAAAATGCCAGAATTGAAAAACATGGAAAGCTAAACATTTTGAATTAGGTAAAGTGGCAAGCACTTCTAATCCCAGCACTTGGGAGGTGGAGGCCAGAAAAGGAACTCAGGATCACCTTTGGCTACACGAGTTCAAAGACAGCAGCCCTACATGAGTTCAAAAGGCCCTCGTGTTCTGCATGAAAAAGTATTTCAACTTACTTAGAAACTTGAGAAATGAAATTAAAACATTAGAATGCCTACATTATCCAGCTAATGACAGCATAAACCGGTATAACCACTTTGGAAAACAATTTATCCAAGTAAAGTGGAAGACAGACCTGCTCACTAGACCAGGAATTACTGTACTGCATATTTATGTTAGCTGATCTATAAATTCCAGTGCCCATGAGTGGGGGCAGGCAGTGTAAAGGAACATGATCACTTTCGTTGTTGCAACAAAAATGATTGAAAATCTTACACGCCAGACAAGAGAACACATACTATATCCTTACAGTGCATCAAGAATACATAGCTTAAGGATACATACTCAACAACCTAACCGCGAAAACCAACACATAACTACAGTAAAAGTCGGGACCTCTGTGGAAAAGTTGCAAACCGGAAGGATGGGTCACTAAAACTGTCAAACCGAGTTATTGTGACCCCGGGCTCGCTCTGCAAATTCCTCGGAGTGATCATTTTCGTATTAACTTTTCTGTGCGGTTGGCGATCGCGAAAGGAACCCACAGCAGCACTGACCCAGGTGGGTTTTGTCGGGACCAGGGTCGTAAGCAGCTGCAGCGCCGGCGCACTAGACAAGGAATGGGACAGGGCGCGGCGCGGCCGGCGCCTGCGCACTAGGCAGGGGCCGCATGCTCCTACCTGCACGTGGCCCGCGTCGGTCGCGGGGCTGGTGGTCTTGCTGTGCACGTTGGGGAGCCGGTACATGCAGGTTGGAAGCTCTACACGCAGAGGTGCGCTGCCTCCATGATAGGACTTTACCTGGTACATCGGCATGGTGAGAACCAAAGGAAGGAAGGTAGCGGGCGAGGGACACAAACGTTCAGAGGCCGCCCAAGGCCACCTCAGACAGTAGCCGCCTTCTTTCTGACCCTGCTGCTGGCGTTCCGGGGGGGGGGGGGGGGGAAATGAAGTCCGTGAGTCTTTATTGGCCGGGGCGTTCTGACGTCACCAACTCGACCTTTGAAATAGCCAATCAATAGTAAGGAGTTCTTGACACGCCTTCCCTGCCCCTTCCGGAAGGGGCGGGGCTCTGTGTCAAAAGCAGCCAATGGGTGTCCCAGGAGATGATTCTCCAGGAGAGCAGCGGCGCGAACTCTCCCTACAGTTCCTGAGACTGGAGGAGTGCTAAATCCATGGAGCCAACCGAGGGCGCGAGGTGAGCCGGGCTTGCAGTCTCCCCCTCCGGGCGCATTCCCTGGAGTTCCCGGTATTCGGCGTCCTTGAAAGGACCGGAAGCGGCTGAGGGCAAGTTCGCGGACCCAGAACGGCGTTCTCCTCACGCTGGGCCTGGTTCCGTGAGGAAACTGAAAGCCCCAGGCGATCCCTAGGACTCCTCAGGCCACAGGCCTGTGGGTTTAAAGCCGAACATGAAAATAAATTCCTATGGACAGAATTCGTTTGGTTTGGTTTTTTTCTTTTTTGAGTCTTTATAATTAAGACTTGGAGAGTCTGTCAAAGGCTTTCGCTGACTTTGCAGTCAATAGGGTTTTTTTTTTTTAGCTTTTATTAAGTTGCGTTGCCTCTGTGTATTTGCTATCTTGTTCACAAGTGTCATCAAAGTCAGTGAAGCATGTCTTCGAGGCCAGCACAGTTACTGATAGATTTGTAGATGCAAATTTGCTCTCTGTATTTAAATACTGTGACTTCCCCATGCTCAAAGTACCGGAAATAGACATGTTGCAAAATAAACTAGTTTGAGGTAGTTTGAATTTTATGTGAGATCCTCTGAAGTTAGACGTTATAGGCAGTGAAATTATTTTGTTTTTGAGGTAGGGCTTTGAACTCATGATCCTCCTACCTCAGATACCCGAGTGCTGTGATTAAACCATCCCGGGGCCAAACAACTGAGATTCTTTTCAAGGTAGAATGGAACTTGTCATAGTCAGGAAACCATTCTTTACTGTGACTAAACCATAGGAGAATTGATGATGGTAAATTGGAACCTAGTCATGATTGGACTTTAAACCTCATAAATGTGTACCACTAAAAATTTAAGCCTGAGGATTGTTTGACCGAATTTGTGATTACAGAAATAACTGATGGGAACCAGGCTCGTTGGCCCACTGGTGGGGTGGAAACAGGAGGATCAGGAGTTCAGAGTTGCACTTGACTACATAGGGTGTTTGAGGCCCTCCTGGGCTAGGTTGGACCCTGTGTCAAAAGAAACAAAAAGCAAGCCAAAATGAATGGTAGTAAGAATAGATTGGAGACAAGCCAGTAATTAAATTGAAGCCAGTACAGCAGCAAGAAACTTGAACAGCTGAGTGTATGGTAGTGCAGGGCTGTGATCCTATCATCTGGGAGGCTGAGATGAGGACCTTGAATGCTAAGCCAGTCCAGGCTGTGTAGAGCCTTTGTCTCAGACATGAACTTTGAGGACTTTCCTCAGAGCAGTATAGGCAGTTTGGATTTGGAGTCAGTTTTCAAAAACAAACTTAAACTTTTTACAAATTGTGTAAAAGAAAAAAAAAGTTGCTTTAACTTTTCAAGAACGAAAACGTCATTGTCGTAAAGGCTTGCTGATCTGTAGCTTGAGGGATACATGTCTCCTCCAGGTAGATGCATGTATAATTAGAATTTCAATATAAGATAGTTTTAAATATGTACTAACAGATGTTTAAAGATTGTAGAACATTCATATCTTCAAGGATAATGAGTGTGCTCATATAAAGAATGAATAGGGCTAACTGGGCAGTGGTGGTGCATACCTTTAGTCCCAGCACTCAGGAGGCAGACACAGGTGGGTGTCTGAGATTGAGGCCAGCCTGATCTACAAAACCAATTCCAGGACAGCCAGGGTTGTTACACAGAGAAACCAGAGAGAGACAGACAGACAGACAGACAGACAGAGAGGGTTAGGCTAGTAAACAAACAGATGGATCATTTACCATAGTGAAAATAAGTTATCTGCTTTATCTAAATATTTGCTTTGTGTTTGTTTGATTTTATTTTTTTAGTACAGAACATGCTAAGGCCATCAAGCCTATTGACGCAAGGTCAGTCCATCAAATTTGTTCTGGGCAGGTGGTACTCAGCTTAAGCACTGCTGTGAAGGAATTGATAGAAAATAGTGTGGATGCTGGTGCTACTAGTATTGGTAAGTTTGGAAAAGTTTTAAGTAACAAGAAATAGTCATTGTGTTATTTAAGAAACATTACTGAAATGTTAGAAAACAATCAAATCTTGTCATACCAATAGTTATTATTCTGAAGTTAGTACTTAGTTGTCATGTGAGAGACTTTTCCTGGGGAAATACAACACACACAGGTCTACTCACCATTGATAGGGAACTCTGACAGACTGATGTGCCACATTCCAGCATGTTGAATTAATGAGTTTTCATTGATGTTACAATGGAAATATGGGGAAGGGGATTATTTACGGGATCAGGAATGATTCAAAAGCAACTGTATTACCAAAACACCTGCCCCCACTTAAGTGGTGATCCCTGAAGTCTGCATCCCAGGAGCTTTGCCAGCCTTGGAGTTTCAGCTTCCCCAGACTTGTGACATTTATTGACCTCTGGAGTCTCATGAGCCTCCTCCATCCTGGAGGGGATCTTTCAAATCAGAGAAAACTGTATACAATAATTCTGTGCCTAATATTTAGCCATGGAATAAGTTAAATTACACTGTGTGTAGGTATTGTGCTAAAGATTATATATGGGATGTGGTATTTAGTATGTAGACTATCATGATTTGGGAGTTACTATCTCTGTTATAGAGAGGAGGAAACAGAAGTACCAGGAATTTGATTTTATTGAGGCTATACAGGTCTTAAAATGTGATCTAGAAACTCTGATTGCAGAGCCTGTTCTTACATTTTTGGTTGTGAGTCTAGGCTTGCTGAGCCATCACTCCAACCTGAGCCTGTTCTTCTTAATGACTATATTAAAAGCATTACTTTTTAAATAATAATAATAATTTAACTATTTAATCTGGCTTTACGGGACTGGAGAGATGGCTCAGCGGTTAAGACCACTACTGCTTTTCCAGAGGATCTGGGTTCAGGTCCCAGCACCCACATGGCAGTTCACAACTGTCTGTAACTACAGTTCCAGGGTACCCAACACTTTCACATAGGCAAAACACTGATGCACATAAAATTAAAATAAGTAAATTATTCAGAAGGACTTTCAACAATAAAACATGCAGAGCTAGGGTTGTGACTGTTCTAGAGTGCTTGCCTGGTGTCTATAGCATCCTGGGCTTGGTCTTCAGTGCCACATACATACATTCACGCACCCTCACAATGACAGCAGTATCTTTAAGTAAAAGTGTAGACATGACTGCTAAGCTTGCATTCTTTGTTATGAATATTGTCAACATCAAAGCATTTAGTATGGATTAATCATTGAGAAATAAATATGTTGAATTTTTCAGATCTCAGGCTTAAAGACTATGGGGTGGACCTCATTGAAGTTTCAGACAATGGATGTGGGGTAGAAGAAGAAAACTTTGAAGGTCTAGGTAAGATAAATATTCCAAATAATAAAGCAGTCGTTTCCATAAGTCTCAGAAGTTTGAGTAACACTGTTTTACACCACATATTGTGATAGATGTTGTGTATGTCCTTAAGTCTATCACTTAAGATATTTTTGGTCTTTCTTTCCACTCTTTCAGCTCTAAAACATCACACTTCTAAGATTCAAGAGTTTGCCGACCTGACTCAGGTTGGAACGTTTGGCTTTCGGGGGGAAGCGCTGAGCTCACTGTGTGCACTGAGGTGATGCTTCTCATTTTCATCAATCTGATGCTTTATGTAAAAACTTCTAAAAATGCATAAGCATAGTTAGAATCTTGAAGGCTTTCCCTTTACTATTGGAATATCTGACACTAACGTCTGAATTCTGTTTTATCTGACTGCCACTGTGAGAAATAAAGGAATGAAATGAAGCACATAATATTGTAAAAAAGCCACCACCTGTCTTAAAACAGTTATTTATTAACCTTGAATTATCACAAAGGCTGGGGGTGTAGCTTAGCAGCAGAGTGCTTGCCTACAGTGCATGATGCTTGGGGTCAACCAGTAGCACTGCAAATATAAATAAAAATAAAGTAATGATAGTTGATAAATTATGAGTACCATCAATTTCAGTTTTTAGGAAAAAATGTAATGAAAGCCCTATTTAATTACAGTGAAGTTACAAATTTTTATAATTGTGTCTTTTGGATTCTTTGTGAAAGTTTTGTTAGTAGCTAAATTGAGGAATAAAGCTTTGAGAATAGTATTTGCCATCCTTCATTGTTTTGCAACTCAACCTAAAGAATGAAATCCTTCACAAGAACAAAGCATTTATGAAACTGTCTCACTATCCTCTGGGCCCAACTCTAGATCTTATGGTGACTCCTTACTTATTAAAACCTAAATTGTCTTAGAAGAATAGCACCCTTTCAAGAAAGTTCTGAGAGAAAGGAAAGCGGAAAAGGTTTTCTGCACCTAACCCTTGTGAGCGCCCTCGGGTTCTCACACAGAGACCTCTGCAATGCTAGGGACTGAACTGTGAGTTGGAAGCAAGTGCTAGGCAAGTGTTCTACTTCTGATCTGCATCCCAGCAGCCCTGTGCGTCTCTAACTGGACATTCTCTTACAGTGATGTCACTGTATCTACCTGCCATGTGTCTGCAAGCATTGGGACTCGACTGGTGTTAGACCACAATGGGAAAATCACCCAGAAAACTCCCTACCCCCGACCCAAAGGAACAACAGTCAGTGTGCAGCACTTATTTTATACACTACCTGTGCGTCACAAAGAATTTCAAAGGAATATTAAAAAGGTATTGGTAAACTCACAATCCCAGCCTTCAGAAGTTTTGCTAATATAGTATATGAGTAAGAAACTTATCAAAGATGTTTATCAGTTGATTTTCTTTCTTTAATTTAAAAATGTAAAAAAAAAAGTTGTTTTTTTTTTTTTTTTGAGAGGGGTTTCATTATGTATGTTCTGGCCTTTACTTGGAAATTCCTACCTCCATCTCCTAAATGGGGGAATTACAGGTGTGTGCCACCATGCCCTGCTGTTCTTAAAACAGGATCACACCAGCTATACTACTGCATACCTGACTTTTCACATATTGTAATTATCTTTTTTTGGTAACTTTGTACTATCTTTTCATCATTCTTCCATTATATGGATATACTTAACTTAATTAGCTCCTTGTCAATGGTTGTTTACTTTGTTTCTAAGGGTTTGTTTGCTTTAGTTTATTTTTTATCTTATGTGTATGAGTGTTTTGCCTGCCTATATGTCTGTATGCCACATACATGTCTGATGCCATAAGAAAACACTGAGTCTCCTGGGACTAACGGTACATAAGACACTTGAGACACCATGTGAGTCTCAACAAATGCTCTTAAAATTTGAGCCAACTCTTCAGCCCTGTTTCTAAGTTTTTAAAGTTACTTATTATTTCAACAAACACTATTTTTTTTTCTTTATTTTTAGTGAACCTCTTTTGGTTTGGTTTGGTTTGGTTTGGGCTTTGGGTTTTTTCAGGTTTGTGACAGGATCTCATACTATAGCACAGGCTGACCTGAAACTCACTACATAGCCGAGACTGACCTCAAACTCAAGATGGTCCTCCTGACTCAGCTTCCTAAATGCTAGGATTACAGATGTGGGCTACTGTCTTAGTTAGGCTTTCTGTTGCTGAAATAAAACACTCTGATCAAAAGCAACTTGGGGAGGAAAGGATTCATTTCAACTTATGTATTCTGATTGGGTCCATTATGAAGGGAAGTCAGCTCAGAAACTCAAAGCAAACTTTCTAAAAAGCCAAAACTAAAGTAAAGACCATGGAAGAATACAGTTGTTCCCCACAGTTTGATCAGCCTGCTTTTTTATACCATCCAAGGCCACCTGCCCAGAGGTGGTACCACCCCCCAAGGAGATGGGCCCTCAACATCAATCATTAATCAAGAAAATGCCCCCACAGGCCAGTCTGTTGGGAGCATTTTCTCAGGTGGGGTTACCTCTTCCCAAATGCCTCTAGACTGTGTCAAGTTGAGAGACCTTACAGAACAAGTCAGTTAGTAACCATAACCATGGTAGCTAACATGCCCAACTAGTGAACATTTTTTTCGATGTCTTTGTATATTTATGCTAGCCTTTATATAAGGATAAAACTTCTTATAAAACAAATCAAATAAAGGAGCCAGGATGGTGGCGCACACCTATAATACCAGGATTCAAGAGGTATAGGCAGAAAAACCTCAAATTGTAGGCCATCTTGAATTACATAGGAGACCATGTCTTAAAAAACAAGAAGGATAAATTTCTAAATGGAGCATTCTAAGTTCAGAGGACATGCATTTGTTTTGTTTTAGTTTGAGAAAGGTCTCCACTTCATTGTCCGGGCTGGCCTGGGCCTCATGATCTTCCTACTTAACCCTCCTGAATTTTGATGATCATAGACATGCACACACCACACCTGGCTTAGAAATGTACTTTGTGTGTATGTGTGTATGTGGGTGTGTGTGTTTATGTGCATGTGGAGGCCAGAGGCCAACATTTTGTGTCCTCTGTCACAGTCCACTGTATGTTTGGAGTCAAAGTCTTTCTATCTAGCCTTGGATCTCACAAGTTTTACTGACTTGCTGACCAGAGATCCTCCTGTTCCCACCTTGCCACCACACCCTGCTGTTTTACATGAGGCTGGGATTGAACTCAGGTGCTCAAGCTTGCCTAGCAAGCATTTTACTGAGTTATCACCCCAGCCCTTAGGATGCACTTCTGATGATGGCACACCAACTGCAGATGGGAGTGCAGTGACTAGAAGTCAAAGCTGAATGTATTTTACAGTATACATGGGAATGATTGTATGTCCTGTTCTGTTTTCAAGGCTGTGTAGAACCTTGAGTTGGATGTTATAAGTGTAGCCATGCAATTCCTGTAAGATCAAAATAATCTTGTATTTGTTTCTCAAACAGGAGTATGCCAAAATGGTCCAGGTCTTACAGGCATACTGTATCATTTCAACAGGCATCCGTGTAAGTTGCACTAATCAGCTTGGACAAGGAAGACGGCAACCTGTGGTGTGCACAAGCGGAAGCTCCAGCATGAAGGAAAATATCAGCTCTGTGTTTGGCCAGAAGCAGGTTGGGGCTGACCAGCTACTGGAAAATATTTTGGTTTTTAGATTCATTGTTTTAATTATGTATATGTTGGGGGGGTCTGCACAGTGCTGGTGCCTGCAGAGATCAGAGGTATAGAATCCCCTTGGAGCTGGAGTTACAGTTGGTTGTGAGCCACCTGACATGTGTGTTCTTAACCCCTGAGCCATCGTTTCAGTCCCTTGAGAAATGTTCTTTTGCTCTGGTGATTGTAGGAGGTTTTATTGTCCTTCACAGAGACTGAAACCCAAAAAGGAGATATTTAAGTACCCTATAGCTAAAGTTAATGTTTGGGAGCTGAATGTCATAAAGTAGGAGCTCAGGTGATTTGTTTTCTAGTAAACAAATTGAACTCATTATAGCAAGCACTACAAAGTAGTTGTCAAGATTCTTTGATTTTATTTATTTGTTTGGTTGTTTGCTCTTAATGAGGCATAGCTTGACCTGGAAAGAAAATGTCCTTTATTTTCCCTGAAGTTTGGTGCCTTCAGTCTTTTTTTTTTTTTTTTTTTTGGTTTTTGGTTTTTCGAGACAGGGATTTCTCTGTGTTTTGGAGGCTGTCCTGGAACTCACTTTGTAGACCAGGCTGGCCTCGAACTCACAGAGATCCACCTGCCTCTGCCTCCCAAGTGCTGGGATTAAAGGCGTGCGCCACCAACGCCCGGCTGGTGCCTTCAGTCTTAATAGCCATTACTCTTGTTTCCTTCAGTTGCAGAGCCTCATTCCTTTTGTTCAGCTGCCCCCTAGTGATTCTGTTTGTGAAGAGTATGGCCTGAGCTGTTCTAAGACTCCACATAGTCTTTTCTCGTAAGTACATTGACTGCAGCCAGGACAGCTACAACTAGTTTTCCGGAGGGTGTTGTTTGTGTTTGTTTGAATAGTGATTTTAAGGTGTAAAGTGACTCTGTACTGTTAAGAAAGAATGCATAAAAAAGACTTTATCTTCATTCAAGCAGTAGCTGGATAACTGGTACCTTTAAGAGGGTTTTCTGTTGAATTTGTCTCCTTTAGTTAGAATAATTTTAATTATTCTATGTATAATGTTTGACCTTTGGAATCTATTAAAGTTGCCCAGCTGTAGTGTGTTTTAGAGTATCAAATATAGACCGTTTTCAAGAGATGCCTAGGAGCTAAAGTAGAGACCACAGAGGAATGCTGCTTACTGGCTGGCTTGCCAAGCCTTGGTAAGTTCTCTTATATAACCCAGACTCACCTATCTGGAGTGGCACTACCCATAATGGGCTGAGCCCTCTCGAATTAATCATTAATCAAGAAAATGCCTCACAGATGTAGCCACAAACCATTCTGATGGAAGCAGTTTCAAAATTGAGATTCCTTCTTTCCAAGTGATTCTAGTTTGTGTCAGTTAACAAAAACTAGCTAGCATAGAGGGACATGCTAGCAAGAAACTCATCATCGCTTTAAGTACCTACATAAAAGTTCATGTTTAGGAGCTAAAATATTTTGTTATATTTTTAATTTTATGGTTGCAGAGAATAAATTTTGTTTTGTTTTTAGAGACAGAGTTTCTCTGCATCGCTTTGGAGCCTGTCCTGGAACTTGATCTGTAGACCAGGCTGCCCTCAAACTCACAGAGATCTGCCTGCCTCTGCCTCCTGTACTGGGACTAAAGGTGTGCAACACCATTGCCCATCAAATTTTGTTTTGTTTTGTTTTTAATGTGGATTCTGGAATCTAATCAGGTCTAAGAATTGATCACCTGAGCTATCCTCCTTGCCCTGAGAATGATTTTTACAAGGAAAGGGAATGTGTGACTGATTACTCATGTGGTATTTATCCTGATGAGCAGGCCACCAGCTGTCTGTTCTAACTTGATTTTAAGAATGTGGTCTGTGGCCGGGCGTTGGTGGCGCACGCCTTTAATCCCAGCACTTGGGAGGCAGAGGCAGGCGGATCTCTGTGAGTTCGAGGCCAGCCTGGTCTACAAGAGCTAGTTCCAGGACAGCCTCCAAAGCCACAGAGAAACCCTGTCTCGAAAAACCAAAAAACCAAAAAAAAAAAAAAAAAAAAAAGAATGTGGTCTGTGAGCCGGGTGGTGGCATACACCTTTAATCCCAGCACTCTGGAGGCAGAGGCAGGTGAATCTCTGTGAGTTTGAGACCAGCCTGATCTACAAGAGTTAGTTCCAGGACAGCCTCAAAAGCCACAGAGAAACTTTGTCTTGAAAAACAAACAAACAAACAAAAAAAGAATGTGGTCTGTGACAAGCTGGGTACCATGGCACACACTTGGAGTCCTAGCACTAGGGGCTGAGGCAGAAGGATCATGATCTACATGGTGACACTCTGCCTCAAAAAGGAAAAGAAAGTGTCCTGTGCTGTTATGACCTTTTTTTCGTGTCAGAACTGTCATTCCTGTATTCCTCTTGACAGCATTTCAGGCTTCATTTCACACTGTACACATGGTAGCGGGAGGAGCTCAACAGACAGACAGTTTTTCTTCATCAATCGGCGTCCTTGTGACCCAGCAAAGGTATTTTCATTGTTTACTTGCTTTCTTGCTTCTTTTGAGACTCATGTAGCCCTGTTTGGCCTCAAACTTCACTGTATAGCCAGAACTGGCCTTGAGCATGATCCTCCTCTACCTCCTCCTCGTGAGTGCTGGGATTACAGGTTAGGACCACTATGTCTGGTTTATGTGATACTAGTACTTGAACCCAGGGCTTCATGCATGCAAGGCAAACATTCTACTGACTGAGCTATCTCAACCCTTCATGACTGTCTGATATATACAATTTACATGGAACTTGGAGCTGACTCAGAAATATGCCTTTAAAATTATGTTACGTGGGGACTGGAGAGATGACTCAGTGATTAGGAGCAGCCAGTGTTCAATTCCTAGGTTGAATTCCCTGAGCCTACTTGATGGCTCAAAACTGTCTGTAACTTCAGTCTCTGAGGATCTGATGCCCTCTTCTGGCCTCTTTTGACACTAGTGTATATGTGATACATAGACATAATGCAGACAAAACATCCATACACATGAAAATAAGTAATAAATTTTTAAAAATTACCTTATCTTATGAGTTTAGGAAAGTCTACACTTGTTTCAATTTTATGTGTATATAAAAAATACTTACTATCAATATAGTTACTATCATAAAAGCTATCTGTTACACAGAGAAACAGTCTCAAAAAACTAAAGTGGGGGAAAAAGAAACCTATCACTACTGGAAGAAAGCGAACATTCCGAAACATTTATCTAAACTTTTTATTTCAGACTAACCACATGCATTTGTTTGTGTGTTTCCTCTTCACTTTGTCAGTTTGACAGGAAGATAAGGGCCCAGATTTAGCTGTGCCTTAGACTGAACCAATCAATTACCCAATGTCCTTTTGAGGCTTTAATGACTTGGCTCTGACTTTGCACCCTCAGCAACAGTGACCTCAGTGATATTTTGTTTCCTAGTGACACTAAAATTTGATTGCATTCTGAGTGTGACCCAGTTTCTACATTTTAAAATTAGCATAATTTGTCTCTAATTACATTTAATAGTTACATTGTAATATCATATAATTGTGTACCTAAGTACAATTGAACATGCTTTACACACATTGAGCTGCACTTGTCTATCTATCTCCCCTACCTACCTACCTCTCAGTCTTCCTGCCTCCACCTCTGAAGTACTGGGATTCTAAGTGTCTACTACCACACCTGGCATAAATTTCTTGAAAAACATCTCTGGATTGGAAAGATTTCAGTTTTCCGAGTCTTATTTATCTAGTCACTTTACCTACCAACCCTTTTAACAAGGTTTGTTTGTTCTTGCCTAATTCTAGTACTGAGAAGGCTGAGGTAAGAAGGTCAAGAGTTTGAGGACAGCTTGGGCAAGCCCCTGAAACCAACAAATCACTTTGAAGAAGAAGAAGAAACTTTCCATTAGTGTATATATATTTGTTATTTTGATTTTATGATACCTTCACAAGTGTGTATATGTATGTACGTCTATATTTACACATGTGTTAAGACATCAAATTGTAGAGTTTTTTGTTATTTTATCAGTGTTGAATATTGAACCCAGGGTCTCATTCTAGGCAAGTATTGTATCACTAAGCTATTTCCCTACCCCTCTTTTTCCTTTTTTTTTTTTTCCCCATATAACTAGACACAGTTTCACTAAATTATCCTGGTTGACATTGAACTCACTTTGTAGCCCAAGCTGGCCTTGAACTTTCCATCTTCCAGCATCAGCCTATTGAATACCTGGGATTCAGAGTCTTCATTTTAAGGCTTAGTTAAATTTTATAGTGAAGAATATGCAGTTTATTGCATACCATTCATACATTAATAAAGCTGTATAAGGAGCTGGGTGTATTCCTCAGTTGAATGGAATGCTTACTTAGCATGCACAAAGCCCTGGTTCCGTCTCTAGCACTGCATTAAACTAGGAGTGGTGGTTTACGGCTATAATCCCAGCACTCAAGGTGGAGGCAGGAAGATCAGAGTCCAATGTCATCCTTAGTAGACTATATGAAACCCTATGTAGGAAAAAATGCTTTAATGCTGTATGAGTTTAATAAAGCTTAATAGAAATAGATCACTTTGGTGATAGGTTAGGACAGCGCAGGGATGGAACATTTATTCTTTTCTCATCTTTGTTTCCTGTACAGGTCTCTAAACTTGTAAATGAGGTTTATCACATGTATAATCGGCATCAGTATCCTTGTGTTGTTCTCAACATTTCTGTTGATTCAGGTAAGTTCCACTTAGGTTTCAGTAAAAATTTTGAACTATTCCCAAAAGAATAAAATGAAATTAAAAAGCTCTGATATGACTGAATAGAAAACAACTAATAATCATGTAATTTTACTTTTTATACTGACCATTCTCTGCATTCTATTTGAAACAGTGTTCAGTGTATTATTAGGAAATGGAACTTTAAACTTGAACAAAGGGAAAAAGTATAAATATACTTACAGGTTCTCCTTGATTTCAAAAATTTAATTTCACATGTATTTTTCTTTTTATTGTCAAATTCTGACTTACTTAGATTCCATTTTCTAGATACTTTTATATATGTATAAGCCTTTCTTAAAATAGACATTTATCAGGCTGAAGAAATGGCTCATTGGTTAAGAGCTCTTCCAGAGGTCCTGAGTCCAATTCCCAGCAACCACATGGTGGCTCACAACCACCTGTAATGAGATCTGGTGCCCTCTTCTGGCATACATAATAAATAAATAAAATCTTTATAAAAAATAGACCATTTATCTTTATTTGTAAATGTGAACGTTTTATTTTCCGTGTCATTAAAAAGTACTTAAGAAAATTACATAATTTCGGGGATTGGAGAAATGGCTCAGTGGGTAAGAGCCGTTGCTGCTCTTGCAGAGCACTGGAGATTGGTTCCAGCACTGACATCTTAGTTGCCTGTAACTCTGGCTGCAAGAAATCCAGCACCCTCTTCTGTCCCTATGAGTATCTGTATACACATACACATACAGGTACCTGTTAGGTCTTGATGGAGCTAGAGTTACAGGTAGTTTTGAGCCATGTGATGTGGGTTCTGGGAATCAAAATTCTGCAAGAGTAATATGTGCTCTTAACCTCTAAGCCATCCATCTCTTCTACTTGAGGTAGTCTCTCTTGTTTCTGCTGCTGCATGCACTTCATACTCCAGGATAGCTGTCCCATAATCCTCTGCTATATAGCAGATTCAAGGTCAGTCCAGGCTACATGAAGCACTGTCTAAACATGATGATGATGTTGAAATAATAATAAAATTTCTAAAAATAAAGATAAAACTATTATTTTCCTCATTTGTTTAAAAAGTTAACTTTATAGACTGGGGAGATAGCTCAGTAGGTGAAGTGCTTAATGCACAAGTATGAGGACCATAGTTCAGCCCCCCAGCACACAACTAAAAAGCTGAATACAGCAGTGCACGCTTGTAATCCCAGTGCTGGAAGCGTAGCTGGGACTTATCTCCCAACTAATGTAGCCAAACTGGTGAGCTCCAGGTTCACTGACATTCCCTATCTTGAAAATAAGGTGGAGAAGCAATTGATGTCAACCTCTGACCTCCATACACACACATGTATTTCCAGCCACACAGTTGTACACACACATACACATATGTATATACCCCAAAAAAAGTATTTTATAATTTATGAGTACTGGTCTGGACACCATTATTTTAATCTTGATTGGTTTTAATTAATAGTACAAATGAATGAAATAGTTAACACTTAAAATCATATTGCTATAGGTGAGCTTAAACATGTATATTATTCTTTGCCTTAGAATGTGTTGATATTAATGTGACTCCAGATAAAAGGCAAATTTTACTACAGGAGGAGAAGCTTTTGCTGGCAATTTTAAAGACCTCCTTGATAGGAATGTTTGATAGTGATGCAAACAAACTTAATGTCAACCAGCAGCCACTGTTGGATATTGAAGGTAAGAAAAACACAGTGATGTAACCTTCTAAAAGTTTTAGTCATTGTGATACTGTTTTCCTTGCGGTGACTTTTGACATGATAAGAGAAAAATGTCACAAGAGAAAGTATACTAGAGGCTGTGAATAGTGGTGCACAACTTTAATCCCAGCACTCAGGAGGGAGAGACAGATATCTGTGGGTTCAAGGCCAAACTGGTGTACATAGAAAATTCCATGACAACCAGAGAGACATTGTGAGACCCTGTCTTTAAAAAAAAGTCTCAAGGTGAAAGGTGAGGAGAGTCACTTGAGATTGTCCTGACCTCCACACTCATAGCATCTGCCCACTCACACTATAACATAAGCATTTTTAAAAAAAGTTTATGAAGGCCAGATGTAGTGACACATGCCCGTAATCCCAGCATTTGTGAAAATGAGGCAGGAAGATCTTCTGCAGTTGACGGCAAGCCTGGTCTACATAGTGAGTTCCATCCTAGCTATGACTCCATGATGAGAGAGAGGAGGAGAGACAGAAACAGACTGAGACTGGGAGAGATGGAGTCTTTCAGTCCGTACTATTTTGTGATTATTTTATAGGGTCCATCAAAGTCATATGTGGCCATTCACTCATTCATTCATTCCATAGCTATACAATATTCCACTCAAGTCAAATATCAGCAATTATTGTGTATGCATATGTGGGTATTCAAGTTGGTTCCATTGTGGGGCTACAATAAAGAACTGTCATGAGCACCCTCAGACATCTTCCAGGAAACATGAGTATTTCTTGTTGGGTTTTATTGTTGTTTTTTTTAGATTTTAAAAGAGTGTCTGTGTGCATGTGTGTGTCTGCTATGCTTGTGCATATACTCAGAGTCCAGAAGAGTCTTCAGAGCTGGAGTTACAGATGGTTGTGGGCTGCCCTCACAGGTGCAGGTTGGGGTGGGGGGGACACAACACACTCTGTTCAGATCCTCTAGAAAAGCCTCAGTGCAAGGTGATAGGCATGCAGCATCATGCTCAGCATGGGTAGGCATTCCTGATGGAGGAGCAGATGGGCACATTTAGGCTTCGTTATATTCCCTTTAAGATGGGTTCTGGTCAGAGTTGCTATATTTTATTTATAGTTTGGCCTCTTCTTTTGTGAAGTGCCTGTTCATCTAAAAATAATTCTCTTGTTCGCCTTCAGTACCCTCAATCATACTCTTCTTTGTTCCTTTCTGCTTAGGTAACTTAGTAAAGATGCATGCCACAGAAATAGAAAAGCCTATATCAGGAAAGCAAGACAGTTCTCCTTCATTGAAGACCACAGCAGATAAGAAAAGAGTAGCATCCATTTCCAGGCTGAGAGAGGCCTTTTCTCTTCATCCTATCACAGAGATCAAGTCTTGGGCCCCAGAGACCCCTGAACTGAGACAGAATTATCCAAGTCAGAAAAGGGGTGTACCACCTTCCTGTGTTTCAAATCTCACCTCTTATAGTGGTCTGCTTGACTCCCAAGACAAAGTGGTGAGTCCCAAGGAAAGCCCCGATGACTGTATGAACAGAGTGGAAACAGAAAAAGACTCAGGGTTCAGCAGCACCTCAGCCACCTCTGAGGAAGGGTTCAACACCCCAGAAGTTGCCAGTAGCTTCAGCAGTGACTATGCAGTGAGTTCTCCAGAAGACAGATCTTCACAGGAGAACATGAACTGTGGTAATCAGTTACTTGGAATGGACCACCATCTTTCAGGTACAGGACACCATTTGAAGCAAGAAGATTGCAGATATAAATGTACAGCTTTACCTCCACAAACTCCTCTCTCTTCCTCAAACACTAAACGTGTCAAGATAGAAGAAAGGCCTTCAAATACTTACATTCCTCCAAGGTTGCTTGATAGTCAGAACACCTCAGCAGCTCAGGTTGATGTAGCTGTGAAAATCCATAAGAAAATAGTACACCTTGACTTTTCTATGAGTTCTTTAGCCAAACGGATGAAAGAGTTACAGCACCAAAAGCAGCGGAATGACAGTGAGCAGAGTTACAGGAAGTTTAGGGCCAAGATTTGCCCTGGAGAAAATCAAGCGGCAGAAGATGAACTCAGGAAAGAGATTAGGTACTGTTTGTTCTTAATGGTATTTTGGTCAGGCTTGTGATTGGTTATTTTGACTAAGCCAGAGGCTGACTTTGTAGAGATTCAGTGTTGGATCCTCTGGGTATCTTGGATTCTTTGATCCTTGCACTGTGTAGATGATATCCTTCTTTCTGGCATAGGACTTCATTGTGGCCCTCCCTCAGCACCAGGATCTGCCCTATGGCTTGAGATTCCTGTATGGACAGACCAACACACAAGCTTTTCCACAATCACAGGCTCCCTGATAAACTGGCCAGTGTTTCTTTGTCCTCTCCCTCCCTCCCTCCTCTGCAATTCTGATATTGAATTTGGCGTTGATTTTGACCCCACAGATTGTTCATTTGCTTTTTGATCCCTTTGGCAAAGATATTTCTATTCATTAACTTCTCCTTGCCTTTCACATATTTATTGTCAGTTTTCCTGGTTTTGTTTGTTTTGTTTTTGTTTTTTGAGGCTGGGACTCATACAATCCAGGCTGGTCTGAAATTCACTGTGTAGCTAAAGATGACCTTGAACTACTGATCATCTTGCCTTTGCCTCCTAACTGCTGGGTTTACAAGTATGTGCTGCAAATTTTCTGTCTTGCTTTGTGTGTGTGTGTTTGAAACAGGATTTCCGCATGTAGCCAAAAACAACTTTGAATTTAGTCTTTCTTTAAATCTCCTTAGTGCTGGGATTGCAGATATGCACCACCATGCCTGACTCCAGATTCTTTGTAGAAAGAGAGCTACCCAAGATTCTGCTAGCCCAGGCCATTAAATGAGTACATATTTTTCCTCCAAATCATCATCCTAGGAATCAGACCAGATTGAGATGGTTCCCCAGGGCATCTTGCTAGTCACCTGTTAATCAACTGTTGGCTCCTCATCACTATGTTTACTGTGCTTTGCCCTGAAAGTTAGATCATATGAGCATTTCTCCTGGGTTTTGTTGCTGCCTTTTGTGTATTTTGAGATTAGAAACAATTAAGTGTCTTTCAAGAGAATTTATTAGATGAACTCTAGTGTGTAGTATGTACTGAATTCCAGAACAGTCATTAAGAACCAAGGACCAGCCCCTGGAATGTTAAAACAGGACTGTGAAGTTGAAGTCAGGATGCATAACAGAAAGTAGCAGTAGATCTACAGTTGGATGTTGTTGGCATGCACCTATAGTCCCAGCTATTTGGCAGGCTAAGAAGGAGTTCAAAAGCCTAGACAACATACTAAGAACCATCTCGGAAAAAAAATTGTGGAAACATATGATGTGTTAAGTGATGAAAGAGTGAAATGAAGATACATAGTTCTATTTTCATTTTTAAAATGAAATGTATGTATGAGCAAAAGTATAGAAGCACACATGTCAAATTATTGATAATAGTCACTAAGGCCATCTCTGGAGCACTGAATGTATGGATAATTGATGCTATGTTTATAAAGTACAATTACTAACGTTTCTATTTTTTACTTTTGTAGTGCTTTGTTTTTTTTTGTTTAATTAAATTGGTTTTGTTTTACAATGAGAAATAATCTTCAACAATGTTTTATAACTTAATGTTTTGTATTACAGTAAGTCGATGTTTGCCGAGATGGAGATCTTGGGTCAGTTTAACCTGGGATTTATAATAACCAAACTGAAGGAGGACCTCTTCTTGGTGGACCAGCATGCTGCGGATGAGAAGTACAATTTTGAGATGCTGCAGCAGCACACTGTGCTCCAAGTGCAGAGGCTTATCACGTAAGTTCACACAGACTTCGGGATTTCCAGTGCTGTTTCTCACATTGCTTCCACCATTTGAGATGAAGTAGCGTCTACCAGTATCTGTATGCATATTTATATAAATGTGGGGTTTTGTGCTATAATAATCTGTGTAGCACATTTTTATACTTTTTACATAATAATAGTCATAACTCCCATTTATTGAATATCTATTACATAGTAAACTGTATTGAAGCAATTTATTCATTTAATCCAAGTAAACATACAAGGTAGTTGCTGTTGTCACCGCCATCTCACAATAAAAAAATTGCACACACCCAGAGATGTTAATCAACTTGCCTGAGGTCTCACACCTAATATGTTCTTTATAGGTATCAGTTCATTTTAGAAATGGTGTTCACTGGATGGCCCGAAAATCCAGTTTGTGAAGGGCAACTGTGAATATATTAGGCCTGGTATAAAGTGGTGCACTTAGGAAGCCTTGTATGTATGAGCTTTTTAGTTTGTTTGTTTGTTTGTTTGAGACCAAGATCTCACTATGTAGCCTTGACTAGCCTCAAATTCACAGAAATCTGCCTGCCTCTGCCTCCTGAGTGCTGGGATTGAAGGTTTGTGTGCCATGTCTGGTCCATGTGGGCCTTTTAAAGGGATATTTATAAACCAGCCACAATAGTGCTATTTCACTTTCCTTTCTGCTGGTAAATGTTTGCCTTGGTATATAGTTTGCGTCTCCTATTTTCCAGGCCCCAGACTCTGAACTTAACTGCTGTCAATGAAGCTGTGCTGATAGAAAATCTGGAAATCTTCAGAAAGAATGGCTTTGATTTTGTCATTGATGAGGATGGTGAGTTAACCATTGGGACTGTATGGTTGCGTAGTTTAGGCTTAGAAGCATCTGTGCTTGCCCTGACTTTGGGTATGTGGGTCTTCATTATAAGTAATCATGAACTAAAATGCTTTGCTCCATAATGGATTTTCCTCATTTTTTTTTCCTTTTAGCTCCAGTCACTGAAAGGGCCAAATTGATTTCCTTGCCTACTAGTAAAAACTGGACATTTGGACCCCAAGATATAGATGAACTGATCTTTATGCTTAGTGACAGCCCTGGGGTCATGTGCCGGCCCTCAAGAGTCAGGCAGATGTTTGCTTCCCGAGCTTGTCGGAAGTCTGTAAGTAAAATAAGCTCCACTCCTGGGGTACAGAGGGTCCAAGGGAGTTCTCAGTTCTACTCTTGGTTTGGTTATATTGCTAAGCACTTTGATGATGGTTGCCAAATGTAGAGAGCCACATTGTCTGTTGGTATAATATGACAGCCAGGTCTGCATGGATCAGGCTTGCTGTTCATTATCTGCAGATGCTACCCAGTGTTTTATCTTAGTTTTCGTAAGCCTAGCAGTTAGCTTAGTATGTACCTGCTTCATCCTGAGCCTTATGGGTAATGACAACCTGAACTTAGAAAGATTTTCTGCCTCCAGACTGAGACAACACCATCAAAACTCCAGTAGAGCCATTTTGTCTCAAGTATTCCATAGGGGCTGTTTACTGTTCCTGATGCTGTGTCCTATGCCACTCAGATTTGTATGGGAAATTGTAAAGGGAAGTCCAGGAAATGGTAGTAATGGCTGGGTATTAACCCAGTAAACAACCCTGGCCACATTCCTGTATTATCCAGCAATTCCTTACGCCCCTGTAGTGAAACCTTTCCTGTTCCAAGTATGGGAACATAGAAGTGAGATGGGTGAGAGAAATAGACACAAACAAGTAAATGACACCTTAGATGCCAGTAAGTACAGAAATTCAAACAGTATGTGCCCACAGAAAAATGTGGTGAACAAGGAGAGGTAAAGCCTCCATGTGAAAGGATGCTCTTGATAGAAAAATGGTAATCATGCAAACCAGAGGCTGCCTCTGCCTAAAGAAAGAGAGCAGAGCAGCACCCAGAGGACAGCCCATAGTATTACTGCTTGTAGTGAGAGTAAGTGCCGAATTCAAGAGATGCCACTCCTGAAAGGGCTGGAGGTGGTGTGCCAGTGTGGCAGAGAAGATGGTTACGTACTAGGATGTTATCTTACTTACTGTTCTATTGCTGTAATGAGACACCATGTCCAAGGCAACTTATAAGAGAAAGCATTTAATTGGGGGCTTGTTTACAGTTTGAGAGGATGAGTCCATGATCATCATGGTGGGAAACACGGCACTGGAACAGTAGCTAACCTCAAAGCCCACTTCAGGAACACACCTCCTCCAACAAAACCACACCTCCTAATCCTTCCTGAACACCGACTGGGAGCCAGACGTTCAAATATATGAGCCTAAAAGAGCCATTCTCATTCAAACCACCACAGATATACTGGCATGTTAAGCTTTTACTTAGATCAAGGACAAGCTGGAAACAGCGAGTGATCTGACAGACTTTTAAAACTATTGCTCTGGCATGTGACTCAAATCTATAGTCCCTGCACTCAGGAGACAGAGGCAAGAGGGTCATTGCATAGGCTGGCCTGGTCTATAGTGAGTTCCAGGCCAGCCAGGGTTAATCATAGGGAGACCCTGTCTTCAAGGGGGAAAAAAAATTAGGGATTGGGATGATGGCTCTGCAGGTAAAGTGCCTTCTATACAAGCATGAGGGCCTGAACACAGATTCCCAGCACTCACATTAAAAAGCAAGTTGTGATGCATATTTGCAATCCCTGCTCTAGGTAAGTGGAGACACCTGTGAATCCCATAGGCTCACTGGCTGGCCAGTCTAGCCAAAATAATGAGATACAGTTCAATGAGAGAATCCAGTCTCAAAAACTAAGGTAGACTGTGGTAGACATCAGTGTCAACTTTTGGCCTCCATGCACTCAGGCATAAGCAAGTGTGCATGTGCACATGTACACGCTTATATGCTTATACACATACACACACACACACAAATGCATGTATGCATACATGCACACCAAAAAATAAAGTGAATAATAAAATTCCTTGCTCCCTGTTGAGTGGAGAGGGGCACTCCAGATCATTCTAGTTGCCAGGGTGAGAGGAGAGAAATGGAGAGAAAATGGGTAAAGATCCACTTCTTGAGACGTTGTACCACCAAAGCCTGAACCATGAAGGCTGGAAGCTCAACACAAGTGTGGAGCGCTGAGCTGTCAGAAGACAGGACTCTGGGAGAGTTCTTCAGGAAATGTTTTGAGCTGTCAGAAGACAGGACTCTGGGAAGGTTCTTCAGGAAATGTTTTGAGCTGTCAGAAGACAGGACTCTGGGAGGGTTCTTCAGGAAATGTTTTGAGCGGTGGTCTCATTTTAGAGAACCCTGTGTGTCTGAAGACAGTCTTAACAAAGTCCAGTCAAACTCTCCATTGTTGTCTTGTACTCAGGTAATGATTGGAACCGCTCTCAATACAAGTGAGATGAAGAAACTCATCACCCACATGGGTGAGATGGACCACCCCTGGAACTGCCCCCATGGAAGGCCAACCATGAGGCACATTGCAAATCTGGATGTCATTTCTCAGAACTGATACTTAACTGCTTGTAGGATAGAGTTTATTGCAGATTATTCTGTTTTGGAAAGACAGGATTTTCAGTAGCCTGTTTATCATTGCTCAGAAATTAACATCCTATTTTAATGTATCAGATTCACTTAAAAACAGTGTTAAGCCAGGCATAGTGGCATTATGTGCCTCTAGCCCAGCTACTTAGGAGACCCAGGTGGGAGGCTTAGTTGAGGCCAGGAGTTTGAGGCCACCCTGAGCTACATTAATGAGACTCCATTCTAAAAAGGAAAAAAAAATTAAGCCTTTTCACTTTGTCTGCAATTATTGTTATTGAAATTTGAGTGTGGGGGAGTGCGCGGGGGTGCAAAGATATGTCTTAGAAAAACAAGGAGAGCCCTTTGGAAGTTAGTAATCTTCCCTCTAGCTGCGGATATTGTAGTCTGAAGCTTTCAGCCCTCAAAGACAGTTGAATTCATGTTGTTTACTTTGTTCTCTCCTACCCCACATGCCCTGTGTTTTGAGACAGCTTCATGTAACTCAGGCTTGCCTTGAACTTGTTTTGTAGCTAAGGCTGGCCTGCACCTCCCAAGTGCTACAATTACAAGTGTGTATCATACACCCAAATTAAAAATTATGGTCTTTTGAAATTAGTAGCTCTCAACCCTAACTCATTAAATGAAAAAGCAAAGGATTCTTCGCCTGGTTGGAAAGAAACTACTAAATAGGACTGGAGCTACTTTTGGGGGTGGGAATGGGAAGGAATGAAACAGGGTCTCTCTATGTAGCCCTGACTGATGTGGAACTTGCTATATAGACCAGGCTGGCCTTGAACTCACAGAGCTCCTGTCTCTGCCTACTGAGTGCTGGGATTAAAAGCATGTGCCACCACACCTGACTGGGGTCACTATTTTTAAATGTTCCTCAGTGCAATGTGAGTGAAAAACAGGGGCTGAGGCAGGGAGTGAAAGAAGAAAATTGAGTTTTCTATAGCTCAGTGCTGTAATTTGGTTTCCTTGGGGTATGAACTATGGGTTTTTGTTTGTTTCCATGGAATCTTGTCCATTTGAGCTATGTCAAAAATGGAAATAAAAATGCCTCCTGTAGAGTGTAGGTGGTGGTTAGGGTACAGTGATGACAGGTGTGGGCAGTTCCCCATTCAGCATCCTTTGTGCTCTGGGCCTCCCAGAAAAGAGATCTGCCGTGGTTCAGGTGTAATGAGATGGTGGAGGCATAGCTCTTTCCATTCATTATGTCAAAGTCTGTGTTAATATTGGGCAAGGTAGCACAGACCTGTAAGTCCCAGCACAGCAGAGGCAGGCTGATCTCTGAGTTCAAGGCCAACCTGGGCTGATACATACAGTTCCAGGCCAGACAGAACTAGGTCTCAAACTGCTGCAGGTCTACAGGGTCTCATTTAATATTCACAGGAACAGTGCAAGTTGGGAGTCGTAGGAGGTACAGTAATGACCACTCAAAAGTGTCTGCTTCTGATCACCAGAACCTTGACTCACCTCATACATGACAAGGGACTCCAGGTGGGATTGAAGATACTAGTGATGGGGGGATTGTACTGTGCAGTCTTTGTCACATAAGTTCTTCAAAGTGGAGCACAAGTGTACAGACTCTCGTTGGAAGATTGTTCTTCAAACCATTGTTTGGTTTAAGGCCATGGTGGAAAACAAAAGCCTGCATTATAATGTTTTATCATGAGGAAATCTGTTAAGAGGGGCCACACACTTTGCAATTAGATCTGGAAAAATTCATGCCAAGTACATCCAGATGAAGTCCTCAGCTCCTCTCTTGAGAATAAGCATGTGAAACTGAATGCTCTACAGTTTTGTGTTAGTATCATGGCCCCTTTAAGAGCACAGGAGGCTAGGCTTGTGGCAGTTGCTTGGAAACCACCAAGCTCTCAGGAGCCCCGAAGCCCTCATTTGGATTTGCAGGCCAGGCCAGAGCAAGTGGGTAAGCACCCTAAGGTGGTCTTGTGTGCACAGCAACAACTTAAAACCTGAGCCAGTTCCTTCCTTAGCCTCCCAAGACTGGAGCCCATGCCAGATTGATGAGGGGAATCCTGCAGCTGGGTGGAGTAGTGCTGGGACTTGTGCCCAGAGTAGAGGCAGGTTTGCAGTTTGCTTGTGCAATAATATAGTGACTTCATAAGATTGAGGTAGAGACATTACTTTAAGAAACAAGTTAGTTTTATCTGTAGTTTGAATTTCACTGGTAGAGGGCCAAAAAAAAAAAAAAGGAGTAAATGCTTGTTCAAGTTGAGAGTAGACACAGCTGATATATTCATCAGGCCCTTGGACCAAGAGGAGGTTGGGGTGTTGGAGACGGAGAAGCTCTGAGGTGGAATTGGGCATGCCTAGCAGAGGTAGGTATGAAGTACCTCTCTATCTGCCCTCGGGGTGCACGTGCCTAGACCAGACTTCTTTGCACTACAGAATTTCTTTATGTCCTGCTTGCCTAATAATGTAGGACACAATGAGATCGGTATCAGAGTGGCATGAAAAACGTGGCTTTGGAACTCTGCTCTCAGCTCTGCAGCCCATCCTTTCTCTTCTGACCCCTGTGGTAATGAGAGCCACTTAATCATGAAGCTGTACTACACTTGAACATTTTCCACTCAACCCCTTTTTGCCCAAGAAAATTTTGCATGACCCATGCCTTAGTATATAAAATAAAATAGGTGTGCACAACAAATATTTACTGATAGTAAGTAATAGTTAAATTTATTTTAAAAGTTTTTGGGATACATATAAAATTACCATTTATTAAATAAAACATTTGTATACTAATGTGCTTATTTATTTTTTAAGATTTCTTTATGTGTGTGTATATATACATACTCATGAAGGCCAGCCAGAAGATGGTGTTGGGTTCCCTATAGCTGAAGTTAGAGTGGTTGTGAGCCATCCAATATTAATGCTGGGACCTGAACTCAGATCCTCGAAAAAGCAAGTGCTGCTCAACCCCAAAGCTTTATTTTCCCCCATTTTATTTAATTAATGGGGGGGGTTGTGACTAGTTGTCACTTGCACATATGGAGGTCAGAGAACAGCTTACAGAAAGTGATTCTCTTTGATCATGTGGATTCTAGGAGGTGAACTCAGGCCATCAGGCTTGATGGCAAGTACCTTAACCTATGAAGTCATCTTGCTAACCTGCTTGTTTATATAAAATTAAGTCTTGGAACTTTAGAGATGGTTCAGAAGTTGAGTGTCTGCTACTTGATCATGATGACTATCTCACACACACAAAATTAATAATTTTAAGCATTCTAACACAATTCATACAAAGATACACACTGAGAAATGACAGTAGGAAATTACTGTCTTTTTCTGTAATTAAATCATGGTTCTATAAAAGTAGGAAACTATAGTAAAAGCCCTGCAATTCATATAATGTATAGTCTTAAATCTGAGTTAAGTGTTTCAAGTAGCATTAGCTTTGCATGGAATGATGGCATGCACAGTACAAAGGGCCCATGTTGAGTGTTAAGAACCAAGATGGAGCTGGAGCAAAGGTTCAATGGTCAAGAGTGCATATTGCTCTTCCAGAGGACGTGAGTTCACTTCCCAGCACCCATGTCAAGTGGCTTATAGTCACCTGTATCTCCAGACTCAGAGAATCCTCTTCTGAGGGCACTTGCACTCACATGCACACCCCACACACACACGTATAAACATAATTTTAAAACAAAAACAAAAATTCATAAAAAGCAAAAAACTGGCCAGGCATTGGTGGCACACGCTTTTAATTCCAGCACTTGGGAGGCAGAGGCAGGTGGATCTCTGTGAGTTTGAGGCCAGCCTGGTCAACAGAGTGAGTGCCAGGATAGGCTACAAAACTACACAGAGAAAACCTGTCTTGAAAAAAAAAAAAAAAAAACAAGGCAAAGAACCAAGACACTGAAGTTGTCTGATGCAACCCAGGAGAGCTCTGCCAGAAATGTGTTGGTTTCATTATGAGTTTGATTTTGAATTAATTTTTGGTTATGCATTCAGAAACCTTTTCCTGTGTCAGAGTGTCATGAGCAGAGTTCAATTCCCAGCATCCAGATGACAGCCCACAGCTGTCTTTAACTCTAATTCAAAGGAATCTGATGCCTCTTCTGGCCTCCCCTGGGCACTGCATGCATGTGTTGCATCGACATACATGCAGGCAAAACACCCATAAACACAAAAATAATAAAATATTCAAAAATAGTTTTTAATATTTGTTAATGCAGACACCATGACATTCACCTGTGGTCCTAGTGCTTAAGAATAAATACAGGAGGATCCCTGGGGCTCTCTGACTAGTTAGTTTTACATAATTGGTGGCCTCAAAGTTCAGTGAGAAGCCCTGCTCTTCCTAGAGGTCCTGAGCTCAATTCCCAGCAGCCATATGGTGGGTCAACAATCTGTAGTGAAATCTAGTGCCCTTTTCTATCATGCAGGAATACATGCAGACAGAACACTGTATTCATAATAAATAAAATTTTTTTTCTTTTTTTTGGTTTTTACGAGACAGGGTTTCTCTGTATTGTTTTGGAGGCTATCGGTCCAGCCCGGCCTCGAACTCACAGAGATCCACCTGCCTCTGCCTCCCGAGTGCTGGGATTAAAGGCGTGCGCCACCACCGCCCGGCTCCATAATAAATAAATCTTAAAAAAAAAAAAAGACTGTTAAAAAAAATAAGATGGAGCCAGATAAAGGAATACCCAGTGCCAAACTTAGGCCTCCACTTGTTGATATTGTAGTGCTCTAGATGGCAGCCAATGATTTCACACTCAAATTCTTGAAGTGTCAATCATGCTGTCAATTGTTCTGAATTGCATACTTAAGGAATTTTTCTGTGTCATCCCAACACAGGTACTACTATTTCTATTTGATATCTGAGGCAGAAAGCAGTTTGCTTAAGGAAACAATACTGTTAACACACAGGAGCCTTTATGTTCTTATGAACTTGATGCCTTTTTAACTTGTATCTTTATTATTATTGTGTGTGATGTATGTGTTATTTGTGTGTGTGTGTGTGTGTGTGTGTGTGTGTTTGCAACTGCCATGGTGCACTTAATGGAGGTCAGAGGACAACTTGCAGGAGTCTGTTCTCTCCTTCCACCATGCAGGTTCAAAAGATTGAACCCAAATTGTCAGGCTTGTAGCAAGTACCTTTGTCTAAAGAGTCATCTCTTCCACCCCAACCTTATTTTCATTTATTTATTTATTTTTTGGTTTTGGTTTTTTGAGAGAGGGTTTCTCTGTGTAACAGCTCTGGTTGTCCTGGAACTCGCTCTGTAGACCAGGCTGGCCTCAAACTCACAGAGATCTGCCTTTCTCTGCTGGGAATAAAGGTATGTACCACCACCATGTGGCTCAACCTTAATTTTTTAGACGAGGTCTGTCACTGAACCTGGAGCTCACTGAGTGAACCAAACTGGTGAGTGAGCTGTAGGAATTCTCCTGTCTCCACCTCCCCACTGCTGACATTACAGATGCATGCCACCACATCAGCTTTTTACATGGGTGATGGGGATCTGAACTCAGGTCTTCATGCCTTTGAGGCAAACACTTTACCAACTAAGGATTACTATTCCTAATTAACCAAAACACTGCTTGAGAAGACATAATGTTACATTGGCTGGCAAAAATGGCTCAATGCGTAAAGATGCTTGCTGCCAAGCCAGACAACCTAAGTTTGATCCCCAGAACACACAAGACAGGAGAGAACCACCTGCAGAAAATTGTCATTTAACTTCCACATATATGCAGTGGCACACATGTACCCCTATGCATGCCCATACACACAAAATTAATAGATAAACATGAATAAAATAGTAAATGAAATAATGGTTCTAATATTAAAGATTTTTAAAACTGCAATATTGAAATTGAATTACTTACATAAACTGATGATACTTGTTGTTAAAGGTTTAGTAGAACTTTTTTTATTTTTTGAACATTTTTTTAACAATTGAAACAACCAAATATTTAGAGACATAACTTTTGTTTTTCAGGTAAAACCCGTCAATGCTTTGAAACAAAACTGCATTGACTAACTCTATACCTAAGGTAAACTCTACCTCTTCCGAAGGCCATGGTGAAAGAAAAGAAAAAAGCAGACAAGAAAGGGGATAAGTCTGCTCGATCTCCCTCCTCTATTTCTGATTACCCAGAGTCTTCCAAACAAGATGGCAATGCCGGGAAACAGGAAGTACCCACCAGTGTTGTCCCAGTATTGGAAACACCACTCAAGCAATCGGCACCCAAACGAGACTCTGCAAATATGCATCAGAATGCAGATGAAACCCAGTATGAAGAGCCCATCCTGACCAAACTCATCGTAGAAAGGTAACTTTCCCGGGCATGACAGGGCCAGACTATAAACCAAATGTCACATGAAAGTATGTTTTGATGGGGGCATGTAAATCCTCCGTGGTTTTTGTTGTTGTTATGTTTTGTTTTTGTTTGTTGGAGACAGGGTTTCTCTCTGTAGTCTTGGCCATCCTGGAACTCTCTGTAGATCAGGTTGGTCTTGAACTCAGAGATTCACCTGCTTCTGCCTTCTGAGTGCTGGGATTAAAAATGTGAGACACTACCACTACCACCTGGCTCATGCAGTTTTATGATTCTGCAGTTCCCTACCTCCAAAAACACTTTTGGGTGTAAGTGTGGAACTCACCGATTTGGTTGGATGATCTGGCCAGCAAGTTCCAGGGATCTTCTTGTCTCTGTCTCCCCAGTGCTGGAATGCTAGAATGCTGGAATTACTAAGGTGTACCACAATGCCTAGCTTTCCCTCCCTTCTTTCCCTCTCTCCCTCCCTTCCTTTCTTTCTTTTTTCTTTTTTTTAATGTGGGTATTCAGCTCTAAACTAAGTCATCATGTTTGTATAGCACACACTTTATTAACTGAGTCATTTTCCCAGCTTAAAAAAAACTTTAGAAACAGTTTTTAAAGATTTATTTACTTTTAATTTTATGTGTATGAGTGTTTGCCTGTGCATATGTCTGTGCACCACATGTGTGTCTAGTACCCAGCGAAGCCAGAAGAGGGCATCAGATCCCCTAGAACTGGAGTTACAGGTGGTTGAAAGCACCATTTGGGTGGTAGGAATCAAACCCAAGTTCTCTGGAAGAGCAAAAGTTCTCTTAACTACTGATCCATTACTCCAACCCTTCAAGAATATTTTTATCATGGTAAAGCATACGTAAAATTTGCTAATTTGACCATTTAAAATGTGTAATTCAAAATTCAAACAAAACTTAAAAATAGAATGTATAATTCAAGGACTAGCAAGATGGCCCAGTGGTTAAATTGTTGGCCATACAAACATAAGGACCAAAGTTCATATCCCCAGAAACTTAGGTGAATGCTGGGTGAGCATGGTGGTTCACCAGTCTGCAATTCCAGCTTTGGAAGACAGAGACAGGGAATCCATCAGTCTGCAATTCCAGCTTTGGAAGACAGAGACTGGGAATCCTCTGAACAAACTGGCTAGAAAGACTAGTCATATTGGCAAGCTCTGGGTTTGATCTAGATACCTTGCCTCAAAAATGCGTGTGGTAGAAAAAGCAGTCAAGGATGATTCCAGATCACTTGCATGTGAACACATAAACCACACCTCCACACAAACACACAGAGAGATTTAAAAAAATAGAAATAAATAAAATGTGTAGTTCAGGTTATTAAATGCATTCTCAGTATTTTACAGCTGTCATAGAGCTCTGTTTCCAGAATGCCCTGTCCCTCTTCCCAGATAGAAATTCTGTACCTGCTAAGCTCTCTGTACCACACTAACGGGCACATGCCCCTGATATCCTATACACTTTAACCCCCCATCACACCCACACCACTCATGAGTTTGAACTTTATTTCTTTGTAGCTATGAAGGGGAGAAAGTCCGGGGACTGTATGAGGGAGAAGGCTTCGCTGTCTTTCAAGGTGGAAACACCTATCATGTAAGTCATAATTATTGGACCCAGGAGGACTGGGGGAAAGGGTGGGCTGAAAAGCTTGCAAGCCTTGAATTATTTCCACTAATTCCTCTAAAACCATTAGAGCTGGGCGGTGGTGGCACACGCCTTTAATCCCAGCACTAGGGAGGCAGAGGCAAGCGGATCTCTGTGAGTTCAAGACCAGCCTGGTCTACAAGACCTAGTTCCAGGTCAGCCTCTAAGGCCACAAAGAAACCCTGTCTCGAAAAACAAAAACAAACAAAAAAATAACAACAACAACAAAAAAAAAACACCACTTACTTGAGGCAAAGTATGACTCAGTATAACTGGAGTACTTTAGTTCCTGATTTTTACCTATTGACAAGGCATAGATATGTCACTAAGTAAAAACAGTTATCCATATAGGCTCAATACCAAAGTTGGATGCTTAAGTTCCACACACAAAATGTTGTAGTGTTTGCATAGACCCTACACCTACCACTGGGACTAGAGAGATAGCTCAGCTGTTAAAAATATTTGTTGCTCTTGTAGGAGAGGACTGGTGTCCATAACTCCAGATCCAGGGGATATGATACCCTCTTCTGACCTCTATAAGCACTGCACTTGTGTTCAAGCATGTGCACAGGCACACACATGAGCACAAATAAAAAAAAAATCTTTAAAAAAAAATAGAGCACACGCTTGGGAGGCAGAGGCAGGCAGATCTCAGTGAGTTTGAGGCCAGCCTGGTCGACAAAGCAAGTTCCAGGACAGCCAGGAATATTACACAGAGAAATGCTGTCTTGAAAAAAAATAGAACTTACACACATCCTCCTATATACTTTGTTGTTGTTTGTTTGTTCTTGTGGTATTGCGTGGCCTTGAGTATTCTGTGCAAATGCCCTGCCACCAGTTCATACCCAGCTGCCCTCACATATTCATTGTCATATCTGTGCAACTTATAATAATGAATATAATGCAAATGCTATGCAAATAGTTGTTAGACTGTACATTTTAGGGAGAGATGATCTTTTTCAAAAAAGTACATGTCTAATACAGATGCAATTGTTGTAGTCCTAACTGTGTGTGTAGTAAATGTCAGTAACAATCTAACTTCTTCCCCTCAAATGTTTTCTATCTGTGTTTGGTTCTGTGTACAGTTTTAACACAGAGGCTTCTCTAGTTAGTTTTAATTGTCAACGTGACATAGCCTAGAGTCACCTGAGAAGGGAGTCTCGGTTGAAGCATCACCCAGATCAATGTGCCTATAGGCATGTATGTGGGAGTCTGTGTTAATCATTGATTGATATAGGAGGGACCAGTCCACTGTAGGTGGCGCTATTCCCTAGGCAGATGGTCCTGGCCTGTATAAGAAAGCTAGGTAAGTAAAAGCCAGCCAACAGCATTCCTTCATAGTTTCTGCTTTAAGTTCCTGCTTGAGTTACTGTTCCAACTCACTCAATGGTCTGTGAGCTGGAAGTATAAGCCAAATAAATCCTTTCTCTCTAAGTTGCTTTTGGTCAGAGTGTTTTATCACAATAGAGATTGAAACTCAAGCCAACTTCAATGAGCGGAGTCTCAGGCCTGGGGGATAGGGGTGCACAATGGTAGATCACTCGCCTAAAATGTGCAAAATACTAGATCCATTCCTGGCACTGCAAAAAAATAAAACCAAGGAACCAAAAAGAGCAAATCTTAGTTTCACTGTTGTTTTGCTATAAATATACTCAATTAGCATTGTTTCTTTCATTCTTTGAATAGATATATCCATATTTTATATATTAATCACAATGATAGATTTGTGTTGTTTTCACTTATAAAATTTTGTGAATTTACTATATGGTTTTCATCATTGTAGGATCCACACCAAAATACAAGATAAATTTTAAAATGTTTTGATGCATTGTAAAGCATATACAACATTTGTTATTTTAATCTTTTTGTTTGTTTGTTTTTTTACAAGACAGGGTTTCTCTGTATTGTTTTGGAGGCTGTCGGTCCAGCCTAGCCTCGAACTCACAGAAATCTGCCTGCCTCTGCCTCCTGGGTGCTGGGAATAAAGGCATGCGCCACCACTGCCCAACGTTATTTTAATCTTTTTAAGTGGACAGTCTAGTGGCCTTAAACATATTCACATTATTGTGCAGTCATCACCCTGACAGCCCAGAACTTTCTGATCATGCTAAACTGAAGCTTGGCACCCAGGAAACAGTAACTCCCTGGCTTACCTGACAGTTCACTATGATACTGCATAATGCTCAAAATTGCTAAATGCAACTGTTCCATAGTTATTGGACTTTTTAGGATCCTTTCGTCTTTTTACCTTTATTTGTAGGACACAATTAAGATACTCATTTGTTCATTTAGATTATCAGAAATATAATAATAGCAGAATAATTCTTAAAGATTTTTTAATCTCATGGATATGTATGTGTTCCATGTGTGAACAGATGCCCATGGAGGCCAGAAGAGGGCATTGGATCCCCTTGAGCCTAAGTTATATACATGTGCATACATATATAGATATGTATGCACCTGTCAGTACACAGTCATGTGCACATGCACAGCGATAATTTCCAGTAAGAGAAAACAAAGTATGACACTTACAAACATGATGTGTCTGATAGTTTTAATTGGATCTGCCTAGTGTAATTTGTAAAATATACATATATTTGTAATTTGTAATATATGTGTATATATTTGTAGCTTATATACATATGTATGGTTTGGGGTTCTTTATTATTATTTTAATTTTAAATAGCTTGTTTTACATGTCAATCCCAGTTCCCTCTCCCTCTCCTCCTCCTGCACTCCCCACCATCCCCCCCATCCTCCCACCCTATTGCCAATTCCTTCCACATAGGGGATATCTAGAGTCTGTCATTTCACTCAGGGTAGGGTCCAGGCACTCCCCTAAGAATCCAGGCTGAGAGAGCATCCCTCTTTGTGTTATGGACACACGATGTCTGTTAGTATTCAAGGGATAAACACTGATCCACTGCTCAGGACCCCATAGGTTGCCCAGGCCTCCTCACTGACTCTCACATTCAGGGGGTCTGGATCAGTCCCATGCTGGCCTCCCAGCTGTCAGTCTGGGGTCCAAGAGCTCTCGGTTTGGGGTTTTTTATTGTTGCTTGGCTTGGTTTCATTTTGCAATGTAGGGGACAGAACCCAGGGCCTTGAACATGCTAGTCAGGCAGTCTGCCACTGAGCTTCATCCTCAGCCCCAAATCCTGGAAGGTCAAAGTGCAAAACCAACAGTATTTAAATTCTTTTGGGCTGCAATTCAGATATTTTCCAGGAGCTTACATATAGGATGAGACTCTGGTGATCAGGTCTAAGCTTTAGGGAAGTTTTAAAATCCTCCTTGGGGGCCGGGCGTTGGTGGCACATGCCTTTAATCCCAGCACTTGGGAGGCAGAGGCAGGCGGATCTCTGTGAGTTCGAGACCAGCCTGGTCTACAGAGCTAGTTCCAGGACAGTCTCCAAAGCCACAGAGAAACCCTGTCTCGAAAAAACAAAAAATAAATAAATGAATAAATAAAATAAAATCCTCCTTGGGTCCTTTCTGGCTCGGGATAGTTCACTGTGTGGTGCATGCTCAGAGTAGGTGCCACACGGCTGCTGCTGTTGCTGTAATGTCTCCCAGGCAACTAACACATTCCTGTGGGTAAAGAGAAAGACAGAAGATTTCAGGCTATAACTGCAGATGCCCAACAACCACAGCTTCCATCTAAGGTCCACTGTTATTTCTTTCATAGGGTATGTTTTCAGAAGGACTGATGCATGGACAAGGGACTTACATTTGGGCTGACGGATTGAAATATGAGGTAAAGTATTATGAGAGTATTATGAGTTAGAGTTAATTGTAGCATTTAATGGTCAAGGAATTCACTTTTGAGAGAGAGACAGAGACACAGACAGAGACAGAGAGAGTCAGTCTGCCTGTTGCTATGTCCAATGATTTCAGGTACTCTCAAAAGGCCAGAAGAGGGTACTGGATCCTATGGAACTGGAGTCACATGCAATTGGGAGCTACTGATATGACTCTTGGAAGCCACACTTAGGTTCTCTACAAGAGCAATGCATGCTCTTAACTGTTGAACTATCTCTTTAGCTCTCTATATATTCTATTTTTATAAAAGTAAATTAGGTTAGGAATGTTGGTGCACACCTTTAATTCCAGCATTTGAAAGACAGGCAGAGCAGATGTCTGTGGGTTTGAGGCTAGCCTGGTGTGCATAGTGAGTTCTAGGACAGCCAGAAGTACATAGTGAAACCATCTCTCTCTCATAATTAAACCATAGCTATCTATGCAGATCTAACTATTTATACTGACTGCATGTATCCCATTATGGGGGGGTTTCACAAAGACCATCTGGGTTGCTGGGCTGAGGGGACGTGGATATTTTAAATCTGATTGTGAGAACAGATTTGCCCTACAAGAGACAGTGCCAGTTTCAGTTCCCACCCACAAAGCCTGTGAGTGCCTGAAGTGCTGTTCTAGAAATCTCCACTGCAGAGTTACTAATGCCATGATGTTCACAAATGGTAACAGAGACATTTAAGGCACACCCATGTAGCACATGTGTTCAAATGACAGCTGGGCAGCAGGACATGAGCTGCAGAGGTACAAGGACAGCCAGGACAGATTGATGCTCCACTTACAGGAGCCTGGAGATCCAGCCCCAACAGTGAGTTGGGGCCAGGATTTCTGAGAGAACTCTCTTTCCATGCAACACCCCGCCTAGCCTGCCACTAGCATTCAAGGTTTCTGATCCCTAAAGGATGGTTTTGCCAGGCAGGTCCTTCTGCTTCACTCTCTCTGGAAATTCTCTGGAGTTTGGGAGTCCTCCTTTGCAAGCACAAAGCCCTCCACAAACAGCCCATCAAATGGGTTTCAGGAGGTGGGATTGTGGCTCTTGAAGCATCCCCAGACTTGCTTGTTAAGCCGGGTAGCACCAACCAATATATTATCTGGCCAGCAGCCAAAGTCCATGGTTGTGTCCTCTGCTGACTGGTGGCTATCTAGTGAATTCAGAGTCTTAGATGTGGCAGGGCACCAGCTTAGCATGTGGGGAGCCCTGAGCTCATTCCCCATTACCACTACCAACATTACCAGCAGGGCCACTGTGGAAGAGAATCTGCCATCTTTGGGCCATTATGCCCATCACTGAGCTGCTCACGATGAAGGCACCCTCTACCAACATACAGTGACTTCTTCAGAAGGTGCCCATGATATGGGCCCTTGACTGACACACCTGCAGGATGCTTTGATGAACCATGAGGAAAGAGGTTTTCCATGAGTGATAGTACCTGGCTGATCATCCAGACCTCTCTAAGGTGGATCCTGAGAGTCTAAAATTGAGGTCAGAATTGGCAGCCACCACATTACCATGTCACCTGCTTGCTTCTCAGAGCTTTGTAAATGCAACCTTCCTAGTATTTTATTCTTCCTGGATTTCCATGCACTGGAAGAACAAGGAGAGAGAGGAAGGGGAACACAGAGAAAAGGACAGAGAGGTACTTCTACTACTTCTACAGAAGAGCCAGGGTCCGTGTCAGTGGTGGCCAGGAGACTCTCAAAGAGTCCCTGGGTGTGGAGTCCCTTCATTGCCTTCTCCTGTCACTCTGGTAACCATTTTGCTTTAGGGGGACTTTGTGAAGAATATCCCCATGAACCATGGTGTGTACACATGGCCAGATGGCAGCACATATGAAGGTGAAATAATCAACGGCATGAGGAACGGATTTGGTATGTTCAAGTGTGGCACACAGCCTGTGTCCTACATCGGCCACTGGTGTCATGGCAGGAGACACGGGAAGGTACGTGAGGTGCACTGTTGAAAAAATCTCATCCATGTGAATGTATGCATGGTGTGAAATTAGCCCTTCATAACATTGTACAACCAACATCACTATTGAGTCTGAAAACATGTCAGTACCACAAAATAAAGCATATATGTATTAGGAAGTTTCTCCTCATCCTTCCCACTCCACACCCCTAGAAATTATCTACCAATTCACTTACTGTGTATATGGACTTACTGCTTAGATATTGTGTAATTCAAACTTTTTGTCACTGTAACAAAAACCCTTGCCAGGCATGGTGGCACACGTCTTTAATGCCAGCATTTGTGTGCAGAGGCAAGTGAATCTCCATGAGTTCAAGGTCAATCTCATCTGTATAGAGAGTTCCATGCCAACCAAGAGACATAGAGAGACCTTGTCTCAAAAGAAAACAAAGCAAACACACCATACCTTTGTTTGTTTTGAGACAGGCTCTTACCCTGCTGCCCAGGCTGTCCAGGAACTTAAAATGTAACCCAGGCTGATCTCCAGCTTGGGGTGATCTTTCTGCCTCACTGCTCAAGTGTGGGGATTATAGGTATGAGCCACCATGCCTCACTGAAGGTGGGACTTGTTATCTGTTCCATGCCTTCTTAGAACATGTGATTATTAAGGCATGTGTTGGTGTGACTAGGAAATGTTACTCACAGTTTCATGTGTGGGAAGCTTGGCCTCTATCTGATGGTCCTAATTGGAAGTTTCTGGAAAACAGGCATGGTCAACCTGTGAGCCATGTGGCCTGTGCATTCCTGGATACCATGAATAAGGCCCAGCACACTTATAGATAGCAACATCAAGTCTCAGTGTCAAAAGGTTGGGTGGCCCTGATGGGATGTGAGACCTAGCTGGAGAAAGCAGATCACTGGGAGCTGGTCATCTGGGAACTAGCTTGTCCCTGGTCCCTTCCTGCTCCTCTGTACTTCCTGTCTGTCACAGGTGATTAGCTTCTGCCAAATGACCTATTGCCATGACCCTCCACCTCACCACTGACCCCTAACTAACAGAACTGAGGCTGATGAATTGAAATCTCTGAAACCACAAACCAAAATAAATAATCCCTCCTTAATTTGCTTCTACAAGATATTTCTCCCCTGAAAAGAAAAAGTGTGACTCACACAAGTAATTGCTGACATATGACGTTGGTGAACATGCTTTACCCTTTTCTTTCTGTGTCCATGCACATATTTATGGTGTGCATGTGACAGTTAGAGGACAACGTTGGATGCTTGTACTCATCTTTTACCTTGTTTGAATCAGGTCTCTTATTACTCACTATTATGTACAGTACGCTGTGCTCCCAGAGGTTTCCTTGTCTCTACATCCCATTTCCTAGCAAGAATGCTGGGATGACAGATGCTTACACTGTGTGTCCAGCTATTTTATGGGGATTCTGGGATCTGAATGCAGATCCTCATGCTTGCATAGGAAGCAATTTTACCCACTGAGACATTTCCCCAATCCATTTGGTCTGCAAAACCAAAGCATCATGGGTTATGTATCTTGATAATTACGGCATTGACTTCTGCATAGTTTATAGTTCTTAGATTTGTATGTCTGATCTTTACATTTGCAAGAGGATTTGCATCATGAGGCTTGATTTCCTCTAATATTGTTTGTTTTAGGGCTCCATCTATTACAACCAAGAAGGAACCTCTTGGTATGAGGGAGACTGGGTATACAACATCAAAAAGGGCTGGGGAATAAGATGGTAGGTGCGACCCTTCCCTCCATGTTTGGGTTGTGGGTGAAAAGCTTTCAGAGGTTCATTTCATTCTCACTCAGACGAAAGATGAGATGCAGGAATGATGGAGAACACATTTTCTGTCCAAGTGTGGTAGAGTTTTCAATTACCCTAGGGAGACTCTCCATAGTAATGAAAACATTCTCTAGGAAATCACAGAACACATTCCTGAGTGGTTTCTGAGCAACAGCAGTATTTTTGTTTGATTTTAGATTGAGCTGATAGTCATTTGTTGTTATTATTTTAGTTTTGGCAGTGCTAGGGATTATACCCAAGGGTCTGCCACATACTAAGCAAGTACCCTACTACTGGGCTACAACCCCAGCCCCATTTGCTCTTTACATACAAGGTCTTGCTGACCTTGAACTCCAGAGTCCCTTCTCTGCCTTCCAAGTGCTAGGATTACAAACCTGTACCTCCATACCCAGAAGGGTTATGTGTTCTTTTAAGATTTATTTTTTATTTATATATGTGTGTATGTGCACATATGTGTTGGTGCCTTTGAATCCAGAAGAATGTGTCCAGTCCCCTTGAGCTGGAATTACAGGTGGTTGTGAACTGTCCAACATGGATGCTGATGAACTCTGGTCGGGTGGAAGAGCAGCAAGTGCTCCTAACCACTGGATAGGGAGATGGATCAGTCAGTAATGGTCCTGCCAGCAAAGCATGGGGATCTGGCAAATCCCCAGCATTGTGTAAAAAGCTAGGAATAGCTGGGTAGTGGTGGTACACGCCTTTAATCCCAGCACTCAGGAGGCAGAGACAAGCGGGTCTGTGTGAGTTCAGGGTCAGCCTGTTCTACAGAGTGAGTTCCAAGACAGTTAGGGCTACACAGAGAAACCCTGTCTCAAAAATAGGAGGGGGAGGGAGCTGGAGAGATGACTCAGGGGTCAAGAGCATTGACTGCAATTCCAAGGGTCCTGAGTTCAATTGCCAGCAACCACATGGTGGCACACAACCATCTATAGTGGAATCTGATTCCTTTTCTGACATAAAGTTATCATGCAGATAGAGCACTCATACATAAAATAAATGAATAAATCTTAAACAAAGCCAAAAAGCTGGATATAGCAGCATGTGCCTGTAACCTCAGCACAGGGAAACAGAAACATGGGGATCCTTAAAGCTTATTACAGATGAATTGATGAGCTCTGGTTCAGTGAGAGACCCTGTCTCAAAAAATAACGATGAAGAGCAACAGAGGAAGTACTCCTGGTGTCAGCATTGGGCCTCTACATACACATCAGACATACCACATACATGCCCAACAACATACAGTGTTTAGTGATAAAATATTAAGTAACCACAACACAATAGGAGTTTCTAAACAACTCCTCACTCTAAAACCTCACTCTTGCCCATTATTTGAATAATGAAGAGGTTTAATAAAGGGAAGTATTTCACTCTCTAATATGGGTATTTTTGGCCAACCATATGCTACCCATTTTTCAGTACTGGGAACAGTGTTCTGGGTCCTGGGTTGGATTTCCTGAGAAGTGTTCTGGGGGTGAGTTTAAGGGTGTTAAAGGCAAATGCTGTTTGTATGAGCTAACCAATTGTTCATCATTTGTTTCTTTGGTTCCAGCTACAAATCAGGAAACATATATGAAGGCCAGTGGGAAAACGACATGCGCCATGGGGAAGGCAGAATGAGATGGCTGACAACAAATGAGGAGTATACTGGTCACTGGGAAAAGGGGATTCAGGTAGGCATCTGTCCATCACATGGGTCACAGCCTGAGGTGGGAGCGCTTCTAATCGTCCACCAGTCTATTCAGAATTATACCTTGTGGTATCTGTCATTTAAGCACTACAAGTCAAAGAAACTCGTAATGGTTAGTATTACCTGTCAGCTAGAATCTCCTGTGAGGTGGACCTCTGGGACAGCCTGGGATATGTCATTTTGATTACTTTAGTTGATGTGGGAAGGGACCATTCCTTGGGCAGGAATTCTGCACTGTATTAACTGAAGAAAGCTAGCTGAACATGCGTCGATTGCTCTCTGCCATGACTGCAGATGCAGTGGGACCAGCTGTCTCAAGCTCGTACCACTAGGTATTTTATCACAGTGACAGAAAAGAAACTAAAGCATTGGCTGGGCCATGGTGGCACACGCCTTTAATCCTAGCACCCAGCACTCAAGAGGCAGAGGCAGGCGGATCTCTGTGAGTTAAAACAGCCTGGTCTACAAGAGCTAGTTCCAGAACAGCCTCCAAAGCTACAGAAAAGCCTATCTATCTTGAAAAACCAACCAACCAAACAAACAAACAAACAAACCTAAAACACAACCTAAAGTTACAATTTACTAGTCCCAGCCACACTTTTTAATCACTGTTTTATTATTTAGTCTTCTATAATGACCTCACACATCTTTGATCCAACCTACAAGATAGATGCCATTTCCATTTTATACTTGGAGAACCTAAAGGGCTGGAATCATTTGCCATAGTTCAAAAAAAAAAAAAAAGACAGCTTGTAATCAGCTGTCCCCAACCCTGGTTCTAGATTCATGTGTTCTACCCCTTCAAGTTATCAGTATCTTTGCCATAATTTGAGTTTAATTAAAAGGGGGTGAATTCTGAGGATTTATGCTGACAAGGTGTTTTCTTCTCAGAACGGCTTTGGAACACACACATGGTTCCTAAAGAGAATCCCCAGCTCTCAGTATCCTTTGAGAAACGAATACATAGGAGCATTTGTAAATGGATCCCGTCATGGACATGGGAAGTTTTACTATGCCAGTGGAGCGATGTATGAGGGAGAATGGGTTTCCAACAAAAAACATGGCAGGGTGAGTGTAGCTGGTGAAATATGGTGAAAGGTGTGTATCTGGTAAGTTGCATTTCATTTTGTAAAGATAACTATTTTAGTTAGGTGATTACATGCATTTGGAGCTATTTACAACCTATTATCTATTTCCTGGATATTTAAAAATGGTTTAATCGATTTTTGTTTTATGTGTATATAAGTAAATGCAGGTGCTAGTTTCAAGTTACAGTCTAGCTTAAACTTTCATATATAATAACAAGGTAGGCTTTGGGGCTGGCTTGCACTATTAACTCATCATTCTTTCCTATCTACCCATATGGCAGCTTTACTCTTGCATTGCCCCTTTCTAGTGATTCCAAGATAGCTACTGTGATTCCAGCCTTCACATTGCACACCCTACTAAAAAAAGGAAAAGCAACTTATTTCACAGAGCTGAACTGGGTCATTTTTCCACCTCAGAATCAGTACTTACCATCCTGGGGTTGACAGAGAGCAGGGCAGTGCCTATTGGGATGGGCCCTCTGCTGGCCATTCAGAACATTTAATAAGGTATTTTCTGTGGCCTGGAGGTGATTAAACTTGGGAAGAGATTGGAAAACCAGGAAGAGGAGGGGAGAAGGAGGAGGTGTGATGTGAAACCTGATGGAGGATGATTCTTTGGTGGTCTAAGTACTCACCTTCAAAACTAAAAGCTCCAAACCCTTGGAAACTCCCCTGATGAACACTGAGTAATATTCCTTCTGAACCATTCAATGTTGTGTTCCTACCCACAGGGCAAAATGACTTTCAAGAATGGACGTGTGTATGAAGGTCTGTTTTCCAATGACCACATTGCGCAGTTCCTTGAATCTGAAATGGATTACACACGCAGCCTAGACCGTCGGTCAGATGTCTCCCAAAGGAGCCGGCAGCCTAGGGGATCTTCTGTCAGTGCTTGTAGGGAGCCTGGTGGGTGAAAGTAAATTAATATCTTTTATTCCTATTATTTATTTATTTATTTTGGTTTTTCGAAACAGTGTTTCTCTGTGTAACAGTTCTAGCTGTCCTGGAACTCACTTTTGTAGTTCAGACTGGCCTTGAACTCACAGAGCTCCACCTGCCTCTGCCTGAGTGCTGGGATTAAAGGGGTGTGCCACCATGCCTGGCCCTACAAATTAATATCTTATGTATAGTTTTCATTCACAAAAATATACCTGCTGCTTCAGAAAATGGTAGTTTCCTTTAATGTTATGCTTGTTTTTGTTTAGGCTGGCTGGCCTTGAACTCATTGACTAGACAAGAATAATCTTGAACTCCTGATCCTCCATCCTCCACCTCCCAAGTGCTAGGATTACAGAAGTGTACCACTGTGCCCAGTTTTATGTAGTGCTGGAGACTGTACCCAGGGCATCATGTGTGTTAGCCAAGTACTCTACCAACTGAGCTACATTAGCTAGGCTAATATTCAACTATTGGCTAGTGGTTTGTTTTCTTCCATTACTATGGGAACTGCTAGTGCTCTATCACGGAACTGTTTCCAAGCCCTCCTTTTGAATTTTTAATTTAAGAAATGTTTTTATTTGTTTGTGTATGTGGTGGTCAGAGGACAACTTGGGGAAGTCCATTTATCCTTTAACCATGTGGGTCCCAGGGATCAAACACAGGTCATTAGCTTTGGCAGCAAGCACCATCACAGTGGACCTTAGTTTTTAATTTTGAAAAGGAGTATAAGTTGTTTAGGCTGGCCTTAAAATCTATCTGTAGCATAGGCTGGTCTTGAACTTAGAATCCTCCTGCCTTGGCTCCCTCAGCCACTGTGATATATAGGTCTGTGCCACAGTGCCTGGTTGTTGAGTACTCTTCTATCACATTTTGATAGATAACCATTCTGATGTGACATTGAAAGGATTTATTTTAGAGTTTTATTTGCATTTATATACATGTACTTGTCTGTGGGTGCCCTCAGAGACCAGAAGAAGGTGCTGGATCCTAGAGCTGGATTTACAGACAGTTCTGAGTTGCCTGTCATGGATGCTGGGAACCAAGCTCAAGTCCTCTGGAAGAGCAGCAAACTCCCTTAACTGCTGAACCATCTTTCCAGCCCACATTAGAAGGATTTTACCGTTTCATACTCATCTCCCATATTTGCTTCATTTGTTAGAGACTCTACGAAAGTTGGATGGCAGCGAAAGCCATTCTGTGTTAGGATCAAGCATTGAGCTGGACTTAAATTTGTTGCTGGACATGTACCCCGAGGAAACCCAGGAAGAAGAAAAAAAGCAGGTAAAACCCTTTACCACTATGCACTTATATTTTAGGCACTGTTTTTGTCTTCTGTGTGCCTGGGGCTTGCACTATCTAGACCATCTCAACCCTGTAGTGAGTAGGCTCTGTGAGAAAAAGGTAGCCCAGAGAGCAGGACTCAGTGGCATTGCCCGGGCTTAGAGCAACTGAAGCCCAAGGCTGTGATCACTTCCCATTAGTGGAAGGTGGTTTAGAGGGACTGCTAGCAGTCACAAATTCCTGGACTCCCTAGGAGAGATGGCTCTGTTAAATAGCATTTGTTGCAGACGGATGGTAGTGGTGCATGCCTTTAGTCCCAGAACTTGGGAGGCAGAGGCAGGTGGATCTCTGAGTTCAAGGCCAGCCTGGCCTACAGAGTAACACAGAGAAATTCTGTCTTGAAAAACCAAAAAAAAGCATTTGTTGCTCTTAGAGAGAACCTGGCTTTGATTCCTAACACCAACATAACCATAACACTCATAACCATCTATAACTCAATTTCAGGGGGATCCTACTATGCCTTTGCACTAGTCACACATAAGGTACACATACATACATGTGGGCAAAGCACTTATACATATAAAATAAAATAAATAAATCTAAAAATAAAAGAGGCAGAAGAAGAAAAAAAGCCTGCTATGTTGGGGCTGGAAAAATAGCTCAGTGGTTAAGAACTGCTCTTCCAGAGGCAGCAGGTTCAATTTTCAGCACCTACATAGTAGCTAACAATCATCTGTAACTCCAGTTACAGGGGCTCCAATACCTTCTTCTAGACCTCACAGGAACTGCATACATATGGTGCCGTGACATATGTGCAAGCAAAACACCTATACAGACAAAAATTTAAAAATCTAAAATAGAAAAAAGAAACCCAATGTACATGATGTAATCCCAGCCAATGTGAGTGCTAGGAACTGAGCTTAAGTCTTCTACAAGAGGAGCAAGCATCTCTCCACTGAGCCATCTCTCCAACCCCTTAGTTTTGTTCTAATGCGGCACAATTAGGCCACATCTGCTGCCTTCTTTTCAGGTAGAATATGCAGTCCTAAGGAACAGCACAGAGTTAAGAAGGATCTACTGCTTCTACAGCAGCCTTGGGTGTGACCACTCTCTGGATAACACATTTTTGATGACAAAGCTTCACTTCTGGAGATTTCTGAAAGACTGTAGATTTCATCACCACAATATAACCCTTGCAGATATGGACAGGGTACTAAGTGGTGAGTATCCCAGCTTCTATTTCTCTCTTGGTTACTGCTACCTGGAAACAAAACTAAAAAATGTTGAGAGATGGCTCAGCATAAATGCCTCTGCCCAAGCCCAAACAAGTAGGCATGGAGGCAAAAGAATACAGTGGACATGAGGCTTTTAATGACAGTCTTGCAAGAGTAGTATCTGGCCTTAGGGATCATTATAAAAGAGGGAATGGAAATTCCAAGAGTCAGAGAAGGTGGACATCTGCAGTGAAAAAGTATTTGCCAGACATGACAGGGCCGTGACTGCATGACAAGACCTGCACAAGATCAAGCCAGCCCAAATCCCAAAGTGGATGGGGAGGAACTCACGAAGTCTCACCCCTACCTGAAGAGCCATTAGCAATTGACAGCTGTTGGGGAAGGGAGAGTCAGCTTTCTAAAGGGATGTGGTCCCTGATAAGCTAACCATATTCAAGTAGTTCTACACCCACTCACATAGCGGCAGCATTAAGTAGACTCAGGGGACTTTAAAAAGGAGCACACGCACTTGGCAAGTAAAGGTGGTAGGGATGATAGGAGAGGAGTTGGAGGGGAGGGAATGGGGGTGTGTTTGAACAAACACATTATTTGCATGTATGAAGTTATCAATTTTTTTCTTTTTCTTTTTTTTTTTTGGTTTTTCGAGACAGGGTTTCTCTGTGTAACAGCCCCTGCTGGCCACTCCCTTCTCCAAAAACTTGTTAGCATACACATGGACCTAGTCACATAAGCAGGTTGCCTGTGATTTTTTTTCCACCCTGAGATAAACTTCTTGAGTTGGGAATAGCCAGGAAGCCTAGACAAGCAGGGGCCAGGTACATCCTGCTTACCTGTAACTTTGTAACTTATAAGACTAACTGAGGCACTTATGTATTGAAAATGGACTGTCATTTTATTCCCTGCACTCAGTGGGTAAGAATGCTTGCAGCACCCATGCAAAAAGCCAGTCATAATTTCATATGCCTGTAACCCAATATTGGTGGGTAGATGGATTCTGAGAATTTGCTAGCCAAGTTCTCAGTGAGAGACCCTACTTCAAGGCAGTAAGGTAAAGAGCAATAGAGGAAGATGCTTGATGTCCTGGTATGGCCTCAGTGTGCCTATGCATGCATAGGTGTGCATACTGACTAACTAAGTACATGTATCCCCCCACACACACACATGTATAGGCATGTCCAATGCTAACAGAGGGAAAGCAAAGAGAATCAAAAGTCAATGAAATGAATGACCTGCCTAGGTTTGCAGTGTAACTGTAGGCAGTGAGAGCAGTGATCAAATGCCACCCAATCGGTTTCCGGTGCAGCCAGAGTAAGAGAGACCTGGCATCTGAAGGGGACCATGGCCAACAACGAGCGCACCTTCATTGCTATCAAGCCTGATGGGGTCCAGCGGGGGCTTGTGGGCGAGATCATTAAGCGTTTTGAACAGAAGGGGTTCCACCTTGTTGACCTGAAATTTATGCAGGCTTCAGAGGACCTTCTCAAGGAGCACTACATCGACTTGAAGGACTGTCCCTTCTTTACTGGCATGGTGAAATAGATGCATTCAGGACCAGTGGTTGCCATGGTCTGGGAGGGGTTGAATGTTGTGAAGACAGGCCTGCAGACTCTAAACCTGGGACCATTCGAGGAGACTTTTGCATCCAAGTTGGCAGGAACATCATTGACGGCAGCGATTCTGTGGAGAGTGCAGAGAAAGTAGATCAGCTTGTGGTTTCAGCCTGAGGAGCTGGTAGATTACAAGAGCTGTGCACAAAACTGGATCTATGAGTGACAGGAGGGCACCTGCTTTCCCCCTCTGCTTACCCCTGTTCTTACAGGCAAGGGACCAGTAACTCTAGAATTCCTGGAACTTCCTTTGACCTGGAAGGAACCTCTGGGAGCTGTGACTTCCTGTGCACTGTTAAGTGCCACTGGTTGATTAAAGTGTTTCATCTCCAAAAAAAAAAAAAAAAAATACCGCCCAAACAGAGGTGCATGTTATGGTCCCTGTCCGAATCCAGCCCCAGTTTGTTTTTGTAAGTCCATCTTTCCCGGAGCACAGCCAGGCACCTCTGTTTTCAGGTTCCTGTGGCTGCTTTTGCCCTGCTTTATGGAGCTCAGTAATTGCGACAAAATATCTGAAACACAAAGCCTCAAGCATTTACTGTTGGACTCTCACAGGAAACTTTGCCTCACCCCATCTGTTGGGTGACGGGGGGGGGGAGCAGGCTACTAAACGGTTAAGTCAGAAGCGAGGGTGATCAGGAAAGACTTAGAAAACTATGAAAAGCATCAGGGAAACTTAGGATTAGGCCAAATTTCAAATTAGAAGATTCATACCATTAACAATCTTGAAAGTTTTATTCCCTTCAGATGAGTTCTAGAAGGAATAACTGAAAGTCTCAAATTTATCTACTTGAAAAATAAAATATTAGAGAAAGGGGCTATAGAGATAGTTCAGTGGTTAGGGGCATCTGCTTTGCAGAAGACCCAGCTTTATTCTCAGCATCTACATCAGATGGCTCACAACTGCCTGTAACTCCAGCTTCAAGGGGATCCAATGCCCTCTTCTGGCATTGCCAGGCACCTGCATGCAAATGCACATACAACCCCATACACATAATTTAAAATAATGTTGGCTTAAATTAGAGAAAATGCTTGTTTTCTTCAAACTTATTGGTTAAAAACATATGTAAACTCCATTTAGAAGTGGGGACAGTGGTGTAATACTGGTATCCTTAATTCCAGTATTTTGGAGGCTAAGGCAGAAGAATTTTGAGTTCCAGGACAACATAAGATACATAATTAGAATCTGTAACACACACACACACACACACACACACACACACACACACACACACACACACATGACAGGGGAACAAGGTATCTTGTAAATGTCTCATAATGTAACTGGAACTCTTCTGTGCAGTAGCTGATCTCATCAATGCTTTTCTTTCAGTCTATAATGGCATACCAATTGAAGAAATCCACTCTCCATTCAGAACTATACTCTTAAGAACATTCCTGAATTACCTCCTGCAGTTGGCTTACCACATCCATCACAAAGAATTCCAGTAAGTGTCACTTCTGTGTCCCTACAAGGGGCCTCAGCACACCCTCTTTTCAATAGTAGCCAGGGTTGTTTTGACACACTTCACAAGAAGGACTAGAAGCAATGCTATTCTGCAGAGTCCAACCACAGTGCCCGGGTACTAGATGAAAAATTGGGAATCCCCACTGGTTTGTTTCTGTAGTTACAATCAGTTCTTCCTTCTTGAGTTGGAACACCCTTTCTTTTTTCTTTTTTTTTCCAAGACAGGGTTTCTCTGTGGCTTTGAAGGCTGTCCTGGAACTAGCTCTTGTAGACCAGGCTGGCCTCGAACTCACAGAGATCCACCTGCCTCTGCCTCCCGAGTGCTGGGATTAAAGGCGTGTGCCACCAATGCCCAGCAAGAACACCCTTTCTTAATGACTTTTTTAATGCAGTTTAAGAGCTGGGGATGTGGTTTAGTTGGTAGACTGCTTGTCTAGAATGCAGAGACCATGGGTTCTATCCACAGCACCTTATAGAACAGACATGTAATTACAGACATGTAATTACATGCACATGCCTGTAATTCCAGCACTCAGGAGGTGGAGACAGGGGGATCAGGTAAAGATTCAGGCTGGAGAGATGACTCAAGGGTTAAAGCACTGAAGCTCTTCCAGAGGACCTGAGTTCAGTTCTCAGCACCCAGCTGGGCAGCTCACAACTTCTTGCATTTACTGCTTCAGGGGATCCAATGCTGTCTTCTGGTCTCCACATATATGCATGTACACATATATGTACACAGACACACACACAAAAATAAAAATAAATCTTTTTTTCAAGAAGTCTGTACAATGAGGCCAGCCTGTGCAACATAAGACCCTGCCTCTCTTTCTTTGTCTTTCTGTTTGTCTTTCCTGTGGATGTGTGTATAAATTTAATATATATATATATAGTGTGTATATATTTTTTTATTTTATTTTACGAGACAGGATTTCTCTGTATTGTTTTGGAGGCTGTCGGTCCAGCCCGGCCTCGAACTCACAGAGATCCTCCTGCCTCTGCCTCCTGAGTGCTGGGATTAAAGGCATGTGCCACCAACGCCCGGCGAGTGTGTATATCTTAACATAGCATTATAATTACATAATTAGATTTTCAGAAGTGTTAGTGTTAAGTACATTGGATTCCTATGTATCCTGCACCCAGATTCCCCTAGTGGCAACCTCTTCCCACAGTTGATTCATCAAAAGCAAGGACTTGACACTGCTACAGTGTCATTGAACTCAGAACCTGCTCTCAAACATGGTGGAAGGTGAGGACTAAAACCTGAGGCCACAGCATGCTAGACAGATGCTCTATTACTTAGCTGCATCCCCAGCCAAGAGTTGCCATTTCCCATGATCCCTTTTCAGTCCTAGGAGTTCACACTGCATTTTGCCTCCAAAGTGTCTCAGACCCTCCAGTCTGTGACAGTTACTCAGCCTTTGTCTTTCACAATCTTCCCATCTTAAAAAAAAAAATCGTTTGGCCGTTTTGTAAAGTATCTCACCATTTGTGTTTGCAATGTGATGTTTCTCTCACAGTTGCACTGAGGTAAGACATTTGGGGCAGAATACTAGGTCCGAACTTTTTAGATATTTTTTGTGCATGTTTATGATATGTGTGTATGATGTATGTGTGTGCAGGCATGCATGTGGCAGCCAGAGGACTATCTCAAGTAACAGTCCTCACCTTCCACCTTGTTTGACACAGATCCTTTTGCTGTTTGTCACTGTGTCCACCACGCTAGCTGGCCTGCATAGCACATTCTTTTCCAATTGAGCCATCTCTCCAGCTAGAACCACTCTCCTCACAAAATGGTATGAGCAGCACATAGCTTCTATATGGCTAATTACTAGTGCTCACAAAGTAAATTGTTGCCAGGTAGACTTCCCTACTATAAACTTACTCTGTTTCCCTTTCTGTATTTTATTTGTTAGAAGAGAGTTGTCAAGTCTAGCCCACCCTTCAGAAGAGTTAAGCTACACCTCCTGGAATAATTATGGTATCTTTTTAATCATAGGAACAAAAGCCCATCACTCTTTTTGTGTTTTACAAAACTGATGACTGAGAACATTCATCCACATGCCTGCCAGGTAAAAGGTAAATACAAAAATAATAGGATTATATTTACTATCTTTAAAAAATAGTTCTATGATAATTTTTGCATGTGTGGTATGTGTGTGTGTTTATATGTTTGCATGTATGTAGACATGTGTTGTGCTGGTGTGTGTGTGTGTGTGTGTGTGTGTGTGTGTGTGTGTGTGTGTGTACATATAAGCCAGAATTTGACATCAGGTGTTTTCCTCCATTGATCTTCACTTTATTTATGAGACAGGGTCTCTCACTGAACCCTGAAGTCATTGATTTGACTAGTCTAGCTAGCAACTTGCCCCAGGAGTACCATCTGCCTCTAGGGTTATAGGCAGGTGACTATGCCCAACATGATTTTTGGGTGCTGGGAATCTGAACTTCAGTCCTTTTTTTTCCCAATGAGCCATCTCTCCAACCCTGTAATCACTTCTGAATGTTGTATTTTTAGGTAATTTATTCAGTGAGCAACAGCGGACACTCTACTCAATGAATTATATTGATAAGTGCTGGGAGATTTATACAACCTACTGCAGACAAAATGAAGCCCCACCCTATGAGCTAACAATGAAGATGAGGTATTTCCTCTGGATGCTGAAAGTAAGCTTAATAACTCTTAGGATTGATATTGACTTTATGTTAATAGTACTTTGATTTTAATTCCAGTAAATCAGTGCTACATAATTAAGGAGGTGAAGATCTGGGGTGACCTTTTGAGACCACCAAATGTTTACAAGTGACCTTTCACAGGAGACAGTCTGTGATAGCAAGAGGCATGGGCACAGGGATGCCTGCCTGGCATACTCACAGAACAGAAGAAAGGAAGGCCTGAGCCCTGCAACATCTTCTTATGCACATGTGGCCACTGAGTGGAAGAGATAAATACCACTTAAAAATTTTGTGTAATACTTGATCCAGGGTGTGTGTGTGTATGTGTGTGTGTGTGTGTGTGTGTGCGCGAGCGCGCGTGCGTGCGCGGCGCCCCCCCCCCCCCCGTGTGTGTGCGCATGTTTGTGCACGGCACGGGCAAGCACATGTGTTATCAAGCTTGGTGGTAAGTGCATTTACCCCCTCAGGCATCTAGTCAGCCCTAAGTATCACTAAAAATACAACATTGGGGCTGGAGAAATGGCTCAGTGACATAGCACTTGCTGCTTTTGCAGAGGACCTGATTTCAATTCTCCACAACCACATGGCAGCTCATAATCGTCTGCAACCCTAGTTCCATGGGATCTGATGACTTCTCCTGACCTCCTCCTTGGGAGGCATCAGATATGAATATGGTACACGTACATACATGTAGGTAAAACACTCATATACAGAAAATAAATATAAAATTTTCTTTATTTATTTTTATAAAAAATTTTATACATATTTTTAGCTGGTCAGAACTGGACTGTCCCTTGTCCGTGGAACACTTGCCTATGGCACACAGGCCCTGTGTTCAGTTCCCAGCACTGCAAAACAAATAGAAATTATTGCTCAGCAAACAGTAATTTTAAAGTATATTAGTTTGGAATCCAGGCATGGTATTAAGTTCCTATAATCCCAGTACTTGGGAGGCTGAGACTGGAGGATCAAGAGTTCAAGGTCAGCCTAGGCTACATAGTAAAATCCTGTCTCCAAAAAAAAAAAAGTCATTAGTTTGAAAAACAATTGACATGTCTGTATACAGCATTCTCAAACTGGTTGCTAGCTTTGTTCCATAATCTTTTAAATTTGTACTTGTGGGAATACAAATAATGAGTTGGAAATAATCAAATGTTAGTGAGAGAGTATTTAGGAACTTAATTATATATACATAAAAAGTGACAAAAATTTATAGTTTAAATGTAGGGAAATGTGTTTAAAAGGTTATGATTTGGGGTGAAATATTACACAGCTTTTGTTCTCTTCTTTCCTTGTGCCCATTTACTACTGAAGAAACAAAGTCATTTGTCCCTGCAGAGGTTGGGCATGCTGGTTTTGACTGACAGCTTTCTCAGTCAGGGTTAACACCTCTTTTCCCCACAAGTCCACGAAAGTGGCATTAGAAAGAGAGACTTGAGTAGATTCAGATGTATTGTGTTCTGCAAAGCCACAGGGGGCTACTAGTCTTTCTCATTATGCTTCCTTCTAGTGTTGGTGGGATTCACCAGTGGCTTACACTGACTGCTTCCCATAAACCTTTACTGATGGCCTTAGCAGCCCCCAATGGTCATACCTCAGCAGCTAATTAATGTCCACTGTTTCCCTGGAAATGGTACAATAATAACTTTTGGTATCATTTCTATTACATTAATTAAAATATTTTTAAGTTTGTGTATATGTGTGTGTCCGGGTGTGAATGTGTGTACATTCGTCCATATGCCCTTGAAGGGCAGAAGACCTGGGATCCTCTGGAGCTGGAATCACAAGGGATTTGTGCCACTTTATGTGGGTGCCAGCCAGAAAGTCCTAGGGATCTACCCTCTTCCCTAGCACTGGGATTATAGGTGTTTGCTGCTGTTGTGTGCCAGCATTTTACATGGATAGTGGGGGAGGAATTCCGGTCCTCACACTTGCACAGCAAGCATGTTACTCTCAGAGCCATCTCCCCAGGCCCCCAGTGATTCTTATCTAAAGAAGGGTCTTTCTGTGTACCCCAGTCTGACCTCAGTCTTGCAACCCTCCTACCTCAGCTTCCCCAGTGCTGGGACTATAGCCCCAAAATAACCAGTCTTTAAGTACTGACTTCTGATACATTTTCTCAAGGTGTTATGTTGCTGTAATGGACATTCAAATATATCCCCATGTGTGATTATAGGTATCTGTGGTTGGTGTTATCTTTTTATAGGACTTTGGGATGATAAATAAGGACTTAACTGCAACCAAGTTTATGACTGTGATAGCGGAAGAAAACCCTTTCGTATATGATGGAACTGACAGCAACTTTGAATTTGAGGTTTGTAAAATGTTGCTACAGATGGCAGAGATCCAGTTAAGCTGCATTTTTCTTATGCATTGTGTATACAAAAAAGTGGGATGTGGATATGTACACAGTTGCCTTTTCAAAAACCAAAAAGATTAATATTCAACAGGGCCTGGAGAAATGGCTCAGTTAGTAAAGTGCTTGCTGTGCAAGCATGAGGACACAAGTTTGATCCCCAGAAAAGTCAGATGTGGTGGTTTTATGCTTGTGATACTAGTGCTGGGGAGGTGACGATAGGAGGATCCCTGGGACTTGATGGTCAGCCAGCCTGGCTGAATTGGTGAACTCCAAGCCTGTGAGAGACCCTATGTCAAAGAGCAAGATGGGGAGCAATAAAGAAAGACACACATATAAACAAGTCAAAGGCAGGCAGATCTCTGTGAGTTTGAGGCCAGCCTGGTCTACAGAGCGAGCTCCAGGACAGCCTCCAAAACAATACAGAGAAACCCTGTCTTGAAAAAAAAAGAAAAAAGAAAAAGAAATCACCAGTCAATCCCTGGTTCATTCTAGAGTGACAGAATAAGTGAGACCTCTATTTGTTTCTTATCATTGCAGCTGGTTTTCCTGGAATTCTTTGAAGCTCTCTTGTGTTTCTCACTCGGCTGCATTTTTGACCGGATGACTAGATCCTATTTAAAAGTTCCATATGATGATGTTACTGGAAACCGATACGGCAGCATACATACAATACTAAACCAGGTGACAGACAATACAGTTTATAAAGTTCATAAAGCAAGGGATGACTTCAACCTGGTGTGGTTAGACTGGCATCAAAAGTGTCTCAAGCTTTTTTTATGTATACTTCCAAGAGATAATTTAGGACTTGAGAACATGGACATTTTCTTTCACTGTTGGAAGGAGTGCATGGTTTTGTTAGTTAAGTTAGGGGAAAATGTACTTCCTGGTATTGGCCACAGCAGTGGAAACAGCACAGTGAAGGTCGGTATGAAAAGCAGCTACCATAGATGCTTTGTCTAGTGTACAGAGAGTGGAAAGCCCACCTGAGAGCAAAGATGCCAAGAAATAGTCCCTGGGTGTGCATGCACGACTAAGGAGATCACTGAGGCACTGTGAGACCCTGGCAGAGCCAGGACTGTGGCTTATAAGGAAATGAGACTTGGGTCAAATTAAGACACAACAGATTTTTAGTGGGGTTTTCATGTTAGTGGACTTGAAGGGTTTCTGATGTTTGAGACACTCACTTGGAGCCACAAGAGACATTCTCTGAGCCCAAAGGCTAGGAGAGTCTTTGTTTGTTTGTTTTAATCCCCCCAGTAGTGGGATTAAAGGTGTTCACCACCACACCCAGCTTGGAAGGTTCTTCAGAGCTGCTCATATGGGGAGATTTCTCACAATTTATCCAAGAGATAGCTCTCACCACAAATCCCAGGGACATACCTTGGATTCCTTATAGGAAACTAGCGCTTCATGTCCTTTTCAGCACCTCACTGCCTATCACATTGGTCAAGTATGCCTCCTTCACGCAAGTGAGTGTCCACCCTGAATCTGTCTACAATTTACAGAAGTCACAGTAGGAAACTAACCTTGTTTAAAAACAGAAATGTAGCCCATAGTCCTGGAAGCTTAAGCACTAGAATCAAATTATGCCCTCCTTAGTGACAGGGTGTCACCCTGGTGACTATCCAACCATAACCATTTCCCAAAGACCCATGTGTAAGCACTGTAGTCAAAGTAAGTTAATAACTTAAAAATGAGTCTTGTGGGACACTTAAAGCACAGTAGATGTCGTTGCCATCAGCTCAGTAGTGTGGGTGTGAATATGCCAGACTGAGGACATCCATAGAACCGTCTGTTCACCTTCATACCCAGTTTCCAAAGCTTCATGGCATGTAGTTTCTGTGTTGTTTTTGTAGCTCAGGGGCTAGTTCCCTCCCCACTTTATGGAAACTGGAAGTTCACCCATCCCAACTTGATCACTGTTCCTTCCTGGGATGAAACAGGCCCTTAGAGATGGTCACCCTAAGACACAGTAGAACCCTGTCTTTCCTCTCAATTCAACAAATTAAAAAGCTACAGTGGTAAGATGGAGTGATTTTCTCCAGAGGTCTGCAGACATCTTCAACCCTTGTATTGTCAGCTGAGTGGGTGTGCTTGTGTGAAAAGCTACAGGAAGTCAGGGAAGGATCATCTGAGAGAAATGGAGTAAGATTCAAGCAAGGCTTCTGTAGGTGTATTCCCAGTGCTGGAATAGAGAAGCCATATGACAAGGGAGGAAGGCTGCTACATCTGAAATGCCCACGAAGGTCCAGGTGTTAAAAAGGCCCAGTCAGCAGTCTGAAAACAAAAACAAAACAAACCCCCATCTACATGGAATTCAATGCTCAGAAAAATAAAACAAACAAACAAACAAACAAACATTTCAAAAATGAAACTGAAGGGCTGGAGGAATGGCTCTGCTCATAGCCAAGGGCACTTGCTGTTCTTTTAGAGGAGCTGAGGCAGGTAGATTGTTATGCATTTGAGGTTAACTTGTTCCAGGCCAGCCAAGGCCACAAATTGAGACTTTGTCTCAGAAGGAAAAAACCACTAGCAAATAATGGGTAAAAGAGAGAATCTAATAGCCAAAGGTACCACATGGTTAACATGATTAGATGCAAACATTGTTTTAAATAACAAAAAAAATCACAGAGCATACTAAGAAAACCATACCACATTCAAAGGAAAAAGGGGAGCCCCCAGAGACATTAGAGAAAGATGAGATAACAGACTTGTAAGACAACGAATTCAAAATAGTTATTTTAAAAATACCTAAAGTGAGCTGGGCAGTGGTGGCATGTGCCTATAATCCTAGCACTGGGGGAAGCAGGGGCATGTGGATCTCTGTGAGTTCAAGTCCAGCCTTGCCTACATATAGAGTTCCAGGCCAGCCGGGGCTACATAGTGAGACCTTGTTTCAAAACAAACAACAACAATAAAGACATGAGTCATTATATGAGTAAAACATTATATATATAAAGATACTATTATGTAGGTGTAGTGGCACTTGCTTGTAATCTCAGTTCTTCAGAGGTAGAGGCAGGAGGATCAGGTGCAAAGTGATCCAGAGCTATGTAGTGAGTTCAAGGCCACTCTGGGCTACCATAAGACCTTATTTTTGCTTATTAGCTTGTTTTTTGTTTTGTTTTGTTTTAAGGAAGAGGCAGGTTATCTTTATGAGTTTGAAGTCATCTTGGTCTGTATTATATAACAAGTTCTAGGTCAACCAGGGCTACATAGTAAGACTGTCTCAAAAAACAAATAACAAACAGCAAGTATTCCCCCCACCTCCCTGAGACAGGGTTTCTCTGTGTAACAGCTCTGGCTGTTCTGGAACTCTGTAGACCAGGCTGACCTTGAACTCAGAGACCCGCCTGCCTCTGCCTCCCCAGTGTGGGATTAAAGATGTGCGCCACCACTACAGGGCTTGCAGCAAGTGTTAATTGCTGAGCTACCTCTCTGACCACAAGATTTTTTTTAAAGAACCACATTGTATTTTATGTATAACAATACAGTTTACATATTAAGCAACATTAGACGGAAATATTTTTTTTTTGGTTTTTCGAGACAGGGTTTCTCTGTATTGTTTTGGAGGCTGTCCTGGAACTCGGTTTGTAGACCAGGCTGGCCTCGAACTCACAGAGATCCACCTGCCTCTGCCTCCCAAGTGCTGGGATTAAAGGCGTGCGCCACCAACGCCCGGCTGAAGGAAATAATTTTATATTGTTTTAAGCAGAAGGGAAAAAGGGGGAAATTTTCCAGTTATAAAACCTCTCTCCCAGCTGGGCATTGGTGGTGCAGACCTTTAATCCCAGCACTTGGGAGACAGAGGCAGAGATCACTGTGAGTTTGAGACCAACCTGGTCTACAGAGCAAGTGCCAGGACAGCCTCCAAAGCCACAGAGAAACCCTATCTCGAAAAACCAAGCCAAAACAGACAAAGCAAAAAACAAAACAAAACAAAAAACCTCTCTCCCAAAACAAATATTCAAAATTACTTTCCTGAGTTGGTCAATGCAGCCAGTAAGCTCAGTGACTAGTTATGTCTGATTCCCAGGGACTGGTGGTCAATAGAATTGAAAAGAAAGCCCACGTCTCACAAGGAAAGCTCATGGCCTCAAAGGAATGACAGGCTAGATTCTTGGAGGATGAAAAAATAGTTCTTGCTACTTGGTTACCCAGGAAGTTGAATTCACAAACCAGCAGGGAAAAGAAAAAACAAAACAAAACAAAAAAACCCTATGGCAGAGTTGAAACTACAAGAAAAAAAATGTATATCCTCTTTCATGACTCATGTTCTTTTGACTGCATCCATCTCCCTCATCAAAATGTTAAGTTTTAAGTTATGTTTATTTTTGCCACAATAAAGATAATGGAGAATAACCAAGTGAAGATGAAAGAAAAACTTTTCAGACATATAAAAGCTGAAAGAACTCATGACCAGACCAGCAAATGCAAGAAACACTGAAGGTCGTTTTTGAAGCAAAAGGAAAATGCTAGCAGATGGAGGGGAGGCTGTTGAAAGAAAAGAGGAATGCTGGAAAGAGTAACTGGATTCTTCTGTTTTCAAACGTCTCTTCAGAAGATAATTGACAGTTCAAAGCAACAATAACTGTACTCATGAAAAAGATAAGCACAGCCTCGGGGTTGGAAGAGAAGAGATGGGAATAGAGTTTCAAAGTTCTAACACCAGGCACTGAGATGGCTCAGCAGTTAAGGACACTTGCCACCAAGCCTGATGACATGAGTCCTTTGATCCTTACAACCCATATGTAGCATACACACATACACATAAAAAGTAATGAGCTGCGTCCCAGACAGAGACATGCATCAGCCTTCTCAAATGGCTACAGTGAGCCAACTGTAAATGTAAAAATGTGAAAAGCAAAAGCAAGAAGCTTGGTTCCCATGCTGACAGCAATCAGTATTGGCCCAAATATTTCAGAGTGTGCTAGTCAACTTTCCCCACCATACAGCGATCTACTTTCTCCAACCAGGCCCCAGGTCCTAAATTTCCATCACCCCAATAATGCTGTCAAGTTACAAATCCACCAGCAGATTGACCAGTTGATTATATATGAGCTTTCATAGTCCTGTCACCTCTCAGACGGTTCTACCATCTAGGGATCAAGCTTCCAACACATTATCCTTTGGGGGACACTTACATCCAAGCTGTCACACAAGGTAAAGGGTATTTCCCAGGACAGAGTCTCATCTAATCATGGTAAAGTAGTCAACTGGTTAAAAGGAGAAAGTTTTATTGGCTGTTTATGGTGTGATTTAAAGGGCGTGTAAACACTGATAGAAAAAGACAAAACAGGTAAGTCTGAACTGGAGATGCTGCCCAGATGACACAGTGCTTATTCTGTATGCATGAAGCTCTGGGTTCCATCCCTAGCACTTCTTGTATCAGGCATGGTGGTGCATGATTGCAAGCCCAGCATTCAGGAGGTGGAGGCAGGAGGATCAGAACTACAGGGTCCTTCTCTGCTACATATTGAGTCCGAGATCATCCTGGGCCACATGAGATCCTACCTCAAAAGAAAGGGGGTTCATAATGTATGATCACATTTATATAAAATTAGAGAGAGTGCGAAGTATCCTGGTAGAAAGCAGAGCATCCCCTGGGAATGGGGAGAGGGAGGTCAGGGAAGTTGGGTGTGACGAGTGTGTTCATTGTCTTGTCTGAGGTGATATTTCCCAGGTGTGGACACATGCTCATAGTGAGCTTGTACATCAGTGACACCTTACTAAAGGATCACATGTGTATGTGTTTGCGTACACTTGTGTGCACTCGTCCATGGGAACCATAAACTCTCACACTTTTCCTCCCTCAGAACCTCCACAGGAGCCCAAGTGCACTCACAAGCCATGATTCTGATGTCCACTTCAGCAGCACCAAATCATCATCTGATAAGATAAGAGTTTTGCCTGATAGTAAAATCAGGAAATCAGAGGTTAGTATTTACAGTTTACCATGTCCTGACCTTATAGTTGCAGTGTCAGTGACTACCTTGTGGCCATTAATTGAAGTAATTCAATTACTGGACAGTAATTCCACCTCACAGGCTGGTGTTGAGTGGAGCGTGGAGCAAGTGAATAGCAGCCGCCCTCATTCTCAGGGCCCTGCCAGTGCCCAACACTTCTTAGAGGTCAACTCACTTAGAAGCCTCAGATGAACTTCAGGCCTTGTTACTTCTAGGAGCAAAAAGGGTACATACGTCCTTGCCTGTGGTCACATACCCAGCAAGCAGTGGAGCTGGGGGCTTGTGCCTAGGAATTTTGATTCTAGAATTTGTACCTGTTATTGTGAACTCTTTCATACTGCAAGAGTATGTGATAGGTATGGCTAATTCAGAGTATGATGGGGTGGGAAGCCACTGGAGTAGTGCATCTTTTAGCAGACTCTAGCTTCTCTGTTGGCAAACCAGTTGGAAAGCTCTTAGAAGCATCATGCTTAGAGGATGGGAGGAGGGCTCAGGACCAAGGGGCTTTGGAGTTAAAGGGAAGGCAAAGGTGAGTCTGGGGAATTTGACTTGAGCACCTGGGGAAATAAAGAATTACTATTTAGTATAATGTTGAAGAGCAGAATGTTCAGGGATGAGATTTGAGGGCACAAGTTATAGCTTGATGTACATGCTTATGGGCATGTTTCAAGTGCCTAGTAAAACATGTAGTGACAGCAGGTAGCTGGGGGACAAGGGTAAATTCCATATGGAAACAGAAGTGTGTGTGCTACCATTTGAATGTGGTCAATAAATCTATGGGGATAGGGTGCCCAGCAGGTAAGGTACTGCAGCCAAGCCTACAAGTTGTCTTCTGATCTTCACACATACACAATCACATACTCACATACACACACACACATGACTTTCCAGTAGGTGCTTTAACTGAACTGTTATTCATTCCTTTAGTAACAAATTGATTTGTTTGGTTGTCTTAAACACTTCACTTTTACTTTCTTACATGTTGTTGTTTTTCAAATTTATTTTGTGGTGCTGGTAGTTGAACTCAAGCCTAGTCCATGCTAGCAAGCACTCTGCCAGTGAGCTATACTGAATGAGGGTGGGTATGTGTGTTTGTTTGTTTGTTTGTTTGTTTTTCTGAGAAGGTCTGGCCCAGAGTGGCCTCAAGTTCTCTGTGTAAAAAGGATGGCTGTAAAGTCTTGATCCTTCTGTCTCTACCTCCCAAATGCTGGGAATATGGGCATGTATCACCACACCTGTCCAAACTGAAAATTTTTTAATTTATTTTTATGTGCATGAGGATTTTGCCTACATGTATGTTTATACATGCTTGGTGCCTACAGAAGCCAAAAGAGAGCATTAGAATCATAGGGTTGGAATAATAGATGATTATGAGCTGCCATGTGTATGCTGGGAATCAAGCCTGGGCCCTTTGAAAAGTATTCTTACATTTCTTCAGCCCCCACCCCAAAATGCAGTATTTTTAAATTATGTATTGTGTGCACATGTGAGTGTCGGTGTTCACAGAAGCTAGAAGAGGGTGTTGGATGTCCTGGTGCTAATATGATGCTCAGAACTGAATTCAGGTCCTCCACAAGAGCAGCAAGTGCTCCTGACCACTGAGCCATCTCTCTGGCTCCAATCTGCAATATTTTATTCAGGGGAAAAAATAGTCCCTCACCATGTGATGCCAGGCCATCCTAAGACTCTGCCAACCATCAGGCTATTGCCAGTTGAGCCTTGATCTTGGGATAGAACCCAAGCTCAAATAAGATACTTTATAGTTAAAAGAAATAAATACATGAAACAGGTGTAGTGATGCCCACCTTTAATTCCAGGACCGGGGAGGCAGAGATGGGTAGATCTCTGTGAGTTCAAGTGCATCCCGGTCTGTGTAGACATTTCCAGGTCAGCTGGGGCTACACACTAAGAGTCTGCCTTTAAAAAAAAAGTTAAATTAGCTCAACACAAAAACAAGAATAACTTCACCCCAGCCTGGGCTGTAGTGTTGAGTTGGAGGCCAGCATGGACTGTATGGAGAAAACAAACAAATAAAACTAAAAAACTACAGCTGGGCATGTCAGTGCACACCTGTAAACTCAGAAGAACTCTGTGAGCCAAGGCAGAATGCAAGTCTAGAGCTAGTCTAAGACACTGTCTCTAAACACAACAAAAGCGAAAGAGGAAGAGTCTCATTAACAATCCCCTGAGATTTACAATGTAGAAGACTGGTTCTCATTTTCAAAGCTGCAAAATAACATTTTCCTTGTGTTTTTTAAAAAGCCCAAGCTCAAGAAGTCTCTAAGTGAGGACAAATACTACAAAATGAACTTCAAACATCAAGGAAGAGGGCTGGTGTTTATGTCTCCAAATGGTGAGTGTTTCAGCAGAGAACCTTGGTGTTCACAAACCATTGCTTCTAAGTTATACACAGTTATGGTCTGTGGCGCTTCGTAGCAGGCTTTGTAGGGCAGGGAGCAATACTCAGGATTGAACCTTGGGTTTCGCATGAACTGGACAAGTACTCTAATACAAACTACAGTGTCAGTCCTATGGTTCTGGTTCAACTATCTCCCAGCCCCCTCAGGTCTGAGAAACTCCCTCTTAGCACAGAGCTGCTTTTCTCTCTAGCCATAGTCTCATCCCATTCCCACTTTGAGATAGAGTCCAACTATGCAGCACAGGCTAGCCTGGAACTCGCTATGTAGGACCAGGACTGGCCTCAGACTCACAGACAGCCACCTGTTTCTGCTTTCTGAATTCTAGGATTAAGGGTGTGTACCACTACATCTTCCTGTACCCTGTTTTTAAAATGCATTTATTTATTTATTTATTTATTTGTTTGTTTAATTTATTTATTTGTTGAGAATGAGTTTTGTGTACCCCAGGCTGGCCTCTAACTTTATAGAGGTAGCTAAGGAAGATTTTGAATTTCCGATCCTTCCTGCCTCCTCTCTCAAGTGCTAGGTTAATAGGCATGCCACTATACCTGTTTTATGTAGCACTGGGGATCAAATCCAGGGCTTTGTGCATGCTGGTCAAGCACTCCTCCTCCACTAGGCTCACCTAGCTCTACTGTGTGAATGCAGTCCTGGGGATTTTCTTCCATTACGTCACTGACCCACTCAGCTGCATCTAGCCTGGATCCCATGACACAACAGGCCTGGGGTCCCTCCCTTCCTGACTATACTCTATAGCAGGCTGTGCACCACACAGCTTTCTTAAGACTCTGTCCTCTTGGTATACAGCTTCTCGTGGCTGTCCCTTCCTTGGCACTTTCTTCATTAATGGCTTATTCCTAGCAGTGTGCACACATGCATTCCCTGCTATAACCACACATGTGCTGTTTTGTCGAGTAAGAGTTTCCCCTAATCTCACCTGCCATCTCTGCACTTGCTGATGAAAGAAAGGCAGCAGTATTTCTTCCCCATGCCTCCCTTATCTCATCATTGCTCAAGGCTGCCGGTTTTCACAGGTTCTGTGCCTCCACCAATCCTGTGTTCAGGATAGAGCAGCCTCCTGTTTCCTTTGCCTTTGGGGTGAATCAGGTCAGCAAGTGTTTCTCCTGTGGTGGCCAGCATCCTCTCTAAGGACTATACTTAGTGAAAAACCTTTCCCAGACCAAGACATACAGTTTCATAACAGAAAGAGTTCTAAAGGGAAACCCAGTTAATGCTTTAAATTCATCTTGTGTTTATTTAGTGTATGTCTCTAGGCACTTATATGTGTAGGCATTAGTTTGCTACAATGTGCGTGTAGAGGTCAGGAAATTTTATTTTTCTACTTCCATGTAGGTCCCAGGGATTAAACTGAGGTTGTCTGCCTAGGTGGCAAGCATCTTTATCCTTGTCATACCTACTTTCTCTTTTTGTTTTTGAAATAGTGTCTCTGCTTTGTACCATTGATATTATTTGTTGGCAATTGGTCTTCAGTTCTAGCTGTATCTTGATTTGCCTTGCACCTCTGGCCCTTTTACAGTGATTGAATGCCCACTGTGTACTAGCTACTGTGCCCATGGCTACTGGTTTGTCTGCTGTCAAAGCCATTTTCTTGACCTACATAATCCCACTTCATCTGATGACCTCATCAGCATAGCTGTTGCTTACTATCTTCTGGCTAGCCTCCTCAGTAGAATGGGAATATAAGAAGCAATAATTCTTTATTTTTCAGACTTCTGACTTTAATAATTGGAGTCTTGGGTTTCATATAATTCCATTCTCTGAATTTTCTTTTCTTTTCTTTTTTTTTTTTTGTGGTTCTGGGGATGGAGTCAGGCTATTACATGTGCCTACCAGTTCACTCAACTATAAGCCCAGCCTTTGGGGTGAATCCTTAAATTTTAAAATTTGTCAAGTGACGAACAAGTTAGGATTGCGTCAAAGACTACAAAAATTAACAGGTATGGTGGGGCACACCTGTGATCTCAACACTTGGTAGATAGAGGCAGGAAAACCTGCCTTGGCAGGAACATAGTTCGAAACCAGCCTGGCTTACACAACTGTCTCAGCGCCACACCAAAAAGACTAGAAAAATTATGGTGATCTGGAAGAATTAGATACTATCTCAGAAAGAAAGGGAAGAAAGATGTTGACTCATGGGAAGTGTTTGGATTTCCAGCTCTCCAGAAGCCAGAGCTCACTAGGAAACAAAGTGGTTCTTGCCTTAGTGGCACTCAGGCTCTGAATATGCAGGAAACAGATAGTGTCATGTATTTGTCCCAGATGTCTAAAGGCCAGCCTGGCTGAGACTGGAGGTGCCACTGCAGAGTCTCTCAGTTCTGCCCATTCAGTCCCAGTCACTTCATGAAGGGTGAGGAGTACTATTTGGGAAGCTCTGATTTCTCCTTACATGTTTAACATGTCTGAGAAAATCATAAAATAATGCTAATTTGGTAGGTCTTAATTTCAGTAGATAATCAAGTCGGCATTTATGTTGGCAAAAGAATACATTGCTATTCTTGAGTAGCAAAATAATTTCTCAAGTATGAAATTTATTAAGTTGTAGCCTCAAGTATGACATTTGGTACAAACTCAGGGCCTGGGAAAATTTAGGAAAGTCTCAAAAGTGAATGTAAAAAATGATGCACTGGCTGGCCGTTGGTGGCGCACGCCTTTAATCCCAGCACGCGGGAAGCAGAGGCAGGTGGATCTCTGTGAGTTCGAGACCAACCTGGTATATAGAGTGAGTACCAGGACAGGCTCCAAAGCTACACAGAGAAACCCTGTCTCGAAAAACCAACCAAAAAAAAAAAAAAAAAAAAAGCACTGGTACACATTGATGAAGACACAAGAGTCAGATAGCTCTTTGGTTAAAAGCACATATTTCAGGGTTGGAGAGATGGCTCAAAGGTAAAGAACACTTGTTGCTCTTACAGAGAATCTGGATTCAGTTCCCAGTATGGACATGATGGTTCACAATCATGAACACCAAACACTCATGTGGTACATATAAATACATTCAGGTAGAAACACTTACACCTAAAAATAAATCTAACAAAAAAGTAAATCTTTAAAAAAAATTAAAAAGCAGATATTGCTCTGCCAAAGGGCCAGAGTTGAGTTCCACACACAACTGTCTGTAACTCTAGCTCCAGGGTCTTTACATCTATTCTGTACTCTTTAGGCACCTGCACTCACATGTACACATGTACCTCGCTCCTATATATATCCCATATATGTATGTATACACACACGCATACATACATATATAATTACACCTATTCTGTATTCTGCAGGCACCTACCTCATGTGTGCATGTACATCTCGCCCTCGTATATATCCTATATGTGTATGTCTGTGTGTATACATGAATGTATATGATTAAAAAAAAACTTGGCATGGTGGCATATGCCTTTAATCCCCTAGCACTTGGGAGGCGGGGGCAGGCAGATCCCTGTGAGTTCCAGGACAGCCAGAGCTACACATTGAGACTCTATCTCAAGGAAAACAAAACAAGTAACAACAAAAAATTTCTGCTGTTCAAGAAAAACAAAGACATGTGGGAGGTGGCTGAAAGGCAGGATTGACAGTCAGCCATGGGCTACTGTGCACTTGCTCTTCCCAGTTGTTGTGAATGCATTTTGCAATTTCTTCAGTCCTCACAGGCTGTAGTGGCACTGCATCACCACAGCTGGCAGAAATACCACACACACTGTACTGATGATTGTTTTAATTACACTGCATTGCAGAGAAATATGAAAAACCCAAAGATGAACAGAAAGAAAAACTCAACATGTGGGTGAACAACCTCTGCGTCTTCTTTGTGAATGTGCTCTTCAACGCCTACAAACATGAGGAGATGCTCAAGGAGAAAATGAAGGAAAACAGGCTCGAGGAAGCAGCACTAGCTCAGCAGAGGCAGATAGAGAATGAAGAGCTGGAAGCCAGGTAGGAGAGGGTCCCCAATTGTCCTCCATGGTACATGCTCAGCTTTCTTTCAGGAACTACCCAAAGCAGAAGGACCATGGGCTTACAGTGAAGCACACAATGATGCCCAGGACCACAGGCTTACAGTGAAGTTACAATGATGCCCTATGACCACAGACTTACAGTGAAGTTACAATGATGCCCAGGACCACAGGCTTACAGTGAAGTTACAATGATGCCCTATGACCACAGACTTACAGTGAAGTTACAATGATGCCCAGGACCACAGGCTTACAGTAAAGTTACAATGATGCCCAGGACCACAGACTTACAGTGAGGTTACAATGATGTCCTATGACCACAGACTTACAGTGAGGTTACAATGATGCCCTATGACCACAGACTTACAGTGAAGTTACAATGATGTCCAGGACCACAGGCTTACAGTGAGGTTACAATGATGCCCAGGACCACAGACTTACAGTGAGGTTACAATGATGCCCTATGACCACAGACTTACAGTGAAGTTACAATGATGTCCTAGGACCACAGACTTACAGTGAAGTTACAATGATGTCCTAGGACCACAGGCTTACAGTGAGGTTACAATGATGCCCTATGACCACAGGCTTACAGTGAGGTTACAATGATGCCCTATGACCACAGACTTACAGTGAGGTTACAATGATGTCCTAGGACCACAGACTTACAGTGAGGTTACAATGATGCCCTATGACCACAGGCTTACAGTGAGGTTACAATGATGTCCTATGACCACAGACTTACAGTGAAGTTACAATGATGTCCAGGACCACAGACTTACAGTGAAGTTACAATGATGCCCTATGACCACAGACTTACAGTGAAGTATACAATATCTAGAAGCATGGCCTTCACAGTAAAGCATACAATTATCTGTGTTGTTTTTGCTTTTTATATTCTTTTTGGCTTTTTGAGGGGCCTACCACCCAATTCCCAAATAAATTACACACAGAGGCTTATTTTTTGTTATAAATGCCTGGCCTTAGCTTGGCTTGTTTCTTGCCAACTTTTCTTAAATTACTCCATCTATCTTTGGCCTTGGGGCTTTTATCTTTCTTTATTCCTGTATACCTTTTCTTCCTTCCTACTCCATGTCTGGCTGGGTGACTGGGTGCCTGGCCCCTGAAGTCCTCTTCCTTCCTCTCTCATTCTCATATCCTAGATCTTCTCTCTACCAGATTTCTCCTCATATTCATCCTATCTACCTGCCAGCCCCGCCTAGCCTTGCTCCTACCTCGATATTGGCCATTCAGCTCTATATTAGACCATCAAATGTTTCAGAAAGGCACTGTAACACAGCTTCACAGGGTTAAACAAATACAGCATAAACAAGTCACACACCTTAAAATAATATTTCCTAACATACAATGCCCTAGTCTCTAATGGCACAAAAGAGAAAGACCTGAGGGCTAGAGATGTAGCTCAGTGGTAGCCGCTTGCCTAACACATGTGAGGCTTGGGTTTGGTCCCTAGCACTGGGACAAGATTTTTTAAAAAAGGCTTCTGCTCTTCCCAGAGATTCCAAAGCTTTTGTGTATTTTGCAGCTGGGTATGATGAAACCTACAAGCTCAACACTCAGGTGGGACAAAAGATAACCTCATCAGGCTACTTTCTAGCTACTTAGCTGTAGAGAAAAGTGTTCCCAGGTCACATTATCAACATAAAGATGTTACCTGGAGCACTCTAAATACAATAGACCATTTTATTCACAAGCACTGCTGAAATAGCATAAAAACTGGTTTTATAGCTAGCTAGATAGTTCAGGGGATAAGGGTGTGTACTGTTCTTCCAGAAGACCTGAGCTTAATTCCTAGCACCATGTCAGGGAATCAAACATCTTCTGGATTCTACGGGCACCTGCACTCATGTGCACATAACCTCCCATCCTGTGCACACAAATAAACATAGTTTTTGCTTATTTCTTGAGACAGTCACACTGTGTAACTTTCTGGCTGGCCTTGAACTCAGAGATATACCTACCTCTGCCTCCCAAGTGCTGGGATTAAAGGTGTGCACTGCCACACCCAGCTACCACATACTTTTTTTGAAAAATAAAAATATTTAAAACTGATTTCAAAATTTCACAGAAAAAAAATAGCTAAGTTCTCATTTTGATTTTTAGGCTGAACATCCTACGGGAAGAAGAGGCCAAAAGACAAGACTTCGATGTTGACATCAGTGTGCTCAAGGAGCCCTTGGATGCTCCATCCTCCCAGCCACCCACACCCAGCCCTCCTAAAGAAGAGTTGGCTTCCACCCAGAGCAGCAAGACCAGCCCTGGCAAGAAGAAGAAGAAGTGAAGGTACTGGGTGTCATGGTTGAGCTGCAAAGACAGGCAGACATAGAAACTGTGACAAATGTCCCATAAAATAAAGGGTTTGCACTTAGTTCCTGATTTGAGTGTCTAAGATGCTTTACCTTGGTTCACGTATTAAGTTTCTTGTATGGCTGCATTTGCAAAAACCAAACTGAATAAGTATGTAGACATGCACATATTAGTAAATGTGTATTAAATATATTTTTGTAAATCAGTATTACCTGGGTATAATGGCCCATCCCAGCACTTGGGAGATATAGGCAGGAGATACAGTCAGACTACATAGTGAAACTCTGTCTCAAAAAAACAAAACAAAAATAGGAGTTAGAGAGCTAGCTCAGTGCTTATGAGCATTTTCTGCTTTTGCAAAGGACCCAAGTTTGGTTCCCAGCATTCACACTGGGGCAGCTTACAACAGTCTGTAACTGCAGCTCCAGGAGATCTGGCACTGTGTTCTAGACTTTATAGATACAAGTAACATGTACACATAAAAATAATAAATAAATATTAAATAAAAAACCAAGGTGGAGAGTGATAGAGGAAGACATCAAAGACATCCAAGCTCTATCTCTGGCTTCCATGTGAACATGGATGAGCACACCCATACATATATAGACACGTGCATATATACCTCACTCATGTGCACAGACACACACCCATGCACCATAAGTACACACACACACATACACACACACACACACACACACACACACACACACACACACACAGGCACACTAAGATGGAGAGCAATATAGGAAGACACCAATGTTGACCTCTGGTCTTCATACTCATACACTCGTATGTGATTTGCACACCTATACACATTATCTGCTTAAACATAAATACATACACATGATTATAATATACAAACACACACACACCAAACTAAGACAATGGCAAAGGAGTCGAAAACCCATAAGAAGTGTTACACTTTTGAGTCTACATATTAGTCCTGCAAAGCAGACATAGTCCCAGGGAGGATTACCATCTTGACCAGAGAAACAAAAGATCTGAAAATAGCAAAATAAAACTCAACTAAAAGTTTGAATTAATACACAACTCTGGAGCCAGAATGCAACTGAGAATAAATGCTGACTGAAACAAACACATGCAATTCCAAATAACACATCACAGACAACCACCATCTCACTGAGATGCAACCACAATCTCTTCAGGGAACACACACAGAAAAGCCCAGTGTGTGAGGAACTAAAAACCAGTCTTTTTTTTTTTTTTTTGGTTTTTCGAGACAGGGTTTCTCTGTGGCTTTGGAGGCTGTCCTGGAACTCACTTTGTAGACCAGGCTGGCCTCGAGCTCACAGAGATCCGCCTGCCTCTGCCTCCCGAGTGCTGGGATTAAAGGCGTGCGCCACCAACGCCCGGCTCTAAAAACCAGTCTTAAGTTATGCATGGGAGGAGAAAAAAATCATAATGGAAATTGTGGTTATTTTGAACCAAGGCAAAATGAAACCAATACAAATTGATGAAGCTGCTTCCTCACCCCTAATGCAGTAGGTTCACGGAGGTTATGACAAGCAGATTGCAGAGTTGCTTTGGGGGCTAGGAAATAGTGTGTTTTCAGACCACTCAGCTAATTTTCTTCCAGATCCTAGGCTGTCCAGATCACCAAAATAGGATTACGTAAAATTCAACCATATTTCACCTCAGCTGTGAAGAGATGCAGGGTGCCATGGCTCTTAGAAGGGCTTCATGACAAAGGGAAACAATTTCTGGTTAGATCACTCTGGGGTGATTGTATCAGCACCCCCATGAATAGGCAGACCCCAACACTGAGAATCCCACACTGTCAGAATACTGACTGTTAGTTTTGTTTTGTTAAGATTTTTATTCTTAATTGTATGTATGCACATGTGTACATGTGAGTACAGGTACCCAAGGAGACTGAAAGAGGGCATGAGACCCTCTAGAGAAGTGGTTCTCAACCTGTGGGTCGAATGACCCTTTCACAGGGGTTTTATGTCGGATATCATGTATATAGATATTTACATTACGATTTATAACAACAGCAAAATTACAGTTATGAAGTAGCAACAAAAGTAATTTTATGGTTGGGGTCACCACAATATGAGGAACTGTATTAAAGGGTCACAGCATTAGAAGGTTGAGAACCAATGTCCTAGAGCTTGAGTTATTGGAGGTTGTGAGTCACCCAAGTCAGTGCTAAGAATTGAACCTAAGTCCTCTGCAAGAGCAGCCAGTGCTCTTAACAGCTGAGCTGTGTCTCCAGCTCCCGACTGTGAATTTTGAACCCTACTGCCCAGTGCAGTCAAACAACTAGCAACAGAAGACTCAACAGGAAACCAGAATTCTTAAAAACTTTAACAATTTATTAGTCTTATTTCCCAGTAAAATATCCACATAATGTCAGAAGAATGGAATGATATTCAGCTGACTACTTTTAATTCCACATAAATATTTAGCATCTAAAAACCTCAAGGAATCATCAGACCAAGTAGAAATTTGATTTTTCAAAGCAGGTATTGCTTTACTATTGTCACTAACCCAGTCAATGTCATGACCAGTAAGTTGTAATGGTAAACAAAAGGTTTGCTGAGGTTTTTAAAGAAGTTCTGTAGAGCCACTGGAGTCAATCCAAGAAGAAGATATTATTGAACTGTGTGGCGCAGAGTTTTTTCACCTCTTCTGCAGAAAGAACAGAAAACTGTGTCAAGGAAACAGCTTCTTTCTTTACAGGTTAGACGGTTTTATTGGTACTTTCAGTTCTTTGGGGATAAAGTTAGGAAATAAGTAAGTCTATGTTTATTGAATTTAAATTCCAGAAGCATAAGCAACAATAACAGCAGCAACAACAATGACCAACAGAGAAGGCAGTCAGGAAAACAAGTAACAAATTCTTAGGCCTTGTTTCCCAACACACTAGAAATATCTCTTCTGGGGGTTCGGAAGACCTGGTTTGTGGAGTGCCTGAGACACTCATGGGTCAGGGCATTAAAAGCTCTTTAGAAGCTGATGGGGTGCACCAAAATTCTGGCTACAATCTTGAAATGTAAATCAAGTGCTTCACAGAGATAATGGCCTTCATTTTACTACACTTCCACCTCATTTTCATTTCTGTGGTTCTAAGTAGCCCAGAGTCTTGAGTATGCTACACAAATGCTGTGCCATTGAAATACATGCCCACTCCTCTAAATTCCTATTTTAATTTCATGCATGCACTAACTGATGCTTTTCATGTATACAAATATTAATGCAAAGTACATATAAAATGTGTTAAGGCTGGGCACAGTGAGGCTGCCTGTAATCACAACATTTATTTTATTTTATTTTTTTGTTTTTTTTGAGACAGGGTTTCTCTGTGGCTTTGGAGGCTGTCCTGGAACTAGCTCTTGTAGAACAGCTGGTCTCAAACTCAGAGATCTGCATGACTCTGCCTCCCTAATGTTGGGATTAAAGGCACGTGCCACCAATACCCAGTTTAATCACAACCTTTTGGAGAAAGGCCAGAGGTAGGTATTTAAGTTCAAGGTTGGACTGGTCTACATAGCAACTTTCAGGCCAGCCAGTCTTGAGATCTTGTCTCAAAAAGACAAAACAAAAACCCCAAAACAAAAGAAAAGACGTAAGACTCTTGATTTCCTTTACAGTGGGATATGTTCCCCTACCTATGCTGCTGTTAGTACTACTCTACAGCTGAGCAGCAGAGAGGCCCAACACCACCCTTTCCCCATGACAACATTCATTAATGCCCACAAAGCAGCTGCTGGACCACACTGTGCAGAGCCAGACCAAACCCACTTTGATGGGAAGGCAGAAAATAGCTGTCTGCATTCTTCTGCTCATGTGCAGATGGTGACAGCTGGAAGTGTCATGCCAATTTGGCAGCCTGTTTAGAGAGACTTATTCTCATCACAGGATATATAAAAAGACATTTGTACACAGTGTGTACAGCAACACTTCAGAAAAGAATCTTTTCTTTTTTTGGTTTTTCAAAAAGTTTATCCATGTAGCTGGCTCTCACTCTGAAGACCAGGCTGGTCTTAAACCCAGAGATCCTCCTACCCCAGCCTCCCAAATTCTGGGATTAGAGTGCACCACTACAGTCCAGAGAAAACAACTTTCTCTTAAGGCACTCTTAAATTTAAAACTTCATATTTGTGTGTGTGTGTGTGTGTGTGAGCGCATGCGTGCGTATGCATGCATGTATGTAGGCGTGGACATGCATGTGTATGCCATGGCCCATGTGTGGAGGTCAGAGGACAACTTGTGTGTCTCAGGGATCAACCTTATGTCATCAACCTTGGCAGCATGTCCCTATATCCACTAAGCCATTTCACAGGTCCTGTTTACTTTTTCTAGACAGGGTCACATGTAGCCCAGGATGACCTCAAACTTACTATGTAGTTGAGGATGGTATTGAACTCTTGATCCTTCTACCTCAACCTCCCAAGTACTGGGATTACAGGTGTGCACCATGAGTAGGTTCTATAATGTTTCTTAATACAGGGAAAAGATAATTTTGAAATGCCAGTGGCATTAAAATTGAAATACCAAATCCTATTTACCATTGACTTCAATCAGGTTTGCATTTTTTTGATTCAGAATCACATACAGCTCCCGCTGATCAGACTTCTTCCCAACAACCCAGTAATCGCTCATGGCTTTCACAATGATTTCTTCATCTTCATCTGCTCTGTAAGAAAGTTTCAGATGGGACAGTTTTATATACACAGCTCAACTGTCAGGAGAAAAGGAATTCAAAACAAGAAATGGCAATAAACTGTCCTTATAAATAGTCAAGAAGTTACGTGTAAATAAAAGGCAACTTTGTGTGATGTGGGCATAGCACCCACAAGTGGCTCTGCGTCACTTGGCTTAAAGGAAACGAATTAGCTGGGCATGCTGGCATATGTCTATAATCCCAGCACTGGGAAAGCTGAGGCAGGGGGATTGTGAGTACCACCTAAGCTATAGAGTGAAACTTATAAACAAACAAATAAAAAATAAATACAATTCCTTTAAATCTATTCTCAGAAAGACAACACCTACTTTAAGAAGGTGCTAGAATTACCTGGTAAAGTCACTGTTGATGTCACCTAGAATCTTCATTAGATCTGGATGGACAGATGTAAGTGACACACTAGGCGTTTTCCTCATGTGAATTGTACTTTTCTCTGCTAAATTCATGTGGTTGAAGTAGATGAACTTAAACTGGGGTTCTTTTTCAGACCTGTCCAAACAGGACATTGAAATTATAACAATGTGAAAGAATAATTATCCAAACTGCACAGCCACAGTGTGAAAACTTTAAAGAGTATAGAAGGGCAGCCTTCAGTACACGTGACTTGTCTCAACAAATAAACAAAACCCAAGAGAACCCCTTGAACAAAAAATTCATGAAGTAAAACTGTATGGCAGGGCTGGCATGGTGACTCAAAAGGGAAATCAGAAGGGAAAGGTGCTTGGAGTCTGAGTTGGATCCCAGGACCCACATGATGGGGTGGAGAAAACAGACTCCTGCAAACTGTGCTCTGACATAGACAGACATACAATAAACAAATGTAATTAAACCACTATATAAAGGTCTTGCATTTTCTACGGCTAGGTGCCCAAATCAAGAATTTCAGTTAGTGCCGAGTGTTGGTGGTACATGCCTTTGAATCCAGCACTCGGGAGGTAGAGGCAGGCGGATCTCTGTGAGTTCCAGGACAGCCTGGTCTACAGAGTGAGTTCAATGACAACCTCCAAAGATACACAGGGAAATCCTTTCCCAAAAAACAAAACAAAACAAAAAAACAAAAAAAAATTCAGTTAGTGGGGTCTGGAGAGACGCTCAGTAGTTAAGAGCACTGGCTGTTCTTCCAGAGGTCCTGAGTTTAATTCCCAGCAACCACATGGTGGCTCACAGCCATCTATAGTGGGAGCTGATGCCCTCTTCTGGCATGCAGGTGTACATGCAGATAGAGCACTATATACACAATTAAAAACTAAATTTAAAACTAAAAAATTAAATTTAAAAATAATTAAATTAAAAAAGAATCTGTAACCAATGCTTCATCCAATAATAATAACATGTAATATCTAATATGATAGGATTTTCCAGAGAGCTGGTCTACTTCTTTAACAAAAATATTTTCCCTGCTATGTGATTTTCTAAATGAAAGTATATTGTCCACGAAGTCTGACTTATGTACTCCCTGTTCTGTCACAGAAAGAACTGATGTCTGCTGACGCTGATTTAGGAGACTAACAGTGCTGGGGATGAATGTGTGTTCCATGTAAGATAGTTAGCCATGGGACTGCAGCTAACTGTGGGGAAAACTGTCCACTGTCTCCAGTGAAAGGTATGATACGCTGCAGCAGCCTCCACCACTGAAGTGAAATGAAATTCAAATGGGGACATACCTTTTCCTTTCCTAGGGACATCACAGATGGGACTGAACAGCAGATCACTGCTTTCTAGAGCCTGAGGAAAAGCTGCAGTGTTAACCCTGCCCACACTCTTCAGTGAGAGCCACTGCCACTTGACCAGAGCAGTTAGTGTATGAGAGTAAGCATGAGGCAGAAAAGATACAAACCCAGAGATTCTCTTGTTGATATTAAACTGCTCACAGATGTCAGATGCCAGCACTGTAAGCTGGGGCCCAACGATACTGTCCAGTCTTCGGCAAAAATCCAGCGTTAGCTGCGTGGAGGCTGGCAGGAATTTAAGGAACAGCACTCAGCGTTACAGTATTTTGTGCCCAACAGTTCCTACTCATTTTACTGTTCAATACTTGGCAAAATTTCAATGAAAAATCTACTGATCAACTAAATGAGATAAACACAGTTAGAGAATCAAACAATCAGATGTCCCTTCCTCCCAAACTGACCAGAAATAGAAAAGTTAGAGTTGGTTATAGTTAACGTGAAAAGGAAAGCCTTTCCCCGGGGGAGGGGGGTTCTTTATATACCTAAAGCAGTGGTAGACTTGCTGCCTACCCCAGAAACACCTAGGAAAGTCAAATATTTCACACATACAACACAGCACTCAGAGTCACTGGCTGTTTGACTCATCTCAAACATACCTCATTTAACCCTGAGTCCTTAAAGGGCAGGCACCACTGCCACCCACCAGTCAGTAAGCACAGAGAGGCAGTGGTCCTACTGCTGGTCAGTGAGAAGGACTTTAAATGTAATAGGGGTCAATGAAGGTGGCAGAGGTTCCAGAAGGGGAGCAGTGATTAAGACAGCCTCTCCATGGCTGGTGACAACACACTGATCATTTAAGGACAGAACCTAGCAAGCTGCAGAGAGCTGACCCACTTAGGCTGCAAGCAGACCCACGAGGGCACCTACCATCAATCATAAAGCACACAGCTGCACTCATGGCCTGTGGGGAGACAAATCAGAGATTACAACTGGTTCAGAGAGGAACGGGGAGTGCTGTAAGCAAATGTGGTGAGCTTGTCTTGACTTCAGCAAATCAACTGTAAGAAGATATGTTCCATCAGCCGAGCAGTCTGGAAGCAGACAGTACAGAGGCTGATATGAAGGAGGGGGCTTGTTTGGTATGGCATGGTGCTTATGCTACAGTGTATGGCCTCATCAGTCAGGGACACAGAGGATTTACAAATGAAATGGCATCATTTAGAATGCTCTTAAAACAAAATAATACAATGGACAGACAAAAGGCTGGCATCTGAAGCCTGGCATGGTGGCACAAGCCTTTAATCTCAGCAGTAGGGAGGCAGAAGCAGATGGGATCTGAGTTTGAAACCAGCCTGGCCTACAGAGAGGATTCCAAGACAACCAGGGCTACACAGAGAAACCCTATCAAAAAAAAAAACAACAACAACAACAATATTTGACATCATATTAATTCAGTTTTGATGGATGCCTAGGATTTCATTGTTCTAGTCTCTGCGTACACTTTATAATTTCCATTAAAAAACAACTTAAAAGAGACTACATGTTGCTACGATCTTGCCTCCTTTTATTCTAGCAGATAACTGCAGTTATGACATTAGCAAGTAACAGCAAACAAGACCATAAATAAAACTAAAATAAAAATAAAAATTGCCAAGTGTGGTGGTACACACTTGTAATACCAGTACTCTGGAGATAGAGGCAGGAGGATGAGGAGTTCAAGAGCAGTCTCAGTTACACAGCAAATTCAAGGTCAGCCTGAGCTAAATGAGACCATGTCTAACCAAGTAGGGGCTGAAAAGGTGGCTTGCACTGGAAATGGCTTTTCTTTTCCCTAGCACCTAAGTTGGGCAGTTCACAAAACTCCAGGCACGGGGGAATCTGGCAGCCCTGCCTCTAAAAGCAGCTGCACTCACATGCACATACCCACACAAACACAGTGTTACAAAAGCTTTCATGTGAACACAGACAGTCTTTCTAACTACAGGTGAATTAAAGTGAAGAAAAAGCTATAATTGGTAACCTACGGTCACATCTGAAGACACTAAAAAAAAGAGTAAACTGAACCTGAAATGAACAGAAGGGAGGGGTCACAACGATCAAAGCAGAAATGAGTCCACCAGGGGAGAAAAGAGACAACATAATAAACCAGCACTGGCTCCTGGGAAAAAACAACACAAGACTGCAAACCCTCTTCACACTAGAATCAAAAATCGACAGAAGAACTCCCCTACCACAATGAGCAATCAAAGGGAGACTTCCCTATGGACGCTACAGGAAAAGGAGAAAACAACAACACATAAGCACTGTCAAAATCTGCATGCCAACAAACTAGCTTAAGGGAATACATAAGTGCCCAAGAAAGGCACACACTACTGAAACTGCCCGAAGGAGAAATAGAAGGAAATAAGCTGACAACAAGAAACTCATTAAGAAACTCAGGTGCATACCTTCAATCCCAGCATTTAGGAGGTAGAGGCAGGAGGATCACTGTGAGTTCAAGTCAAGTCTGGACTAAAGTGAATTCCAGGACATACAGAGCTGTACCAAAGAACTAAAATGAAAAAAAAAAAAAAAAAAAAAACCTCACACAGTGTACAGAGAGTGCTACTGGGAATTCCACCAAACATTTAAAGAGTTAACACCAATCCTGCAAAAGTCTTCCAAAAATGGAAAATACTTCTCAAATCACTTCTATAGACTGAGCCTAGAAATGGAAATCCAGTTAAGAATATTGTACCTGGATCAGTGAGAGTTCAGACCCTTGCCCCTGAGCACTCAAAGGATTCTAGCTTGAGAGACAACAGACCTTCCCTACTCCAATTGCTGCTTTAACGTCTGCCTCATTATTGCTCTGGGCCAGCCCCACTGGTGTGGATCCTGGGTGTTCTCCTGGTTTGCCCACCTCAGGCTGTTACCACACAGCTATGCAGTATACTGAGAGGACAGAGGGGTGCAGCAAGACGCTACTAGGTCTGCTTCTTTGTCTCACTGTGATTGATGGTTTAGTTTAACAAAGAAATTTACAGTGAGGCTGGGCAGTCGGGTACTTATCTAACATGCATGAGACCCTGGGTTTGCTTCCTGACACCAAAAAAAAAAAAAAAAAAAAAAAGACCTAAGTATTATCATTGTGGTCATCATTATCAACAACAACGACGGCGCCTATACCAAAACCATTTTCTCTCACAACTTCAGACTATTTTGGGGAGGCAGTGGGTATTGAAACCAGGGCTTCACACATGCCACCCAAGTGCTATACCACTGAGTATGCCCCTGGTTCTTCTCTCAGAACTCTGGAGGTCTTTCTCCCACTGTCACATAGCACCTGGAGCTGAAGAGGAATCTTTTACAGGTGAAAACCCTTTAGGACATTCTCTTCTTATCTCTGAGACTGTTCAGTGTTGGGTGCAGGTGAGGGTCTTCCTTACTCCCTGTGGCAGACATTAAGGGGATCTTTCCAACCTGGAAATATGTGTCCCTCTGAATGAAGCACTTTCTCAGATAATTACTTCACCATTCTCCTCTCCCTAAATTAATGGTGAATTATGGAATTAATTCCCCCCCTTTTTCTTCCAGTCTTCCATAACTTTAGGTGGTGTGGTGAGGGTTGTGTTTAAATAGCACTAGAGATGGAACCCAGGTGTGTACTGGCTAGCTAGCTTTATATAAACTTGACACAAGCTAAAGGTATCTGAGAAGAAGGAACCAGAATTTTAAAAATGCTTCTAGAAGACTGACCTGTGGGCAACTCTTACTTAGTGACTGATGTGGGAGGGCGCAGGCCATTGTGGGTGGTGCCACCCTTGCACTGGTAGTTCTTGGTTCTATAAGAAAGCAGCCATAGGTCATTGGGGGTGGCTCACGCCTTTAATCCCAGCACTTGGGAAGCAGAGGCAGGTGGATCTTGAGGCCAGCCTAACCTACAAAGTGAGTTCCACAGAGAAACCCTGTCTCAAAACTAAAAAAATGAAAGGAAGGAAGGAAGAAAAAAAGGAAGCAGCCTGAGAAGTTGTGAGGAGCAAGTAAGGAGCACCTCTCCATGGCCTCAGCATCAGCTCCTGCCCTCACTTCCCTGGAAGGCTGACTGTGCTATAGGACTGTAAACTAAAATAAACCCTTTCCTCTATAATTTACTTTTGGTTATGGTGTTTTATGGCCACAATAGAAACCTAACTAACCAGGACTTTGTGCATGCTAGGCAAACAACACTGAGCTACTTCCTTCCATGACTGTGTCTCTTATTATTTTACCCAGGATAGATCAACTTACCGTGACCCTTCTAATGAATCTCATCTATCAAAAGTTTTATTTTCAATGGGACTGGAGAGATGGCTCAGCAATTAAGAGCATTAGCTGCCCTTGTAGAGCACTGGAATTCAGTTCCCACAACTGCCTCTAACTCCAGCTCTAGGAGTTCTGATGAGCTGCTACAGCCTCTACAGGTACCCTTGCATGTACACACACACACACACACACACACACACACACACACACACACACACACAAATAGAAAACTTTTTTAATAAAAAATCTTTTAAAAACTATTTTCTGGGTAGAAAAATGGAGAGTTACTGTATAAAGGATAAAGAGTTCTTGAAAGAGATGGTGCTAATAGTGTATATATTATCACAATAAAAACAAATTTTTTTGAGACAGGCTCTTACTGTGTAGCTCTGGCTGGCTTGGAACTCATTATGTAGACCAGGTTGGCCTCAAACTCAGAGATTCACCTGCCTCTGCCTCCCTAGTACTGGGATCAAAGGCATGCACCACCACATACAGCCACAATAAAAAAAAAAAAATTAAGGGGCTGGAGAGATGGCTCAAAGATTAAGAGCACTGACTGTTCTTCCAGAGGTCCTGAGTTCAATTTCCAGCAACCACATGGTGGCTCACAGCCATCTGTTAGGAGATCTGGTGCCCTCTTCTGGCCTCTGGCCTGCAGGCATATATGCAGACAGAATACTATACTAAATAAACAAACCCTGTAAAAAAAATTTAAAGTGATATTTTCAATTAAATTGTGATTACTATAATGTGGTTTTGGGGGGTTGTGTGTGTGTATGTGGGGGAGTAACAGTACTCCCACTCTAAATGCTAAGCTGACCTTGAATGTATGACCTTCCTGCTCAGCCTCCTGAGTGCTCTAGTTATAGTCATGAGTTATTACACTGGGTTGCTTGGACCCTTTCATATCATCCTGCTTCACTTTAACGCACACAACTTTTTTGTTTTTTGTTTTTTTCAAGACAGGGTTTCTCTGTATTGTTTTGGAGACTGTCCTGGAACTCACAGAGACCCGCTTGCCTCTGCCTCCCGAGTGCTGGGATTAAAGGGTACATCACCACCTGGCTCAGGCATTGCTTTTAATCTTTCCATTATCCAGACAATGACAGGATTCCCTCAAACTATGTCATCCTTTCTTCCCTGTTTTCCAGGAATATAACTTCTAAGCCTTTGAATTACAATGTATTTGTAGTTTCAGGTATGACAGAAGATAGACTTGTGATCAGTTTTCTTTCTTGTACTACAACTGCCTAGGTGGGGAGGGAGAGAAGGAGGAGGGGGCAGAGAGAAACACTAGCCAGGCATGGTGTCATACACTTGCAGTCCCAGCTTGAGCCCAGGAGTTAAAGACCAGACTGGGCAAACAATGAAGCCTCATTCCAAAATGAAAAGAAAATTCCACCTAACATACATACATATTAATGAAACAAAATACTGTCCTTACAATTAGTCAGTCTAAAACTTTAGAGTTCAGAGCAAAAGCAGAATTCATGGCCTCAGCAAACAGATGGGAGGCATTTGAGCACGTGGGCATCACCTCTCACAGCCTTTGGTCAGTGGACATTCAGGACTTGGAATCCTGCCTTAGCCAGTAATTCTTTCACTAGTAGCAAAATTGCCTAAAAGGGTTAAAAACAAACTTCCTACTGCAGAAGAGCACCCATTTTGAGTTTTACAGAAATTAGAGTCTGCAACACCTTTTCAAAGAAGCATCATAGGGGTTTGAACTGGTGCTGGTCTACACATGCAAAGGAGGTTTGCTTTAGTATTCATCTGAAACACTGGAGGGAAAACAATTGTTACCTTATAAACAATTAAATGGAGCTCTTCATAAGTGTCATCTGTATTTACAAAAATTTTGGGGAATCTGCATTTTGCTTCTGGATCATTAAGGTTCAAGGGTCCAGTAAGAAATCTTAAAAGTAAACACAGAGATGACTCAACTCAATGAGGTAAATTATAAACATAACAAATAGAATACATTCCTAGTCAATGGATATCAATGTTTTGTTGATGTTAGATGCAGGTTGGTAAACACCAAATCAGAATACAATAAGGAAACAGTTTAATGTCAGTGGAAACAATAGAATTTCCTTTCTGGATTATTGCTAGTAGGGTAATTCAATGCTAATGATCTTATCTTTACCAGAAGAAATAATGAAACCCAATACAGTAAATCAAACAATAGAAATCCTACCTTCCATAGTGTTGAAGATTTCCTGGCATTTCTGCCCTTATTGGGGAATCCCTTCCTGCCAACTGCAAACACAACAAATATTGAGAACAATTACTTTTTTTTTTTTACTTTTACAGTTTGACAAGCAGTACTCCTACCTACTAGTTGGTCTCATGCCATTTTGTTTATCACTCTCCTGTTTTCTTCTCCACGCAGGAAGAAAAAAAAAAAAAAAAGGAAACAACATTCTTAAAATGTACATGTACATGTAGAACTGTGCTACTCTCAAACTTGAACAGAGCTTTTTTTTTTTTGGCAGTGTTAGTTGTTAATGCAGGGACATGATAACTAACTGGTTAAAATGCTGGGAATAAGTGACTGGGTGGTCAATGACAGAACAGGTCATCTATATCAGCCTTCTGCTACCTCTGCCTAAGACTCAGGGAACCCTGAGGAAGGGAGGGTAAATATTGTGAGAGATGGGAAATGTCAAGGAGAACAGTGTTAATAATAATACAATAATGAAAAAAAGAACATGGTGTCAGGTGGTGGTGGTACACACCTTTAATCCCAGCACTCTAGAGGCAGAGACAGGAAGATCTCTTGAGTTCAAGGCCAGCCTGGTCTACAAAGAGAGGTCCAGGACAGACTCCAAAGCTACAGAGAAACCCTGTTTTGAAAAAAACATAAAACAAGAACAAAAAAAAAGAACATGAAGCCAGGAGGAAACAGTTTGGGGGTCCTGCGGGAAGCTGAAAAATAAGCAGTAGTGGTGGATGTGATTAACATACTTATTGTATGTGCACAACATGTATGAAATTTTAAAAGAAAATATAGTAAAAATACTACAAAAGTACATAAAGAACTAATTTTTACCAGAAGAGTGATAATGTAACTCCATCTAAACTTAAATCCCACAAACTAATTTAGTTCTTTTATAAGAATAACTGAAATTTCCACATGGCATAAGGTTCTTACTATCTTTTTACACCATCCCATGAAGACTATCTTCTCTTCATTTCCTGCATGTGAGAACTCAAAGTTACAGAAATGCTCTCAAACATCCATGGCAGAAGTCAACACCAGGCTTGTCTGCAGTCAAAGTATCTGTCTTATCCACGACACCAAGATTCCTCAAAGATCTTTACTTATCACGCTTTGATTTTGCTGAACAATACTGCTTCAGGGGCTAGAGAGCTGGTCAGCAGTTAAGAGTACTGACTGCTCTCCAGAGGACCTGGGTTTGACTCTCAGCATCCATGTTGAACAGCTCACAGCCATCTGTAACTTCAGTCCCAGAGGATCCAATGTCCTTTTCTGGCCTCTCTAGGCACTGTACACACGATATACAGACATACATGCCAGCAAAATTCCCATACATATAAAACTAAATAAATTTTGAGCCGGGCGTTGGTGGCGCACGCCTTTAATCCCAGCACTCGGGAGGCAGAGGCAGGCGGATCTCTGTGAGTTCGAGGCCAGCCTGGTCTACAAGAGCTAGTTCCAGGACAGCCTCCAAAGCCACAGAGAAACCCTGTCTCGAAAAACCAAAAAAACAAAACAAAAAAAAAACTAAATAAATTTTGAAAAATGTTTGATGTTCTGGTTTTAGCATATGTGGAAGTTTGAATGTAATTGGCCCCTATAAGCTCATACAGAATGGCACTAATAGGAGGTGTGGCTTTGTTTGGAGTAGGTATGGCTTTGCTGAAGGAAGTGTGTCACTGAGGAGGTAGGCTTTGAGGTCTCATATGCTCAAACTATGTGTCTCAGTTCACTTCCTGTTGCCTGAGGATCAAAGATGTAGAACTCTCAGCTTCTTCTCTAGTACCATACCTGCCTGCATGCCACCATGTTCCACCATGATAAGGGACTAAACCTCTGAACCTGTAAGCCATCCACATGTTTTCCTTTACAAGAGTTGTCATAGTCATGGTGTCTCTTCGCAGCAATAGAAACCCTAACTAAGATGCTAAAAGCCACAAGATCACACAATAATTATACAGCTTTCACAGCATGAGACAACTCAGAAGAATTAGAATTCTTCTAATGGATAAAACCAGTTCAAAAGTTATATTTGGCATTATAATCTTGTGAATGAAGTGACTGTTTCTTGCTGTAGATTCTTCCTGTAGCTTATTCTACAACAAGTTTGGGACTTACTTCCTACAGTTTAGCACTATCTAGTCATTTACTGGGCAGTTTCACTCATGCAGTTGGAGTTTACTGATTACATTCCTTAGCTATGTGTGAGACCTGTTTCCCACTATCAGGTCCTTGTTCCCCTCTCCATTGCAAGTGCAGAGATCTGCCTTCCTGCAATTATCCTTATTGACAGGCATTAGGTCAGTGTTTAGGGCCCAGGCAAAAGCATCCCATCTAAGACATTCCCAGATATCCAAGGACATAGAATTACTACACACCCAAAGTTGTTGATTCATAACTGCCTAGATGGATAGAAAAAATAAGCATGTCCTGGCTTTACCTCACTGGAAGATAGTGAAGTGATATCCTAAACTAACCCTGCACTAAAAGATTCTCAAACTTCTTGTTTTATTAACTCAGGATTTTAGCTCAGAGACTTACTGCTCCCTCCTGTTTGCCCTGAGAAGATAAAGACAAAGGTAATCAGCCCATTTGCTCATCCTCAGGGAAAAGTCAACTTTCTTGAAGGCCTGTGCAGCCACTGAAGCTAGAGCACTGGAAGGAGCCAGGTTTTGTCTCTTGTGCAAATTAAATCTAGACCCTTTTCTTGACCCCACAACCCTAAACAACTGGTGCTAAAAGTTTCTCCAAGCAGTTGTAGTTTATTGCTCTGTGTGTAAATCTTACATGCCTTGCTGACCCGAGAAACTCAAGCCTCACATTATATTGCACAAAGAATTACTGTTGCAAATGTATATATACCTGTACCCCAAGAACTGGGAAGAAACAAAGAGAAAGAGAAACAGAAAAAAGAGAGAGCAGAAGAATAAAGGAACATGCAGAGGAGCATTATGTGTGAGTCAATTCCTTTTTCCCTCAGATTTTAGTTCTTTTTTTTGAGGCCTGAGCGAAAATTTTAAAAGCAAGGCCTTTTAAAGTTTTTGATACTAAGACAACACATACCCTCAAAATATCCCCAATGCATAGTATATATCCAATGGTGGAAATGCATGGCCCAATACTAATCTATGAGAGAAGTTCTCATAGGACCGAATTCATAGTGCCATGCTGTGTCATAGCTTTCCCCATTATACACATTGCTCATCAGGTATGTAATCAAGTACTGGATAGTCTTCTGTTGTGGCACCATGCTATCAGAGGCTGACAAGCATCAGAAGTAGTTCCTTGAAGGATGTTCTTACAAACAAGGCTTTGAGATCTGACAGAGTAGTCCTGGCTCTGCCACATCCTAGTTGGACAACTGTATGGTTTGAATCTAGAATATCCCTCAATGATTTGTGTGTCAAGGGACTGGTCCCCAGCTGGTGGTGCTACTGACAGGTGACTTGACCTTGTGGATGCCAAGCTCATTGTTGGAAAATCCATTGGTAATTTCAAAGCTGAATGGACTATTTGAGATAGGTTCTTGTTGGAGGAAGTAGGTCACTGGGCATACCCTTGAAGGATATAGCTATCCTTGGTTGCTCTCTCCCTGATTTTTCATCCTGAGGTGGGCATCCTCTGACACATGCAAGTGGCCAACCTTTGAAACCCTGAGACTGACCAATCACGCTTTCCTGCTCTGAGCTGTTTTCCTCTGAGCTGTTATCTTGTTAGTGATGAAAAGCTAACACATCTTGGCAGAGTGCTGATGTACCCTATGCCTGAGCAACCTCCTGTTAGACAGTATAATCCTCTCTTGAGATTGCTACAGAAGGTCACAAGGGCATGCAGATATGTTGGACACTGGGAACATCGCTGGTGCACAGAAAGTACTCAACTGTTGGCCACGGTGTCTGACCTGACTGGAAAAGGACTAAGTTCTGGATGAGGCCTTTCTCAGACCTCTCTTTCCATGTTTGTTTTCTTGAAATGCTGAGGAGGGAACCCAGAGCCTTGTGTATGCAAGCAAGAACTCCGCTAGTGAGCCACATGCCTCTTCTTGAGTTTATCAGAGATGCTTTTCTATTGTCTCAAATCAAGGTCTTTTTTTTTAAAAGATTTATTTATTTATTATGAATACAACATCCTGCCTCCATGTCTGTCTGCATGCCAGAAGAGAACACCAGATTTCATTATAGATAGCTGTGAGCCACCATGTGGTTGCTGGGAATTGAACTCAGAGCCTATGGAAGAGCAGTCAGTGCTCTTAACCTCTGAGCCATCTCTCCAGCCCCCTCAAACGTCGGAGAGGTGGTGGGATGAGGTGAAAAAAGAACTTGCAAATGAACAGAGCAAGCAAAAATAATGATTTTATGGGCTGTGAATATGTTTCACTTTCAACCTAATTAAACTATAAAAGGATACTTTGGAGAAAACACTAGTGCTTAATGTTCTCTGTGGAAAGTTGGGAAATTAAGTACCACAGTGGCAGAGCAAGCCAGGCACTCACAGTGTAGATGAGATGCTGCAGACTCAACCAGGGCTCTCACAGATCCCTGGCACTTCAGAGTTCCCTGACCCTATCCAAGACCCAGTTTTCTCTCTACTCTATGAATTGTTCCTCCTACTGCCTTTGAACACAACAAACCACAGAAAAGACGACATACATGGACCAGCCAATGCACAGCTAAATATCACTGAGTTTTGTATGCCAACATAAAACAGCTCAGAAGAGTCCTGTGCCCATCGTCCTGCACCCACCCCTACCTCCCATCTACTATGCACACGTCTTCATCTGTAGGATGCAATCATACCTCAGGTTCGATGTGCCTGGGGAACAGTGAAGTGGTAAGATATTTGTACAAAATCCTCATGTCGTCTTGTTCTAATCCACTCCTAAAACATCAGGAAAACACTGGGTTACAGTTTGGAATTGGTCTTCTGACTTTTCTGCTCTGCGGTGAAGCTCGTTTTTGTCTTTACAGTATATGAAGATGCTGAGCCAGGGATGTAGTTAAGATAAGAGAGTGACTGCCTAGCACGCATGAAGCCCTGGGATCCATCCCCAGCACTGCATTAAAAACAAACAAACAAACAAAATGGGCACACTGGTGCATACCTGTAATCCCAGCACTCAGGAAGTAAAGGCAGAAGGATCAAAGGTCATCCTTTGCTACTTAGAGTCCAAGGCCAGGCCGTACTACCTGACACCTGTCTTAAACAAAAAGACAAACAGAAGACCCCTGACCTCCACCTGGGAACTTCAAGAAGGAAATCCAAACCAAGTGCTGACACCAGCACTGCATGCTGACCTGCTAGCAGCTACTGCTCCACAGTTCTGTATTTGAAACAAAAGCCCCAAAGGGAATCATCAAGACTCATCAAGTAAAGGCACTTGCTGTGCAAGCCTGGGTTTGGAATCAATGGTAGATGGAGAGATATGTGTGTGTGAGCACTCCCTCACATACACACTGTTTTGTTTTGTTTTTTCTTAGGTCCATTTCCTGTGTGATAGACAACTGCACCAATTGCTGCTTTGTTTATTACTCTGATCCCATTACAGGGCATTACCTACCAGATGAGTTGGTCGTTGTAGAGGAACGCAGTATATTTGACTACACTTAGGCTTTCTTCCATTCTGTTAATAAAGGACTGGATTTTCAAGTAAGTCATTTTATCCAATGGGAAGAAGCTGATTCCACCAAAAATATCAAGTAGGTCACATGACTGCAAATGTAGGGTCTGCAAATACTGTAGGGAAAATAAGACACAAGCTTAACAATAGCACACTCAATAAATACAGTGATCCTCACTGGAAATAATCTCATGATAGGCTACTAGGTATGACACAGTCACACACACACTGACAAACAGAACAATGACAAGTCCAACAAGTAGTAAATCAAGAGTAACTGGATTCGAAATCAATACCAATTTTGAAACACAAAACTTGAAAGCTCGGTGTGTACTTGGTATGTTTCATCTCTCAGGATTAAGCTCTTTAAGAACCCATATGATAGAACCATGGACACGGTGCCATTCTGAAGAACAACAGTCAGGACAACAGTTGACTCATAACAGGACGGAAATGAGGACAAGAACAGGGATGGAGACAGATGGCACCAGAGTGACTTATTAAATTATCATTAAAGTGAGAAACGCTTCAAGATGGCTCAGAGACTAAAGTGCTTGCCACACAAGCATAAAGACTACATTTCAAATCCCCAGCACCCACATAAAAAGCCAGGTGGGCTTGGTGGCTGCCTGCAATCCCAGCTGAGGGAGGCAGAGACAGGGGACCCTGGAGCAAGCTGACCAGCTAAACTTTCTGAAATGGTGACCTCTGGGAGAAACCTTGACTCAATACGTAAGATAGAAAGAATTGAAAAGATGTCCAAAATCAACCCCAGGTTGCACATATACAAATAATAATAAGTTAAACAGGAAATATAAAAATAAGTATGAGATGTGGTTTGAATGAAAAAGGCCACCAAAGGCTCAGATATGTGAATGTTATGTCCTTAGCTGATGGGACAATTTTGAGAATGACTAGGAGGTGTGGTCTTGCTGGAGGAATTCTGTCACTAGGGTTGGGCCTTGAGGCTTCAAAACCCCAGCCACACCCAGGCATTTTTTTCTCTTTGCCTGCTGCTTATAAGTCAGATGTGAGCTCTCATCTACTGCTCCAGTCCAGTGCCTGCCAGCTGTTGCCATGCTCCTGACATGATGGTCATGGGCTCACCCCCAGTTATACTTTCTTTTAGAATTGCCTTGATCATGGTGTCTATTCATAGCAATACAACAGTAACTAAAGCAAGAGATATTTTAGGGAGAAAATACACTGAGAGTTATTACTTGAACATAAACAATTTGACAGAGGTTGGGGAAAGTGAGCAAAACACAACGTACAATGAAAGAGATTGGTAACTCATTTAGCAGTATCATCACTTGGGACATATCACATTCATGTGACTGAATCTGTGTCACAGTTGTATCAGTCAGTGTTCTATTACTATGAAGAAACACCATGACCATGGCAACTCTTTTGTTTTGATTTTTTTCAAGACAGGGTTTCTCTGTATTGTTTTGGAGGCTGTCCTGGAACTCAATCTGTAGACCAGGCTGGCCTGGAACTCACAGAGATCCGCCTGCCTCTGCCTCCCGAGTGCTGGGATTAAAGGCGTGCGCCACCAACGCCTGGCAGACCATGGCAACTCTTAAAAAAGAAAACATTTAACTGGGGCTTGCTTACAGTTTCAGAGGGTTAGTCCATTGTCGTCATGGTGGAAAACATGCAACATGCAGCATGGTGCTGGAGACGGAGGTGATTTTTCTGTATCTGGGTCCACAGGCAGAAGAAAGAGAACCACTTGGACTGGCTTGGGCTTTTGAAACCCTAAAGCCCTCCAGAGTCACATACTTCCTCCAACAAGGCCACTCCTACTCCAACAAGGTCACACCCCCTAATTCTTTCAAATAGTGCCATTCCCTGATGACTAAGCATTCAAATCTATAAGCCTATGAGGGCCATTCTTGTTCACACCACCACAATAGCCAGAGCCCTGATGAGAGATGTCCTGTATGCTGTGGATGTTTCTCTTATTGGTTGAAGAATAAACAATGATTAGTCATTAGCCAGGCAGGAAGTATAGGCAGGGCTAACAGACTAGGAGGATTCTGGGAGGAGGAAGGCAGAGAAGCTACCCATGTAGCTACCAGGAAGATAGGACGCTGGGCGTTCTCTGATAAGATAAGGCCATGTAGAAATACATAGATTAATAGCTATGGGTTAATAATTAAGAGAGAGATAGCCAGTAAGAAGCCCGAGCCATCAGCCAAACAATTTATAATTAATATAAGCCTGTGTGTGTTTTTTTTGAGACTAAAGGGCTGCAGGACCTGGCAAGTCAGAAACCCCATCTACAGAGCCCTTTTTCTTGAGATAGTACTTGAGGCCTGTTAGGACAATAGAACCAACACAAGCTGGGTGTCATAACTCACATTTCTGACTCCAGCACTTTGGGATGCTGAGATAGGAGGATTACTGTATTGTGAATCTGAGGTCAGTATAGGCTAACCAGTAAGAAGACAGACAGACAGGAAGGAAGGAAGGAAGGAAGGAAGGAAGGAAGGAAGGAAGGAAGGAAGGAGGGAGGGAGGGAGGGAGGGAGGGAGGGAGGGAGGGAGGGAGGGAGGGAGGGAGAGAGGGAGGGAGAGAGGGAGGGAGAGAGGGGGAGAGAGAGAGAGAGAGAAATAAAAGTGCAACTCTGGTATTGCTCTAATTTTTCTAATCAGCTAACCCACGTCACACACAGATGCAGGTGGAACAAGATTAAGCTGAGACATGTCTTGGAGCTGCTCCAGGAGCCCTGGATGGAGGCAGGATACTCTGTTCCAACAGCCTGGATTACAGGCTTGAGGAGCTCCTCACTGCTCTGGATTTGCCATAACAACTCTCAGGTTCTTTGCCACATCCAAGGTCTATCTGGGCTTTACATCTAAAGAAACAAATTTGGAGCCTGGAGAGATGGCTCAGTGGTGAAGAGCTCTTGCTGCTCTTGTAGAGGAGTGGAGTTTAGTTCCCAGCACCCACAGGAGTTGGCTCACAACTGCCTGGAATTCCAGCTGCAAGGAATTGGATCTCCTCTTCTGGCCTTAATGAGCACTGCAGTCACATGCACATACCCACACACAGATATAATCAAGAAATTGGGCCTGGAAAGAAGGCCCAGTGGTTAAGAGCACGGGCTACTCTCACAGAGGACCTAAGTTCAATTCCCAGCACCCACAAAACAGCTCATACCTGTCTGTAACTCTAGTCCCAGTGCATCTGGCTCCCTCACACAGATATACATGCAGGCAAAACACCAATGCACTGTATGTATGTATGTATATATGTATGTATATACTACGTACCTATCTTTAAAAATAAAAAACAAAAAATGTCTGCTTCTATATTGCTCCATAACCCCTCTGGTATTAAGGTTCTCATCCAAACCAGCTAAGTGCTCAGGCACTGGTTCATATCACCAGCTGCACTGATATCTCCTCTCTCAAAATGTGTTTGCATATTATTAAAGTTATAAATAAAAGCTGGGCAGTGGTGGCTGGCGCCTGCCTTTAATTCCAACACTTGGGAGGCAGAGACAGGCAGATCTCTGTGAGTTCGAGGCTAACCTGATCTACAAAGTGAGTTCCAGGACAGGTTCCAAAGCTATGGAGAAACCCTGTCTCAAAAAACAAATAAAGTTATAAATGAAATTCAGAACACTTACCCGATGGAAGAACTTCTCTAATCTTTCTTTTAGAAGCTTGACACCTCCATCTTCCATGGCTTTCAGAAACGTCCCATTAAAAAGCTAATGGTGTAAAACAGTATGGAAAATAAAGTCAACATCCTATGCTACTCAGTGTCTCAGGCTAACATCTTATAACTAGGTTCATTAACACACTCAGATCCTCTTAAGCATACAAAGCATTTGGGAGAAAGCCCAAATTATGAATAACTTACAAAACAATACACTAAATGATAGACATAGCTGTTTCCTTAAAGCTGCTTAGATATTCTGCCCACTTCTTTGCTTATGTTTGTTTTTGAGACTTCAGCACTTAGATGTTGTCCAGGATATCTCAAACTCAAAAGTTATCCTCCAAGCTCAGTTACCCAAACAGTTGGAACTATAGACCTGACCTGAACTCAGGTCCTCTGCAAGAGCAATATAGGCTCTTAACCAGTGAGCCATCTCTCTGACCCCATAAATAAATTAAAAACTAAAATGAAAAAGTTTTTGAAGGATGGGAATGTAGCTAAGTGGTAGAGCATTTGCCTGGGTTCAATCCTCAATATCCCTGAAGAACAGAGAATTACTTTTAGAGTCAGATGTGGTAGCACACATCTGTAATCCCTGCACTCAGCATACTGAGGCAAGATGATTGTTGAGTTTGAGGCTATGTGGAGAAACTACTGACTCAGAAAGCAAAACAAACCAAAATTGTTTGTAAACATGCCCAAACTTATTTTCAAATGAAGGGACAAACCATAATTTTAAAGAGAATGCCAGCCATGTCAGATCCTGCATGTCCTTCACCAGTACAGTCAGATAAGTATAGGTCTCACTCTCACCAGAAAAACAGCTCCTTGCAGAGACAGAGACCATTACAGAAAACCTTGACTGATCAAAATGCAGAAAAGAAGCGATTGTATGTTGCCTAGCCCCAAATGACACAACTACAACACAATTCCTGCACCTAAGGCTCAGAGATCACGGAAAAGGAGGCAGAAAGACTGCAAAAGCCTGAGGAACGGGAAGCTTGTTGTGAGATTGCATCTCCTAGAAATGTCAGAGAAGCTGGGTGGTGGTGGCCTAATGCCTTTAGTCCCAGCACTGGGAGGGAGGCAGAGGCAGGCAGATCTTTGTGAGTTTGAGGCCAGCCCGGTCTATAGGGCTGGTTCCAGCACAGTCAGGGCTGTTACAAAGAGAAACCCTGGAGAGAGAGAGAGAGAGAGAGAGAGAGAGAGAGAGAGAGAGAGAGAGAGAGAGAGAGAGAGAGAGAGAGAGAGAGAGTGAGAGAGAGAGAGAGAGAGAGAGAGAGAGAGAGAGAGAGAGAGAGAGATATCAGAGAAGCTACACCCATGAAATCTCATCAACAGTGCTGCCTAAACAAGACCTGAACAAGGATGACACAAATAGACATACTAACAAGAAATCTCCTGGAAGGGCCTCAACCTGGATTAAACTATAGGCAACTAAGGAATGTTTAGAGCGGTAGAAATAGTCTTCCCCCACCAAATAGTTATTCAATAACCAAGTGGTCAGCCCTGAAATCGTATACATATAAGTAATAGTATATGGATTGAGCAGGATATATATATATATACATACATATTATGTGCAATTATATATAATATGTATGTATATAAATACACACACACACACACACATACACGATTAACAAGAAAAAGACCATGAGAGAATTGGGGGGAAGGGGCATGTGGGAGGGATTGGAGGGAGGAAAGAAGAAAATATTGTAATTATATTTTAATTTCTAAGAAAATATTTTAAAACAGTATTTGCAATGCCTGTCCTTTATTTGTTCTTTCACAAAAGGCAGTGCAGATGTGGAAGCCACGCTTACCTTGTACATGCTATAGCACTGCTGCAGCACTGAACTGTACACCTTGTCCTACAAATAAGAAAACAGCATCTCACTGGATCCAGGGACAGCAACAGGACAACTCTTGGCAAACCACATGATTATTTTAAACTTTGTCCTACAGTGGTTGCATGCTAAAATAACAGGTATTTAAATTCAAATTTGCAAACCAATAAACTGCTTTTAGAAGGGCATCACACACACAGGAGACCACTGGACAGTATAATAAGATAGGGCACTTACGTATTTTTAGAATATTATTTTAAAATAAGCAATAAACCTAAAACCTTCCTATGAACCCCAAGAGGGCCTTTAAAAGCTACCTTGCATAAGTGCAAGCTACTCGACACACCCTGGGATACATTTTCCTAGGAGCACGGAATAGAAACTGCACGTTACCAACAGCTCCTCCTCCTGGTACTCCACAACTGGTTTGCCGTCTTTACTTTGCTTTTCGATGATAGGGTTCCGAACAACCTACAAAGTTTGAAAAACTGAAATTATAAACTGATATGATTGTGTTTTTGTTTTTGGTTTTTGGTTTTTTTGGTTTTTCGAGACAGGGTTTCTCTGTGGCTTTGGAGGCTGTCCTGGAACTCGCTCGGTAGTCCAGGCTGTTCTCAAACTCACAGAGATCTGCCTGCCTCTGCCTCCCGAGTGCTGGGATTAAAGGCATGCGCCACCAACACCCGGCTATGATTGTGTGTTTTAAACTTTCTCTTAATTTTAAAAATCTGAGACTGGAAATATAACTCAGTGGTAGTATGTTTATCCAGCATATGCTTAGGTTCCAGTTCCAGTTCCTATAGATAAACAATGGCCAACAAGATGGCTCAGCAGGTAAAGACACTTGTCTACACAGCCGATGACCTGAAATTCAATCCCTAGGTCCAACACGGTAGAAGGAGAGAACACACACTCTCAAGTTGCCTTCTGACTTCCGCATGTGTGCTATGGCACACCTTCCCCTGCCAAAGTAAGTAAATACATCTAATAAAATAATACATATAAATAAAAATAATTAATAGGGCTGGGGATCTGACACTAAGGGCTTGAGTTTGATCCCTAGCACCCACATGAAAGTGGGGCATTCTTAGCACTCAGAAGGCAGAGGCAGGTGGATCTCTATGAATTAGAAGCCAGCTTGATCTGCAAAGAGAGCTCAGAATCAGCCAGGACTACACAGTGAGATCCTGCCTCTAAATAAGTAAATACATGAATGAATGAATGAATGAATGAATGAATGAATGAATGAACGAATGAATGTTTAAAAAGTGGGATATGGTGGCATAATCCTAGCATTAGGGAGGTAGAGACAGATGGATTCCTAGAGCTTGCTGGTCAACTATATTAGCATAACTGGCAAGCCTGGGATCTTTGTAAGAGACCTTGCTTAGAAAACCAGGTGGACTCCTGAGGAATGGCACCCAAGGCTGACATGTGCACCCATAAACGCACACATGCTATGCGGTGTTGGCACATGCCTTTAATTCCAGCACTCGGGAGGCAGAAACAGTTGGATCTCTGAGAGTTTGAGGCCAGCCTGGTCAACAGAGTTTCAGGACTGTTAGACAGAAAAACCCCGTCTCCCCAGCCAGCCCCCTCCCCGCCAAAAAATAAAAAACACACATGCTCACCACCACTCCAACAAATACACAGTAATTGCTGAACATGTTATATCACTAGACATAAAATTATTTTTTTTGTTTGTGGTTTCTATTCCAGAACCCAGCAGGCGCCTATGCCTGCTAGGCAAGCATTCTACTGTTGAACGCCATCTGTAGACAGAAAGTTTCTTTCTTTCTTTTCATTCATTCGTTATTCAATCATTTTGGGGATAGTGTTTCTCTGTGTAGCCCTGGCTGTCCTGGAACTCACTCTGTAAACCAGAGAGGCCTCAAACTCACAGAGATTCACCTGCCTCTGCCTCCCGAGTACTGTGAGTTTTATGGGCCTCTGACTCCTGAATGCTGGGATTAAACAACCCCAATCTAAATAGAAATTTTGATTTTCTTTAAAATTGCAAACAATTTTACTGTGATTTCTAAGGATATAAATCCTCAGAACTTAACATTAATGTGTATATAAATACCATAACCATCCAGAAGTTTTCTTCTGGTTCATTGAAGAACTGTCTATTCTTCTGTGTGTGTAAAGATTTTGCAGGTTTCGATGGGCTAAAAGTCCTAGGGAAAAAAAGTTTTGAAAACATGGTTAGAACAACTCTAGTGTAAATGGAAAGAATTCACCAATCTCTACAAACAAATGTAAAGTAGTACCTTGTAAACTGTACAATTGCTTCACATAATCCAACATTTCTAATTTTTTCATTTTTTTCCACTTCATTTGGATGATAAAACAAAATTTTATTTTCTTCCTATGGCAAGAAGAAACAGAAACACAGCGTTAATGTCAGCATTTGTTCATCTAGTGCTGAGTTTAACATCTACCTTTCCCATCATAGAGGTTAGGGACAAAATCTAAAAATGTCTTTAGAAAGCCCAGAATTACTTTATCGTTGTTTTGTAAATACTGTAGCCCATCAGTTTTACGATTGTGTATCCACCAAATTACACTTCATCAGTAGTACAGAATGAGGTTAATGAAAATCTCAGATTTCTTTCCATGTGTCACCAACCCTCTAGAAGAAGATGCATGTATGCACGTGTGCAGGAATACAGATTCGAAAATTAAACCAAGTCGGTTCACCTGCGCTTGGACTGGCAGCCTCTAAATGTGATTTGCTTGAAACAAAACAAGCTCAGGACATCCTTTGAGGAAGTCACCACCCTCAACTCAGAGCAAACGAAAACTTTTTTTTTTTTTTTTTTTTTTTTTGAGATAGGGTTTCTCTGTATAACAGTCCTGGCTGCCCTGGAACCAGCTCTGTAGACCAAGCTGGCCTTGAACTCACAGAGATCCGCCCACCTCTGCCTCCTGAGTGCTGGGATTAAAGGCGTGCGCCACGACCGCTCTACCACAAAAACTCTTATAACAATTTTGGAGGGGGCATAAAAAAAGATTAACTTTCTGAGGCTCCTACAAGTTTGTTTGGTTGTTTGAGGTTTTTTGTTTTTTCCTCTTTGGGGAGCTACGGCTCACCAATCTGGTTCCACCTTTGCAATCGAAGACTTTCAAGAGAGAAGACAAATTCAATCTTAATTGCCCAGAATTGACTCCAAGGGAGACATTCAAGCGGGGCGGAGGGATTAACCTGACGGACCTTCCCTGACAGGACCGGCCTGCGATGTCAAGTGCGGGACACATCCCACCCGGCGCACCACCAGGCACGAGCAGGCTGTCAGGCCGGAGGCGGCAGAGGAGCCGCCCCCGGACGCTCCCCGCAGCTCCTGAGCACCGACACCGGCCGCCGGTGCCGGGACCCTCCTCGCACTCCGCAGCCCCCTCAGCGTACCTCTCCCTCGCGCGGCCCGAAACGTGGGTTGTAGATGAAGAAGCTCAACAGCGCGGGCGGGAACTGCTTTTCTTGGGCCGCCCAAGTCCCCGTCCCGGCCGCCGCTGCAGCCATTCCGGCCCGGCCCCCACGTCGGGAGCCTCCCCTCCGCCCGCTCAGAGACAGCTGCCTAAGGGAACGCCGCACTTCCGCCTCCCTCGCCGTCGGCCCGGAAGACGTCGCTACTGACCCAGAAGAAGAACCTGCAGCGCCCCGTCCATCTCTTCTAAGTCCGTGTAGATCTGCTTCCCGCGTATTTCATGGGCTGTGGTGTGTCTTATTTTATTGGCTCTTGATATCTGTCATGTCTGAAGGCGAAGACCATGAATTTCAAGAGAAATGTAGCAATGGGTGGGTTGTTTGTTTGTTTGTTTGTTTAAGACAGCGTTTCACTATGTAGCCAAGGCTGGCCTGAAACTCGCTGTGTAGACCAGGCTGGCCTCGAACTCAGTGATCCCCCTGCCTCTGCCTCCTGAGTGTTGGCATTAAAAGGTGTGCGCCGTGGAAACGGTATTTTTGAAGTGTGAAGAAGCATTTAGCAAGGCATATACATGTGTCTTGAAGTTTGCCCCATTTTCAGCTGTTATTTTTTGACATCTATACACAGAACAACTTGTTGAAGTCACTTCTGCCCTTCAGCACCACATAAACTCGGTGTGGCGGTGCATGCCTGTAATCCAGCACTGATGATGAGGAGGTAACAGGATCAAATAGCACCTCTATTTATATTAGCTGTAAGTAATGGGCTAATAAATAAAGGCAAAAAATGTCAACATCTACCTTACCATAGAATTGGAGAGAAGGCACTGACTGCTTTTACAGAGGACCTGGGTTCAGTTCTAAGCCCCCCTCAGGCAGTTTATAAGCATCTGTAACTCCAGCTCCAGGGGATCTGATGCCCTCCTCTGGCCTCCATGGGTACCAGCACGAATGTGGTACGCATATACATATAAAATAAAATAAATAAATCCTTTTTTAAAAATCTACCCTACAACTGACAAAGTAAAGCTGTGTTTTTGGTTTTTTTTTTTAGGTTTTTGTTTTGTTGGCCAAGTGAAAACATGTAAATCTATAGTCTTCTTGGTGAATAAATTAACAGGCCAAGTGGAAACTATCCTGTCGATTCCGATTTCATCAGTCTTCTTATGTGTTTGTGAAGTAATCCCACACCCTAACAGTTGCAGAAGAGATACGGGATAGGTTTTTGCTTGAAATTGGACTCGTGAGCACGCATTTACACCACACTGAACTGTAGTTGCTACACAGAACTATGTAAAAAAGCAAATCGACAAGTATGTCTCATCTTTGCTTCATTTTCATTTTGATACAGAAAGAACTACTTTGAAAACCTATACGTTAGCTAGGCATGATGGCACAGGCAAATAGTCTTACATTTGGGATGTGGAAACTAAGGCTAGCCTACGCTACATAGACCTGTCTCAAAAAATATTTTGTTGTTGTTTCTTTAAATAAACAAAACAGGATCTCGAATAGCCCAGCCTGACCTCCAAATCACTATGTAGTCAAGAATGGCCTTGAATTCCTGGTCCTCCATTCACCTGCCAAGTTCTGTTTTGTTTTGTTTTTAATTTTATGTGTATTAGTGTTTTGCCATGAGAAGTTTCAGGACCCCTGAAACCGGAGTTACAGACAGTTGTGAGCTGCCATGTGGGTGCTGGGAATTGAACCCAGTCCTCTGGAAGAGCAGCCAGTGCTCTTAACTGCTGAGCCATCTCCCCAGCCCCCACCTTCCAAATTGTGGCATTGCCACTGTGCACCACCAGGCTCAGTAATTCTGAGTCTCAACAGTTAAGCCATTCACAAAACTGGCTTTGATGTCACACCCATTAAATCTCAAACTACCTCACCAAATTAAAAACCAAGATTGTAGTTAGATTTTAAAAAATAGTTCAAATTAAAGCCACTGTTACAGTCTTATTTTAAAAACAAGCAAGAAAAATGACAGACACTTAGTTTTTCAGAGTTGTAAAATATATTGCAATCTAGACCTTCATTTTAAAGTCAAATATTCAACTGTGTTGAGAACATATTTCGTTGGTCATCTGCAGATTACGTGAAAATATCAAAGGCAAGCATGAAAATAAAGCTGCCTGTAAGCTTCGTTAGCCCTTTTCTGAACTAATAGACTTTATTAGAATTTTCCTGTTTTGATTTGGTCCCTCAGTATGTAAAACTATTAGTAAATCAAAACTGTGTAGAAACAGAAATTTATGCAGGACATGCATGTATGTCTATGTGTGAGTGAAGGTGTATCCATGCCACAGTATGTGTATGGAGGATCTGTGTGTGTGTGTGTGTGTGTGTGAGAGAGAGAGAGAGAGAGAGAGAGAGAGAGAGAGGACGTGTTCATGCCACAGTAATGGAGGTCAGAGGGCAACTTCAGTCCATCATCTTGTTTGAGGCAGGGTCTGTTGTTTGACTGATGCACACAGCAGGCTAGATGGTCCACAAGCTCCTGGGGGCTCTCCTGGTCTAACTACACAACAGATGCTTTTACCTGATCAGCCATCTTCTTAGTTGCTTTTTTAATTGCTCTTTCTCCTAAGAAGGCTGTGAAATTAAGTTTCTAAAACCAAGTGTGATGATTATATAAGCAGAGTATTTGTTTTATTTGTTTGTTTTAACTTTGGGTTTTTTTTTTTGAGTCAGGACCTCAACTATGTAGCCCTGGCTGGCCTGGAACTCTCTATGTGGACCATACTGACCTTAAATTCACAGAGCCTCACCTGCCTCTGCCTCCTCAGTCCTGGGATTAAAGAGGTTTAAATTCCCAGGTAGTCTATTTAGCATATGGGAGGCAGCATAGGAGGGCCCCAGAAAATGTTAAGTATGGACATTGGTTAAAAGTATGAGATCCTAGCCGGGCGTTGGTGGCGCACGCCTTTAATCCCAGCACTTGGGAGGCAGAGGCAGGCGGATCTCTGTGAGTTCAAGGCCAGCCTGGTCTACAGAGAGAGTTTCAGGACAGCCTCCAAAGCCACAGAGAAACCCTGTCTGGAAAAAACAAACAAACAAAAAAAAAGTATGAGATCCTGGGGCTGGAGAGATGGCTCAACAGGTGAAGAGAGGACCCGAGTTCAGATCCACAGCACCCAGGCAAAGATATTGAGCAAAAGCATCATGTGCTGTAATCCCAGCACTGAGGAGCCAGACATGGATGGGCTTACTGCCCAGCCTAGCCTAGCTCTATCAACCCTGAGTCCAAGTGAGACATTGTCTCAGAAAATAAGGTGGAGAGAGATAGAGTGAGATATTTGACATGGATCCCTGGCTTCCACACACATGTGCATGTGCACTCTTGTGTATGCATGCATACACCACACACACACACACACACACACACACACACACACACACACACACACTGTGAACTGTTAAACACGCTCCTAGGAAAATGCTCCAGGACTCTCAGGTGTCCTCAACTCTCAGGGTCAGCCAGAGAACAGCTTTAGGTGCCACTTGGAAAGCAGCCTAATGAGAAATTCCTGGCTTGAGACTCCCCAGCGTGGTAACAGGACCCTTGAGGCTAGCTTCACATGGTGTCGTCTCTTATGGGCCAGGAAAATGGTGGCTGAGAAGAAGGGGTGGGGTGGGGCTCCTGCTAGGGCAAGCTAACCTGAATGCTTGTTTCTCTGGGAGGAAAAAGCCAAAACAACTTCTAAATGAGTCTATTGTGTTGAGCTATGATAGCAAGCACTCTAAGATTTATACCCCTGTTCAACTGTTCTGCATCCCCATGCTTGATCTCTAACCCACCAGAGCAGAAAACATATGTGGAAGAGTAGTTTTTAAAGTAACTTTTATTTATTGGCGGGGCAGGGCACTGTGCCACAGCTTGATTGGAGAGGTCAGAGGATAACTCTCAGGAGTCAATCTCTCTCCTTCCACTGTTTGTGTCCTGGAGGTCAAACTCAGGTCATCAGACTTGGTGGCAAGTGTCTTTTCTGGCTGAGAAAAGACATAGCCCTACTTGCACCACACATAGCCAAAGCTGGTCTTGAACTTCTTATCCTAATGCTTCCATCTCCTGAGCATTGGGATTACAGATGTGCACCACTGTGTCTGGCTCATGTAAGGCGGATTTTGTGCTGGCTAAAATCTCTCTGAAAATATTAATTTCAGAGTTAGCTAGAGTGCTGAGAATAAAATTCCCAGCAGGACCGAAATACTTATTTGCAACACTTACATGTTTTTAAAACCAGATTCCAAAACAAAACAAAAAAAACAAAAACAGTTCTCCTGTCTCCTCATGTGCAATGCCAGTATGGCTTACTCAGTGCTTGAGGGCACTTGAGATCTTTGGACAAACCCTTAGTCACTACTTTCTTTGGTCCCATTACCTTGCTGAAGAAAAAAACAACAACAAGAGCAAAACCACTTGTTGAAGCTGGGTATGGAGATGCACATCTTTAATCCCTTCTACCTCTGAGGAAGTAGAGGCTGGTGGATCTTTATGAGGTTAAGGCCAGCACGGTCTCTCATAAGGAGCTCCAGACCAGCCGAGGCTAAATTTTGAAATCCTATTGCAAAATAAAACAAGATTAGTATTGTCAGCTTGGCAGGACTTCAAATCACTATGGAAACAAAGCTCTGGGCATGTCTGTGAGGAATAATCTATATTTAGGTTATAGGGAAGTGGGAAGATCCACCATAAGTGGAGTGGCCCCATTCCCAAGGCTGGGGTCCTGGACCAAAGACAAAGGAGAAAGTGATCTGTGCACCAGCATGCATTTCTATTTGCTTCCCGACCAAAGTTGTGATGTGACTGCCACCATGATGGACTGTCCCTTCCAACTGTGAGCCACAGGAATCTATCCTTCCTTCCTTAAGTTGCTTTTGTCAGACATTTGTCACAGCATGGAGACAAGTAACCAATATACCCATACATCAGCCAATGATGAGAAATGATTTTATTGGGTGATTTTTTTAAAGGCATTGCCTGCCAGGGGGAACTTACAGAACTCATCAGGACCTACCCACCACCACCAAAGAATGAAGAGCCACAGACCATTGCATTTTTTCAAATAAGGAGCACATTGCAGAAGTGCTTTGGGGGGACTCAGGAAATTAGTTCAGGATAGGTTGGGGAGTTTCCCGGTCCCAGGGCTTTGGAGACCTTCTGGCAGAATTCACCTTCCACTCTTTCTTCCATAGACTTGGACTTTAAGAATGCACCATTTCCTGGAATTCTAGAATAGAAGAGGAAAGAACAGACTCAGTGTTTTGCAGGTGTGCTGTCCCCCAGAGAATCCTGAAGAGAGGGAAAAAAAGATGAAATAAATTCTCAGAGAAGCATGGCCCCATTCGGGACTTGCCTGGAAGACACCGAGCATCAGTGAGCATGGGAGTTTGCAGCATCCCATCCAGCTGTTGCATTACTTTTTAGGTAGGGTTTTCCCTGGCAGCTCCAGTTGGTCTCAAATTGATTATCTTCTTGTCTCAGTCTCCAAAGTGCTGGTATTGCAGGTATTTGCCAAATGCCTTAGCTTTCTGTACATAATTTTTTTGAGATGTTCTAATATAGACTACTGGTCTCAAACTTTCTATATAGCCAAGGATGATCTTGAACTCCTGCCTTGTTATCGTCCTGCCTCCACATCCCAGGTGTGGGATTGCAAGCCTGTGCAACAACATGCACTGTTTTCTCTGCATAGGCTATGTGTGTGCATGTACACATATATGTGCAAGTGTGTGGGATGAGTATGTGTGCATGTGTATGGATGCACATGTGTATACATGGGTGGAAGCCAGCAGTTGGCATGAGGAGTATTCCTCAGTTACTCTCCATCTTGTGTATCGACACAGGGTCTCGCACTTGAACCTAGAGCTCACTGATCCATCTACTCCAGCTTGCCAAGGATCCAGGGATCCCCTGTCTCCATTTCTCAAGTGAGGCCTGAGGTTGCAGGTGGGCCACCTGGATCTCCGAGCATTTGCATTTGAATTCCCAGAATTCGAACTGTGGTCCTTACACTTGCATGGCAGATGCTTTAGACCTGCTGAGCCATCTCCCAGACCCATGCATATTGTATTTAACAAATATCTTCATATCTACAGCCCCTTAGTTAGAGCTCAACTTAGTCATCTTTCCCCAGCAGTGAAGGAATTTGGTATAATTGTTCACTGTAAACATGCAGTGTATTGTCTGGTTCATGTCAGATAAACACGGGAGGTTTTCCTTCACTATTCTGTAGCTGTGTGATTCAACAGGGTAGAGCTTTAAACAGATTTTCCTCCTGAGCCCTAACCTTAGCCTTCCTCCAACGTTTATATTACTAAAAGAAACATACTTATGATCTGACAATCTTTTCTGCGTGAGAGAGTGGTGTGTACATGCCTGTGTGCATGCATTGTGTGTGCATGTGTGCATGTGTGTGTGTGTGTGTGTGTGTGTGATATGTATACCTGTGAGCCCAGAGAAGCCAGAGAAGAATGCTGTGTGTTCTGCTCTATCACTGTCCACCTTATTCCCTTGAGACAGGGTCTCTCACTGAACCTGGAGCTAGACTCAAAGACAGCAAGCCGAAATTATTCCCCTATCTCCACTTCAGATAGCACTGGCGTTATAGGTTTATTCGTAGCCATGCCTAGATTTTTACATGGGCGTTGTGGTCCAATCGCAGGTCCTCATGTCTGTGCATCAAGCATTCTTATCTACCTAACATCTCGAACCCGACACTAATGAACTGTGGCTGGTGCAGTGGAATTGAAAATGGAGATTTGCTTTATATTGGCTGGTTCAACTTTTATCTCTGCAGAGTCTTTCAAGGTTGTGGCTTTTTGCAAATTAGCATTTTAAATTTGAGAAAGGGTTTTAACTTCCATAGCCAAGGCTAGCCTAGAATTCATAATGTAGCCTGGCTTCAAGCTCCACAACTTGCCAAATGCTGGTATTATACACATGTGCCACCAACCTGGGCTTCATGGTTATGTTTAAATGCGTCAAGCTTCCTTTGCCTGAGCTGTTTTATCTAGGACCTATAAAAGCTTTGTGAAATAATATATTTCAGTAAGGATCTAAGGTTGGGCATGTGACATTGCCTGCAAATCACAGGACCAGGGAGGTAGCAGCAGGAGAATCAGGAATTCAAAGTCAGTTCCAGCTACATATGAAGAAGTTCAAGGCCAGCCAGGACTGTATATGAGACCCTGCCCCAGACAAACAAATGTACTTTAGCATTTTCAGTTTCTCTAACTAGTGCCACAAGCAGGATGCCCCTCCCTATACCATCGTCTGAGTCATCGCCTAAACAGAAATGTAAGTGGCTTGACAAAATCAAACATAAACAATCTTACGACATTTGAGTCTAGGACTCTGCACGTAGATGACACTATGAATTATAGTTGGCTTATTTGTCCTTTATTGGCCCTGTTGGTGTTGTTGTTGTTGTTGTTGGTGGTGTGTATGTGTGTGTGTGTGTGTGTGTACGCCCATGCATTTGTGTGAACATGCACATGTAGAGGCTAGAAATTAGAATCATTGTTGCTTTCAATTGTTCTTCCCTTATTTTTTGATATAGGGTCTCTCATAGAGACCTAGGTGCACTGATTTGTGCTAGGGTGGGTGGTGAGTAGGTCCCTGAGGATCTGCCCTCCGTCTCCATGCTTCCCCCTCCACTGGGTGTTGTGATCACTAATGCATGCCATCATGCCCAGCTTCTAACACAGCTGGTGGGGATCTGAACTCAGGTCCTAACATGTGTGTGGCAAACACTATTGACTGAGCCACCTCCCAGCCCCTGTCCTCTGTTTAACACATCCATTGGTGGGCAGTAAACTGTCATACTATCTTTGCTTAAATCCTGGCAGATATTTCTTGCATTATTTTCAAAGCAGACTAAAAGCACCTTGCAAATTAGTTTGGAAGACCAAGTGATTAGCTAGTCCCTTCATCAGAGGAACCATTTTTTTTCTAAGTTCATAGTTAGTGACTAGTTCATAGTTATGTTGTATCATGTAACACAGAAGTGTGTGTGTGTGTGTGTGTGTGTGTGTGTGTGTGTGTGTCCTGAGACAGAGCCTCACTCTGCAACCCATAAGCTCCTTATGTAGCCCAGACTGGTCTCAAACTCACTGCAAATCTCCTTCCTCAGCCTCTAAAGTGCTGGGATTACAGATGTGAATTCTTGTCTTCAAGCATTGCATGTGTACACATGTGGAAGTCAGAAGAGAACTTTTGGAAGTTGGTTCTCTCCTCCTACCATGTAGGCTCCAGGGATTGAACTTGGGTCCCCCGACTTGGCAGCAAGAACCCTTTCTCACTGAGCCTTCTTACCATCCACATCCCAGAATCTGTGTATGCTGGGGAAGGGGAGCAGTGCTGGAGACCAAATTCAAACGTGCTAAGCACATGCTGGACCCATGAGCTACCTCCCCAGTGATACCACATGCTTGTGCCCAACTGGCATGCTTGCCCAATCCCATTTTGCAGGTGAGAAGACTGAATTCATCAGAACTCTGAAAAGGGGTTTAGCCCAGAAGCCCCCTTGGGTACCCCCTCTGCTGATGTGTTTTATGCTACATGTAGGAGCAGACCTACCATCAGCCCCGATCTTCCCATCTCCATCATTGTCCGCTGCAGCCATCAAGGACTTGGTCTCTGACTCAGTCAGCTCTCTCGCATCACTCTGGAACTTCTGGAGGAAAAACCTACAGCACCACAAAAGGCTGGTGGCAAGTTCCCGCAGGACCTTGTGCGCTTTGCCTTACCCTCCCTCCCTCCCTTCCTCCCTCCCTCCCTCCCTCCCTCCCTTCTCTCTCCTTCTCCCTTTCCCCTTCCTTCTCCCTTCCCCCTCCTCCTCTTCCTCCCTGTCCCCTTCCCTTCTTTCCAGTCCATGTATCTGACAGCCACAAACATCAGTCAAAGCCTAGATGGCAGGGCTCTCTTTTGCCATAGAAACCAGTGCCAGGTGTCCATTTTAAAGAGTTTTGTTAAGTTTCATTTGCCATAGGAAATCCCTTGAACAAATCACTCTTTGTACCGAGTCCTCAGTGCCACATTTAGTGCCCCATGCAGGTAGAAGTGTGGCCAGTTTACACTCTCTGAAACGCAGATGAGCATCCAATGCCAGAGCTGGCCATGGAGAAAGTACTGAGCACACAGGGGCTTCCATGCACCCCAGCCCCATCCATCCATGATGAGTCGATCAGTACACAGCTTACTTGAGCTCATCTTCGTCCAAGTATCCACTCTGGTCATTGTCTATGAACCGGAAGACATCCTTCACTTGGCTGGCAGACATCTTGGAGAGGCCTGAAGTCTGGAAGAACTTTTGTGGTTCAAAAGTGTCTGGGTCTAGAGAACAGACAGGTTATCCTGACTTCAGTGGGTCACATTCTGGATTTATGCCCAGGTGACAAAGGTGTAGGCTATTAAAATACTTCCCTATGGTCACCGAGCTACATGGATCCTTGACTTTCCCGGGACTCAGGGGGGCAAGACTAGGTGGTCTGTGATGTCACCTTGTCCCTGCTGCCCCCGGTTGCCCTCTCCACTTGATTTTGCACACCTCTCCTGGCTCTGCTCTGAGCCTTCCCTTACCTCTCCTCACCCAGCAACTGCACACAGCACCATGGGTGTAATTGATGGAAACAGTGAATTCAAACAGGTTCAGGAGAATAAGTGTGCTGACTCACTCTTGTTTGACTAACTCAGGCTGACCCTAGTATTGAGCGGCAGCCCTCCATCCTTTCTGCTGAGGCTTGTTTGTTGTTTGTTTGTTCATTCCTTTTTTTTCTGCTTTTCAGTTCTTCGAATTGAACTGAGGGCTTTGTGCATGCAAGCAAGTGCTCTCTACCACTGAGCTACATTACTGACCCCCAGTGACTCCCCCCGCCCAGTCCTTTAGTCAATCTTACCTAAGCATACCCACATACTCAGGTCTTGAAATTCCTATAGTGTTAGTGGGCTAATTACAGCAGTTCCACTAATGGATTCTGCACCTCTTTGAGTGTTTTCATCTTTACTGCTTTGATGAAGGTGGGAACTCATGCCTGCCTCGTGTCTCCCTTCAACTTTATAATTACTTTCATTTGTTTGCCTGTTTTTGAGACAGAGATTCATAGTCCTGGCTGGCCTCAAGCTCCCTATGTAGCCAGGAATGGTCTAGAAGTCCTAATCCTCCTGCCTCCAACTCCCTAGTGTGGAGAATACGGGTATATATCACCATTCTTTCCCATGCTGGGGATGGAACCCAAGCCTTCGTACATGCTAGGCAGGCACCCTATCAACTGCCCTAGAGCTTGATTTCCTTCTGCTTCAGTCCCCAGGGTGCCACCAAGCCCCACTCCTCCAGTCCCCCCTCACCTTGGCATTCCTGCAGAGCTGCTGCGATGTCGTCAGCACTAAGCACGTCCGTGATGCTCATTTTCCACCTGGTCATACAGAATAAACGAAATGTGAGTAATGGCAACGGGGAAAATGGACATGTGGGAAGAACACGTATTCTCTGCACTGCGTGTATTCCTAGAGTTTTAAAATGTGATAAGCACCTGTTAAGTGATAGAACAGAGTACCAAGTCAAACCCAGATACAGAAAATACTCCCGACACTCTTGTCTCCATGATTTATCCTGAATTCACTCAAAATTGAAGTTAAAAAGAAGAAAAAAAAAGGCCAAGCTGGGCTTGGTGTGCACACCTGTAATCCCAGTACTCAGGAGGTAGGAGGATCAAGAATCCAAGGGCATCCTTGGCTACATAGTGGACTCCAACCCAGCCTGAGAGGCATGGTCAAGTCTTTAAATCATCTAAAGCCAAATAAAAGTTATTTTCTTAAGGACCAGTCTTCTTGTAAACATTATACTCACCTAGTCAATCAGCATAGGCAGCTACGAGACATTTAAAAATTAAACACATTATAAACTGTGCTTCAGTCAGAGAATTGCAATGCTGCAGACCCCCCACGTGCCAGCCAAGTTTATAAGAAAAGAATTCTGAGTAGAAAATCTACAAGTCTAATATAGTACGTGCAGGGAAGGAGATCGTGGGATCTGGCAGGCCCACCAACTACTCACCAATTTAGATTTAAAATCGAGAGTGGGGAAAGAGTTGTAGGAACAAGGGGAAAACAACCCAGATGGGCTTTCACTACCTTATATAGGATTGAAACTGTGATGCTTACAACCTCTTAGATTTCATGTTCAAGGATCAAGTGTGTGTGGCTCAAGTATCTTTACCTTAGTAATGAAACCGTGCACACTCCCTTTCCCTCTTCTATTTATAGAAATGTAGATAGGAACAGCCAATTAAAAGAAGAAAAAAACCTCAACAAACCTTAACTAAGGTTTCAGTTCTGCAAACAAAGCTATTTGGTGAACTGAAGACTGCCCAGGTGTTAGTAGCTGCTGTTTGGGAAGGTCTGTCTTCAGTGTATGTGTGCTTATGTGTGAGACTGACATCAATCTAGGGTGGAAAACCTCAAAAGTCAGTGTCACAAGGCCTTGGTCACATAATTTTCTTTCCTTTTTTTCTTTTTTCTTTTTGTTTTTTGTTGTTGTTTTCTGTTTTCCCAGACAGGGTTTCTCTGTATAGCAGCTCTGGCTGTCCTGGGATTCACTCTGTATTGTAGATCCAGCTGACCTTGAACTCAGAGATCCACCTGCCTCTGCCTCCTGGGTGCTGGGTTTAAAGGTGTGCACCACCATCGCCTGGCACATAATTTTCCTAGCACAGTCATATATTCCAGGCTGACCACAAACTCACAGGTGCCTAAGAATAACATTGAACTCTACCTTCGGAGTGGTGGCTGGGATTCTAGTGTATCCCACAATGCAGTGCTGGGGATGGAACCTGGGGCTTCCTGCCCGCTAGGCAGGCTGCACCAACTGAGGCCCATTCCCAGACCCAACAGTTTTCTTTTTTGAAATGATATTTTTCTGTGTTGCCCCAGGCAGGCTGGCAATCCTGCCTCAGCTTCCCAAACTGATGGAATTACGGCCCCACTTTCTTAACTATGTGTGTGTTTACATATTTGCGTGTGTACACACCTGTGCAGACAGCGGTCAATGTCCAGTATCTTTCTCAGTTGCTCTCCACTTTCTCTTTTGAGAATCTCTCAGTGAACCTAGCATCCTAGGACTTAGCCAGCCTGGTTGGCCGACAACTTCCAGGGATCATTGTGGCTCCACCTCCCCAGTGCTGGGGGTTAGAAGTGCGTTGCCACACCCAGCTTTTTGATGTAGGTTCCTGTTCTCAGAGGTGGGTAGGCATGCTTGTGCAGCAGGCACTTCACCCGCTGAGCCCTCTCCCCAGCCTCCTCACTTCTTTGAAGTTTGCATACAGGAAATACAGTCAGCTGTTTGCATTGTGCCATAGAACACACACACACACACACAGACACACATGCACATGCACGCATACATGCACACAGAGGGAAAGGGAGAAACAGATACACACAGGGTGGGGCACACACTCCTGTAATCCCAGCACTGGGGAGGTAGGACAGGAAGCTCCCTGGGGCTCATTGGCCAATCAGTGAGCTCCAAAGTGAGAGACCTGTAAGTGAAAAGGGATTGAGGTAGGGTGTAGTGGGGCACGTCTTTGATCCTAGCATTTGGGAGGTAGAGGAAGATTGTTCTCTGTGAGTTCCAGGCCAGTCAAGGATACAAAGGGGGACACCGTCTCAATGGGGAAAAAATGATTGAGAAAGACACCAATGACTGCCTCTGTCTCTCTGTGTCTCTCTGTCTCTGTCTCTCTGTCTCTCTGTCTCACACACACACACACACACACACACACACACACACACACACATCCAAGTCAGTTCAGCTTGACAGTTAGTCCATATCAACAGACTTACTCCTAGCAACATGTTTCTTAGTTTCTTTTCCTGTTGTGACTAGATACCCTAGCATATTGCTTACACAAGAAAAGTTTTGTTTGACTTAGAGTTTGAAGTCATAATTGTGGTCATTATTAAATATATTCATCACATCTTTAAGACTCTATTCAGGTGGCAATGTTTGCTCTCTCCTTGTCTAATTCGTCAGGTACCTTTTGTCCTGTGCGTGTGTTGGGGGCAGGGGATGTTCGGTTTAGTTTTGGTGTTTCAGGACAGGGTTTCTCTGTGTAGCACTGGCTGTCCTGCAACTCACTCTGTTGATCACAGAGACCTCAAATTCAGAGATTCACCTGCTTCTGCCTTTCAAGTGCTGGGATGAAAAGTGTGTACCACCACTGCCCAGCATGTGTTTTGGATTTTGAGATCAATTATGTGTCATCACAAAGAAGCAAAAACATCTCAGTAAAAGAAAAAATTCACTACTTTTTAGTGACTTTTCTAGTTAGCAGCAACAAAGATGACTCCCTGTGCTTAATAATTTAGCCTTTTGGGTGAAGTTCTGGTTAGAATAGGTCAAAAGCATGAATAATACACAGGTTTGTGAATCATGCGGCCCAGCTGTGCAAACACTGGCCAAAAAAAAAAAAAAAAAAAAACACCTTCTGCACTTACAAAGAGGCTCAGGCATCTGGATCGGGTGGCTGGGTATGGTGAAACCAAATCTAGTTCCTGGGAGTCCCAGGTCATGGTTGATGGTATCAAACAACAACACTGCCTGTTACTGTTTACAGGTCTCTTCAGGTTGAACTATGCAGTCCCAAATTCCCTCAAATTTGGAGAAATAAGACCCCAAGCTCTGTATCCCTTCTCCCTCATGTTTACCAGGTCACCAAGTCATTCCTGCCCTATTTCCATGGCCTAACACCTCCTGGTGAGATGAGGATTATTTTAAATTTTGCTTTATTTTATGCAGGTGTGTGTGTGTGTGTGTGTGTGTGTGTGTGTGTGTGTGTGTGTGTGTGTGTAGGTGTGCCTAGTGGCGAGGACATCAGACCTGCTGCAACTGGTTTACCATGTGGATGACCTGAAGAACTGAACCCAGGTCCTCTACAAGAACAGCCAGTGCTCTTAACTGCTGAGCCATCTCTCCACATCGTTGATGGCTTATGTTGATTGTTAAATTGCTTGACTTAGGATACCCCTAGGAAGTTCATGAAGCATACCTCTGGGTGAGCCTGTGAGTAGGTTTCCAAAGACAATTGGATGATAAGAACCTTAAGAATCCGGGCGGTGGTGGCGCACGCCTTTAATCCCAGCACTCGTGAGGCAGAGGCAGGCGGATCTCTGTGAGTTCGAGGGTTCCAATTTTTTTTAATTTGTTTTATCATGTATATGGATTCTGCCTGCATGTACACCTGCAGGCCAAAAGAGGGCACCAGATCTCATTATAGACAGTTGTGAGCCACCATGTGGTTGCTGGGAATTGAACTCAGGACCCCTGGAAGAGGAGTTAGTGCTCTTAACTGCTGAGTCATCTCTCCAGCCCAGGTTCCCATTTTGAATGAACCATTGGGAGGCAATGGAACTGTAGCTTGGTTAGAGGCAGTAAGTCCTTGGGGGAGCATCACTGAGGGCACATCTTTCTCTCTGCTTCTTGGCAGCCATGATGTGAATTGTTTTGCTTCACACCTTCCCCATCATGATGGGCCAACTTGCATGAAACTGGGAGTTAAAAATCCTTCTTCTTTGCATGTTGCTTATTGTTGGGCATTCTCTGATAGCAGTGAGGGTATTAAAATAAAGGTCTCACTTCCTCATAGAATCAACTTTTTCTTTTTCTTTTTAGGCTGGGTCTGATCATGTAGCCCTAGCTAGCCTTGAACTCACAGAGATCCACCTGCCTCTGCATCCTGAGTGCAGGGATTAAAGGTGTGCCCCACCACACCCAGCAGAATCAACCATTTTTATCCTATCTAAATCCAGCTCCTCCATGCCTTCTTTTGGTCCTTTCTCGATCACTCAAAAATGTCCTCTCCATTTTCTCTCTCCTCTTTTTCCTGCATTATAATTTTTGCTCCCTAATAGATCATAGTATAGATGAAGAATGAGCAAATGAGAAGATGCTTAGAATTACCAGTCATTAAAATAGACACAGTCTGAAACACAATGAGACACCACTATACAGCAAAAGAAAAAAATGGTGATGGTGAAAAAGACAGGTCAGTGTCAAGTGTGAGAGCATGGAAAGCCTGAAACTCTTTCTTCTGAGTGGACAAGAAATGTTTTACCCAAGTGACAGACTCTCTTTTCATTTTTTAGCAACCACCACCTCCTTCTCTTCCTCCTCCTCATTTTAATGCAGTACCTAGGGCCTCACTGTGCTAGGCAAATGCTCTACCACTGAGCCACACCCTTAGCCCCACACTGGGAGATTCTAGGCAGGTACTCTACCACCAATCGATGCCCTAGCACTTTTGATTTTGAGGTAGGGTCTCACTAAGTTGCCTTGAACTCATGATCCTTCTGTCTCAGCTCCCTGAGTCCTGGCAAGACCTGCACTACCCAGGTCCAGCTTAACACGTTTTGCTTCTTGAAATGAAATTTTCAGCTGGGCGTTGGTGGCGCACGCCTTTGATCCCAGCACTCAGGAGAGGCAGAGGCAGGCGGATCTCTGTAAGTTCAATGCCAGCCTGGTCTATAGAGCAAGTTCCAGGACAGCCTCCAAAACAATACAGAGAAACCCTGTCTTGAAAAATCAAAAGTAAAATAAAAAGGAAATGAAATTTTCGTTAGGAAACAAACTAGCAGTGTCTTGAAATGTTCAAGGCACAGCTATCACGTGATCCAGCTGTACCCTTCTGGCATCTCCCTTAAGAACTGAGATTCCCACAGCTTGTGTTCCTCCCATCCTGTTAAAGATCCTGTGGATGATAATATCCCGTTTGCTGTCAGTGATGACATTTGCAGGCTTCTTGCTAAGAATTCCTCAAGCAATCAATTAAAACCTTATCCTGGGAGCTTTCCTCTGTCTCACCCACTTGGGGGTCTTTATTCAGTGTATGGATTTTTGACCAAGGACGAAAAGCATCAGAGGAGCACAAAGCTGCTTAGATAGGTTGGAAATGCTATCGGACAAGAGAAACCAAACACTGTAGAAGGCTGATTTTTTCATGAACAAGAAACATGAGCATCCTCATCTCAATTTCCAGATGGACTGGAGGCCGTATTTGACAGAGACTCACCTGAGTTAATTAAGGAGAAATTGTCGCCAAACCTTATGTCATGAGAGAGGCTGCATCTATGGATCCCAGGTACCCTTTTATTATCTGTAATCTATGACATAGGTGCCCTGGGGAATCTTCTGATACTAGACAGATATACTCCTAAAACTCAGATCAGAGAGAAAACCATTCCATATGGCACTTTTCAAGCAATGAAGGTTGACTTCAAAAATTCCAAAGAGGGGCCAGCAAGATGGCTGAATGGGTACAGACCCTTGCTTCCAACATTGCTGGCATGAGTTCAATCCCAGGGGCCCACATGGCAGAAAGAAAGAACCTCCAGGTCCTATAATGGTGAACGCCTTTAATCCTAGCATTTGGGAGGCAGATCTCAGGGTTCAAGGCCAGCCTGTTTATATGAGTTCCAGGACAACCAGGACTATACAGAGAAACATTGTCTTGAAAAAAAAAAAAACAAACAAGCAAGGAACTAATTCCCATGGATTGTCTTCTGGCCACACACATGCACACATCATAAACTAAATATTTCAAATTCAATTTTTTTTAATTTTAAAGATAGGAGTGTGGCAATGGCCTGGTGGATAACGGTGCTTGCTCCACATTCACGAGAACAAGCAGACCTGAGTTTGAATTCCCAGAACCCAGTGTGCTCATAATCCTAGTGCTGGGAGGCAAACACAGGTGAACCTTGATTGCTCAGCGACCAGGATTCCTGCTCAAAATGGCTGGCTTCCAGTTCAATGGGAGTCACTGTTTGAAAGCAGCGAGATGGAGAGCAATAGTGGAAGACACCCAATGTCTTGCTCTGGCCTCCCCATGTATGTATGTGTATGTGTGTATATATATATGTGTGTGTGTGTGTGTGTGTGTGTGTGTGTGTGTGTGTGTGTATAGTCACTTGATTGCAACACACACACACACACACACACACACACACACACACACACACACACACACACAGAGACATCAGAGCCTAATTCACATGATCATTGTAAAGCTTCAGGGTCCTGGAATCCAAGGTTTGCAGACTGGGATACTGCACTGTGGCTTTTCCAGCTTTCTGACCTTAGAAAACTTATGTCTTTCCATTTTGATTTTGTTATTATTGTTTTGAGGCCGGGTACAATGTATCCCAGGCTAGTCTCAAACGCTTTATGTAGGATGACCTTGACTTCCTAACCTCCCTGCTTCTCCTTACTTTCCTCCTGACCCCGGGTGGTTAGGGTCCAAGGAGAACACTAAGGTGAATTGTCATTTTGGTAAGAAATTGGTGGTGCACACCTTTAATCACAGCACATGGGAGGCAGAGGCAGGTGAATCTCTGAGAGTTCGAGGCCAGCCTGGTCTACAGAGAGAGTTTCAGGACAGCCTCCCAAGCCACAGAGAAACCCTGTCTGGAAAAAACAAACAAACAAAAAAAAAGTATGAGATCTTGGGGCTGGAGAGATGGCTCAACAGGTGAAGAGAGGACCCGAGTTCAGATCCACAGCACCCAGGCAAAGATATTGAGCAAAAGCATCATGTGCTGTAATCCCAGCACTGAGGAGCCAGACATGGATGGGCTTACTGCCCAGCCTAGCCTAGCTCTATCAACCCTGAGTCCAAGTGAGACATTGTCTCAGAAAATAAGGTGGAGAGAGATAGAGTGAGATATTTGACATGGATCCCTGGCTTCCACACACATGTGCATGTGCACTCTTGTGTATGCATGCATACACCACACACACACACACACACACACACACACACACACACACACACTGTGAACTGTTAAACACGCTCCTAGGAAAATGCTCCAGGACTCTCAGGTGTCCTCAACTCTCAGGGTCAGCCAGAGAACAGCTTTAGGTGCCACTTGGAAAGCAGCCTAATGAGAAATTCCTACAGAGCTAGTGCCAGGACAGGCTCCAAAGCTACACAGAGAAAACCTGCTTAGAAACCCCCCAAAAAAGAAAAAGTAATTATAACAGCTATTAATGTCACATGGACATATAGACAACTGAATAGAGGGGGCTCTGAGGAGAATTCAGGCTTTGATGCCATAGGTAAGCAAACAGTATGTTGAGGTCTCTGATTAGACATGGGAGGGGGGCTCTTCTTATAGGCCTCTGTGAAGGGGAGAGATTTTACAGCAGAACCCTGCACCCAGGGTCTGCTTTCTACGCAGCAAAGGGAGGGGAGGGAACGGAGGAGAAGGAGTACCGTTAGTTGGGGCTTACCCATTATGGGGGTGGGCATGCTTTGCCACCCAGATCACCTTCTGGTGTCCGAGGAGTCTGTCACAGGCTCTCAGGAGGTACCTGTCTGTCCTCGTAGCAGCAGGGAGCACAGAACTTGAGGGCTGGGATGGGTATCACAATTTCCTCATATGCTTTAGCCAAAGTCATGGGCCCCCACGGAGCATGGCTCCCACTGACTTGATACACACTCTGCTCTGGTGCTCTGCCCTACAATTTCTAGCTGCTTTGACATGCCCAGACTCATCTCACGGCACCTTGGGAGGACACAGGCTCTGCCTGTGCTGCCCTCTCCTCAAATCTCAGCCTTGAACTCTTCACCTCTCCAGCTTCCCAATCGCTGCCTCTTCTGCTTTCAGATCCAGCTCTGTAGGTGTTTAAGTCAGGAGGCTGTGACGACTTTTCTGTGATAAATTCTCGAGAGAAGTGGCACGTTGGCCAGGCTGTGCCTGCCCAGTGTGGATGGAGCCCTGGGGTCCATCCCAGAAGCACTTAAACCTCATTGGTCCAGGCCTGTAATCCTAGCACTCACCAGGTAGAGGAAGAACAGAATTTCAAGGTCATCCTTGGCTACATAGGACATTTGAGGTCAGCCTGAGCTACACAAGACCCTGTTTAAAAAGGGGGGCTGGAGATACGGTTCAATATTAAGAGCACTGGCTGCTCTTCCAGAAGACCTGGGTTCAATTCCCAGCATCCACAGTGTCTGTAATTCCACTCCCAATGAATCTGACACCAATGCACATAACATAAAATAAATTATAAGAAAATGTTTGTGAACTTTTTTTTAAATTGTAAGTGTGCAGAATATCGATTTCCTGAGGAATTCTGACCAATCTCCTTGCGCCATTGTTTGCTGGGTAAATCTTACAGCTGCCTGTAGAGGTCACCAGAGGAAGGCTAGTCAGAAAAGACAACAGGTCACACCCCAGCAGGGCACCTGAGCAGAGGGATCTGAGGAGAGTAGTGTGTTTAAAGTAAGACATTCCCTTCACAGAACCAAAGTTTGGAGTGAAGAGAGAGTGAAGCCCTTATCAAAACAAATGACATCAAAGCAACCACATTAGGATTGTCTGATGAAGAGCCAAGGTGGAAAGACTTGGTTGTGTTCTGGAATCTGGAACATTCATTCTAGTTGAGGTCGGAGCTATTAAATTCTTCTTTTCCAAAACTGGGCCTTCAGCTCAAGTGTCTCTTTTTTTTTTTTTTTTTTTTTTTTTTTTTTTGGTTTTAAGAGACAGGGTTTCTCTGTATTGTTTTGGAGGCTGACGGTCCAGCCTGGCCTCGAACTCAGAGAGATCCACCTGCCTCTGCCTTCCCGTCAAGTGTCTCATAAAAGATCTTTTTGCACTCCGATGGGCACAACAGTGTGTGTGTGTGTGTGTGTGTGTGTGTGTGTGTGTGTGTGTTTCTTCATATTTTCTTATTTCTAGGCAGTTACAGGAATGGCACCCAAGGCCTTCCTCTTGCTAGGACCACCAAGCCACACCCCAGACCCTCACTGGGGAATTCTAGGCAGGTGCTCTACCACTGAACCACACCTAAGCCCCTCACTGAGGGATTCTTGACAGATGCTCTACCACTGAACAATACCCCAGCCCCTTACTGGGGGATTCTAGGCAGGTGATCTCCCACTGAGCCAGGTCCCCAGATCATTAAAACATTTTGAATTTATATATAGTAAATGCTCACATTGTGATGTTTTACTACTGTGTTAATCATTGATTAGTATATCTATCACTTCAAACATATATCATTATTGAGGGATATCATTAGTCTAACAAAGTTTACTGTGGAAGAAATTGAATACTGCGCTGATCTACAAATCTGATTCTCACAGTGGTAAAGATATTCCAGCAATGGCGAAAACTACAAACACATAGGAAAATACATACTGACACAAGAATAGAACTTGGCCGCAGTGACTCAGCTATAATCCCAGTGCTTAGGAGATGGAGGAAGGAGTATCAGCAGTTCAAAGCCAGCCTCAGCTACACAGCAAGTTCAAGGACAGCCTTTGTTAAATGCCATCCTAGTTCAAAATAAAAAAATAGGAAAGACAGAAAGGAAGAAGGAAAGAAGGACATTAAACCTTATCATGACATCAAAAGGTTATTGCTGTGACATTTGAATGTGTGTTCACAGTGCCATATACCTGACTACAACAACACTGGAGATTTAATATACATAGGTTGGAATTTCCTTTTGCTAAGAAGACTTGTTCCAAAGAGGTAGTTTGTTTTCAGTCTAAAGCCAATGAGAGAGAGAGAGAGAGAGAGAGAGAGAGAGAGAGAGAGAGAGAGAGAGAGAGAGAGAGAGAGAGAGGGGAGAGAGAGAGAGAGAGAGAGAGAGAGAGAGAGAGAGAGAGAGAGAGAGAGAGAGAGAGGTTGGTTGCTTCAACTGGGTGTGCATTAAAGACAACTGAGCAGGGCTCCAGGTGTGGCTGAGTTGTGGAATGCTTTCCCAGAATCCCCCCATAAAGGGTTCCTATTGCCATGATAAAACCCCATGACCAAAATCAACTGGAGGAGGAAAGGCTTACTTCTGTTTACAGTTCTACATCACAGTCCATCATGTGGGGAGCTCAGGGCAGGAACTCAAGCAGGGCAGGAACCTGGAGGCAGGAGCTGATGTAGAGGCCATGGAGGAGTGCTGCTTACTGGCTTGCTCTGCCTGCTTTCTTACACAAGCCAGGATCAACTGTCCAGGAGTGGCCCTGCCCACAGTGAGCTGGGTCCTCCCACATCAATTATTAATTAAAGCAAACTTGCTTACAGGCCAATCTCATGGAAGCATTTTCTCAACTAAGATTACTTCTTCCCAGATATGACTAGGTTTGTGTTTCATTGACAAAAACCAACCAGTCTAGAGGGGCATTTGTGTTGTATAAAAAATAAAGTTCAATCTCCTCAGCCATCAGAGAAATGCAAATAGAAAATACATTGAGATTCCATCTCACTCCACCTAGACTTGCCATCAATAGAAAACAGAAGGCTGAATCGGGCAATGGTGATGCACGCCTTTAATCTCAGCACTTGGGAGGCAGAGGCAGGGGGATCTCTGTGAGTTCGAGGTCAGCCTGATCTATAGAGTGAGTTCCAGGACAACCAGGGCTACACAAAGAAACCCTGTCTCAAAACAACATTTTAAAAAATTAGAAGCACTTGCCGTGTAATCATGAAGACCAGAATTTGGATCTCAGCACCCATGTGTCAAGATGAGTTTCCAGGACATGCCTGCAGCCCAGCTTAAAATGGCTGAGAACAGCAGGGTTACTGGGACCAGCCTAGCTAAGAAAGAACAGTTGTATCCCAGATTCAGGGAGAGACCCTATCTCAAAGCAAATGGGTGTAGATTGGTATGAGAACACCCAATGTCCTCTTCTGCACATAGGCATACACACCCACATGCGTGTGCACGTACACACACACACACACACACACACACACACACAGCAGATAAATCACAGAGGGATAACAGGGCTGTAGAGAGAGTTCATTGGTTGAGACTAATTGTTGCTCTTGCAAGAGGACCCAGGTTTAATTCCAGCACCCACAATGGTGTCTCACAAATATCTGTAATTCCAGTTCCTAGAAAGGGGTGGGGAAAAGAACCAATAAAATAAGATTTTTTTTAGATAATGTCTCATTCGGTAGACCTGGCTAGTCCAGAACTTGGTATGACTTAATAAATCAATGTCTCTGTCTCTGTCAAGAAATCAAAGAAGCCAGATATTATTATTCAAACCTGCAATCTCAGCCTTTAAGAGGACAAGGCAGTAGACTTTCTTGAGACCAGAATTTCAAATCCAACTTTGGCAATAAAGCAGACCCCAGTGTCAGAAAAATAAAACCATTTCCAAATGCGGATGTTTTTCCCCTGCACAGTTGGTTTTGCCATCAAATCCTACCGGAAGGGAGCAGCCCTTACCATGTCCACCAGGGGGCGCAATTGTCGCAGCACTGAGTCCTGTCTGTTAGGCCTTGCTCCTTAGCTCAGCAGTACAGGTTTCCCCCTTTTCTTCTGGAGGCTCCAGCCCTCTTCTCTCAGCCAGTTTTTACCCAGTGACCTCAGCCCCCTTCTGTCACCACCTTCACCCAAGAACAAGAAGCTCTATCCTGGCTGGATCATCTTGTGGAATTTTTTCGTGGCCATCCCTCCAAGAGTTAATCAAGTTCCTTTTGCTGGTGTTTTGGCCCATTAGGTTGACATAATTTTGTGACCTAAATTATTTCCTGCTATCTCTAATACCATGTCCTAGTTCCCTCTGGAGAGTGCTTATGAGGGTCAGGTGGGTTCATATGTGGACAGTACCTTATATACCTGTACTGGCTGGTTTTGTGTGTCAACTTGACACAAGCTATAGGATCATCAGAGAGGAAGGAGCCTCAGCTGAGGAAATCCTCCATGAGATCCAGCTGTGTAGGGTAAAGCCTTCCCGCCAGCCTGGTTCCAAAGCCGTATCAGTCCCAAATGAACACACAGGAGGCTATATTAATTATGAAGCTATTGGCTGTTTGCTTGGTTTCTTACTGGCTATCTCTGACTTAAGTATTTATTCCATAATTGTTAATCTAAGAATTTCTCTTACCGGAGAAAGGGTCCGGACTTCTTACCCCTATGGCAGCTACATTGTGACTCCCTGTGTTTCTCTTTTCCAAAGTCCTCCTCGACTCCTAGTCCCACCTGTCTTGCCTCCCTATTGACCAACAATGCTTTATTAACATATACACAGGCCTTCCCCATCACAGCTGTGAGGCATTTTCTCTTTATGTGATCAGTGGTGGAGGGCCCAGCCCATGGTGGGTGGTGCCATCCCTGAGCTGCTGGTCCTGGGTTCTATAAGAAGGTGGCCTGAGCAAGCCTGGGTAAGCAAGGCAGTAAACAGTACCCTTTATGGCCTCTGCATCAACTCCTGCTTCCAGCATCCTGGCCTGTTTGAGTTCCTGTCCTGACATCCTTCAGTGATGGACAGTAATGCTGAAGTATAAGCCTAATAAACCCTATGTTCTCTATCGTGGAAATGTTAAGCTACACAAAGTAGGGAAGTCCTATGATATTTTATTGAGGGACAAGTCACTTACATGAGAAGCCAAGAAAGTCAAGAACCAAATGTCCGCACGCTGCTCTCCCAGATGCGACAGGAAGCCAAAGATATCGCATCTCCTTCCCCCCAGCTCTTTTATCCCCCGCACCTTCTATGTACCTGTGACTACGCCCGAACGGCTGTGGTCAGTGCTACAGGTATGTAAGATCTCTCCCTACAGTTCTCCAAATTGGTCTTTGGTCATGGTGTTTTGTCCCAGCAATAGAAACCCTAAGACAATACCTACACCAGCGGGCTGGAGGGCTCAGTGGTTAAGAGCACTGGCTGTTTTTGCAGAGGACAGAGTTTGATTCCCAGCACCCGCATCTCGTAGCTCACAGCCACTTGCAACACCAGCTCCGATGAATCCAACATCCTTGAACACTCATATTAATATGCACAAACTCTTTTTTTTTTCGAGACAGGTTTTCTCTGTATTGTTTTGGAGGCTGTCCTGGAACTCGCTCTGTAGATCAGGCTAGGCTGGTCTCAAACTCAGAGATCCGCCTGCCTCTGTCTCTGGAGTGCTGGGATTAAAGACGTGCTCCACCAATGCCCGGCACACAAACTCTCTCACACGCACACATACACATAAAAAAATAAAAGTAGCCAGGCGGTGGTGGTGCACACCTTTAATCCCAATACTCAGGAAGCAGAGTCAGGTGGATCTCTGTGGATTCCAGGCCAGCCTGGTCTACATAGTGAGTTCCAGGATAGCCAAGGATACACAAAGAAACCCTGTCTTGAAAAACCAAATAGATAGATAGATAGATAGATAGATAGATAGATAGATAAAAGTAAGAATCTTTTTAGAAATTATGTAAACTGTGATGGTGGTGATGGAGCTCAAACTCACTACTCTGAAGCCTTAAAGAGTACTGGTGTGGGGAGACGACTCAGTGGGTAACGTGCTTGCCACAAAAATGTGAGGACCTGTGCTCATGTTATCAGCACCCACATAAATGTAGGGTGGTGATGGTGGAAGTCCTTCTGTGTATATGTCTCTCTTATTGGTTGATGAATAAAGTACTGTTGGCTAACAGGGATGCAAGATAGGTGGGACTAAGAGTCAGGAGGATTCTGGGAAATGTAGTCAAGAGTAGAGAGTCACCATATGATCCTGGGGAAGAGAGGATACATCAGGATGCCGTCCTCAGAAAGGTAAGTCCTTATAGAAATTATAGTAGTAGTCATGGGTTAATACTTAAGACAGAACTAGCCAATGAGAAACCCTGGACATTGGCCAACAGCATTGTAACTAATGGAGTCTCTTGTGTTATTTGGGGTTGACTCAGCACAGGGACCAGGCTGGTGGGAGGAATCACGTTACAGGATGGGCAAAAAGCTTCCCTGTAATCCTAGAACCCTGAAGGTGGAGATGGGGGATCCTCAGACAAGCTGGCTAGCTAGACAAGGCTACCTGGCAAACTCGAGGTTCAGATGCCTCAGTATATAAGATGGAGAGAGACAGGGAAAGACACCTGATATCAACCACTGGCCTCCATACAGGGCCACAACAGCATGTACACATGTACCTATAAACAAATGTACACACCATACCCCCCATACACATACCCCACACGCAACCATACCCCCCACATACCCTCACACACATCATACCCCCATATATACATACACACAACCATACCCCAACACATACCATATCCCCAACCATACTCCCCCACACAACCATAACCCCATACACAACATACGCCCCCATACACCATGTCCTCAATCATACCCCCATACTCACAAACAACCATACCCCCCCACACACACACACAGGAACGCACATGGCCTTCTTAGTCATAGCACACTTCATGAATCGCAGTTTTCCAGCAGAGGTAATGCATGTATAGGACCTGAGCTGATGAGCCTCCTGGGTGTAAAGGCCTGAAGGCATCATGGCTGATATTGAAGTGGCCACTCATGAAACTCAGTTTATAGATGCTTGCCCAGCCTGAATTTGGGCTCTGTGCCACCAACTATTCCAATTTTGCTAGAGAATCTGGAAATGTGGGGTTCTTTTTTCCCATAGAAGTCTCAAATATTTCAGTATTTGTAGCCTGTCACAAATTTTTTTCTAGCTCTTGTACACTCTCAACTGATCTAGACTCTGTATACCGATATCCACTGGTGGGCGCCACTTTGAGCCTATGGTGGAGTCTCAAAGGCTAACAGTGAATACCACGGGACATCTCTCATGAGAATGGCTGTGTGTGTGTGTGTGTGTGTGTGTGTGTGTGTGTGTGTGTGCACGCGTGCGCGTGCGCGCGCGTGCACATATTTGTGCACATACATATTTGTGCATCTACATATTTGTGCACATACATATTTGTGCATCTACATATGTGCGCATGTGCATGTAGAGTTCAGGGGTCAATGTCCAATGTCGTCCTCTACCACATGTCATTGTTGTGTGGACAGAGTCTCTCCCTGGCCCTAGGTTCACCAGTTCAGCGACATTGGTTGGCCTGTAGATCCCCACAGATCCCCTTGTCTTCACCTCCCCAGCACTGAGGTTACAAATGCATGCTGCTGAGCTCATATCTTTTAAAAATGTGTGTGTGTCTGTCTGTGTGTGTGTGTGTGTGTGTGTGTGTCTATGTGAGTGAATGACATGTGTGCATGGATGCCCAGGGATCCACAGAAGCTGGAGTTACAGGCAGTTGTGAACTGTATGTGGGTGCTGGGAACAAAACCAGGCCCTCTGCAAGAGCAGGGCGTGCCCCCTTAACTGATGAACCATGTCTCCAGCCCCATGCTCAGCTGTTTTACTTGGGCACTGGGGACCAAACTCAGATCCCCATCTTACATGGCAAGTACTCTATAACCCAACTGTCTCTGCAGCTCCTCCTGGAAGGTTGTGAAAAATGTTTAACGTTTATTTGTGTGTGGTAGGGGGCATGTGTGTCATAGCACACATGTGAGTGCCAAGGACAAGGCTCTCTTGGAACTCACGTGGTGAGAGTCAACTTGGGTTGTCAGGTCTGGTGGCAAGCTCTTTCACCTGCCCATGGTAGTCTTTTACCAAGAAGTAGAGGCGCCTTCCATGAAAGCCTCCACTCAGACTTACACACAGTAGCATCATATCCACCCCCCTACCCCACCTCCATTCTGGCACTGCTAATTCAGAGTATCAGGAGAGGCCAACTCATTGCACCTCACCCATCCAGACAGGGTTAAAGGTTGACCTCACTGTCCTGCGACCAACCGGTGTCCTGGTCCTCCTGTATCGGGGGAGGGGCCTGTCCTCACAGCTCAGTTAACAAGAGCCCAGAATGCTGGAGCTAGGTGGGGTTTGAAAGTCCTGGAGGCTCAGCTCTTCACACCCACCCGGTGAGTGTGATCACGGCTGCAGGGGCTAAAATAGATGTGCTTGGCAGGGGCCCACCTAAGGTGGTGAAATGGGACTTCACATGCCCCACTGAGGTGTACCTGCAAAAGGAAGCTAGGCATGGCACACCCCTCCCCCATGTATATCCAGCAGAAAGGAAGGACTTGCCATTATCATTTACATCTTATTTAGTTATTCATTGTGTGTGTCTAGATCAGAGTACGTCTTGCAGGAGTTGGTTTTCTCTTTCTACCATGTGGGCCCTTGGGACCAAACTCAGGTTGTCAAGTTTGGCACCAAGTGCCTTTACCAGGTGAGACATCTTGACAGATCTTTTATTATTTTTGCTATTACTATTATTATTATTATCCATGTGTATGGCATATGTGTTTACATGTGTGTTGTGTGCCCATGATTGTGCATGTGTGTGCATATACGTGTGGAGGCCAGTGGCACTGACAGCAGGTATCTTCCTTGATCACACCTCACCTAAATATTAAGGGTGGGTCTCTGACTTGACCCCAGAGCTTGGCAATTTGGTCTGGTTAGTCAGGAGGTTCCCACACTTGCCTGGCATTCACCTGGGTACTGAGGATCTGAACTCGGGTCCTCTCGCTTGTGTAGCAAGTGCTTCAGCCACCAGGCCATCTCTCCAGCCCCAGAGGGGACGTTTTTGTTTGCTCATTTATTAATTTGGTGTGTTGGTGTGCATGGATGCATGTGTAAATGTGTGTGTGCATGTGGGGGCCAGAGGAAGACCTCAGATATTACTCAAGAACTATGGTCACTTGGTTTTTGAGACAGAGTCTCTCATTGGTTTAGAACTCACATGTGTTCACACACACACACACACACACACACAAGGAAGAAGGTTGACTGAGTGACATGAGGATACATCCACCCTACCTTGGTTCATGTACCCTGGACGTGTTAAGAAACCAGCAGATGGCCGGGCGTTGGTGGCACACGCCTTTAATCCCAGCACTAGGGAGGCAGAGGCAGGCGGATCTCTGTGAGTTCGAGGCCAGGCTGGACCGACAGCCTCCAAAACAGAGAAACCCTGTCTCGTAAAAAAACCAAAAAAGAAAAAAGAAACCAGCAGATCATCTCACATCTGCAGCCAGAACAGCTTCAGTGTCCTCCAGGAAGATACCAGTAAGTGCCATGGCTTGTTAGAATGGAACAGGCTTGAGCGGGTTTCTTTGTTCTGGGATCCCTGGTCTGCCACTGGGGGCTCTCAGCACTCATAGTAGAGAGTAACGTATACCAATGAGGGAAGGAAGAGAGGAGAGCCCCCCTACACTCACACAGTGTGTGGGGACAGGATGTCTCCTCTTAGCCACCATCCCTTATGAATGGATAAACACACACACAAAAGCAACAATAATAACAATTTTAATAATAATAATAATAATAAACAAGATGGATGACATCTGAGGAATCACAGCCCAGGCAGGCCTTAAACTGAGTATGTAACTGAAGATGGCCTTGAACTTCTGACCCTCCTGCCTCTATCTTTCAAGTGCTAGGATTGCAGGTGTGCACCACCATGCCCGGTGTGAGGGGTCCTGGGGCTCAAACCCAGGGCCTCACGCCTGCTACCCAAGCACTCTGCCATCTGAGCTCCATGTCTGGGCCTTCAGGAAGCACATTTGATCTTTGTAAACAGAACAAGGTAAGTGGCCAGACCGGAGTGAGACCACATATGATAGAAGCCTGGAACTTCAACTTTGGGAACTCAGAGCCAAAGGCGAATGTTAGGTTGGTTCTCAGAATGCAGAAGGAGCCAAAATGACATCACTGGGGGAAGCAGAGAGCTGCTTCTAAGTGCTAAAGTGTCCCTGCTGTGTGCAGACAGCACTTGGGGAGGAGGCTTGTCTGGCCAGCTTTGTAAGAAATGATCCTGGAATATGCAGCTCCTGTGTCTCAGGGGATAAATGCACGAGAATGGTGGGTTGCCACGGTTCTTCAGAGCAAAGAACCAATAGATATATAGATATGCTCCTGAGTACATGAGAAGGAGGTGTGTGTGTGTGTGTGTGTGTGTGTGTGTGTGTGTGTGTGTGTGTGTGTGTGTGTCTGGCCAAAGGTTGACATCTGGTATGTCATTCCCCCACCCCACCCCCAACTTCTCCCAGCCTTGGGTCAGAACTCCCACCTTTGAACCAGCTGTACCCTAGATTGTCGGTCCTCTGGATTTGACTGCTCCATACCACCACCTTCCCTGGTTACCCCGCTTCCAGACAGCGTCATGCCCTTTCTCAGCCTCCATAATCTAGAACCAAATTTCCTAAGAAACTTGGGGCTGAGATGACTGCACTGGTAAAATGCTTGCTGGGCAAGCATGAGGACCTGAGTTCGGATTCTGCCCTCAGCACCCACATAAGAAGCAAGTGTGGCATCATATTCCTGCAACCCCAGCACTGAGGTGGTACAGTCAGATCCCTGGAGCTCTTTAGCTAGCCAGTATGTGAGCTCCAGGTTCAGCGAGGGGCTGAGGGCAAGGCTCAATGTAGATCAGTGACCTAGAACCCCCAAACCTTATCTTTAGAGATGGACTACAGGCATGCACCACCATGGCAGGCTTTTTACGTAGGTGCTGGGGATCCAAACCCAGGTCCTCACGCTTGTGTGGCAAGCACTTTACTGACTGAGCCATATCTCCGGCACATGGTTTAAATTTATTATATTTTACTTATCTGTCATGTGTGTGAGCTTGTGTATGCATGTGAGGGCACATAGGTTCTCTCCTCTTACCTCGTGGGTCCTAGGAATCCATCTCTGGGTAGCAGATGCTTTTTACCCTCTGAACCGTGTCATTAGGGCACCACCTGCAAATAATTTTTTTTTTTTTTTTTTTTTTTTTTTTTTTTTGGTTTTTCGAGATAGGGTTTCTCTGTGGCTTTGGAGGCTGTCCTGGAACTCGCTCTGTAGATCAGGCTGGCCTCGAACTCACAGAGATCCGCCTGCCTCTGCCTCCCAAGTGCTGGGATTAAAGGCGTGCGCCACCAACGCCCGGCTTGCAAATAATTTTTTTAAAAGTGTGTTCTTAGAAGCCACTGCGACGTTCTGACTTCTCCCCACAGTCCCTAGATCTGCTCACCATCTTGTTTTTCTGCCGAGTGGTTGCCTTTGGCTTTTGCTGGGAGGTGAGTTTTTAGAAAGAGAGGCACAGGTCTGCCCGGGGGAACAATCCACTAGCACCCACCTGACAATGCCTCCATGGACTCTGAACTCCCTTTTAACCACTAGACTTGTGTGTCCCAGAGATCTTGGAGACATGGCTCACTTGGGTTCTTCTTCCTCACTCTGGCACTAAGTCAATTTTTGGCTGCAGACAGAATCTATTTTGAGTTGCTTTTTTTTTTTTTTTTTTTTTTTTTTTTGGCTGTTGCTTCGTAAGTGTTGGTCTCCTGTGGGCTTCACATCTGAGCTGCCTCTCTCCTTCCCAGACTCAGAGAGAGGGAGACAGCCAGGCAGGGAGAGCTGTTTGCAGGCACAGATGGCCACTGTGGGGGAGAGGAGGCTGCTGTGGGTCTTTTCCACCTATGTCTGCAGAAGGAAGCCAACTTCTTGGTCAGCCTTTAACATCAGAATACACTGACCGCCAGGTGTGATTGTACCTCTAATCCCAGCACCTCAGAGGCTGAGGTTCAAGGATAGAAAATCTTAGGCTAACCTGGGCTACTTATAATGAATTTTAGGATAGCCTGGGCTATGTAGCAAGAGATTTTGTTTCAGAAATAAAAAATCCAGATGGTGGCGCACACCTTTAATCCCAGCACTCCCGAGGCAGAGGCAGGCAGAACTCCCTGAGTTCGAAACCGGCCTGGTCTACAGAGTGAGTTCCAGGACAGCCAGGATTGTTACACAGAAAAACCCTGTTTCAACACCCCCTATAATAAAAAATAAATAAGTAATAAATAATAAATAAAATTCAAGATCATTCTTACCTACAGAGCAAGTAGGAGACCAGCCTAGGGGCCACACGAGACCCTGTATCAAATAAGCAAATATTGTTGATTTGTTTGTACTAATCACAATAGTATAAAACAGCCCTTTTACTTGTGCATTGTTTTGGAGACTGTCCTGGAACTCGCTCTGTAGACCAGGCTGGCCTCAAACTCACAGAGATCTGCCTGCCTCTGCCTCCCGAGTGCTGGGATTAAAGGTGTGCGCCACCAATGCCTGGCTTCGTGCCTGAATTATTTTTGATAGTCTTAGATACACAGTCCCCCCCCCCCCCACTCCACCTAGTTGCAGTTTTACTTTCTGTAGGTTTCAGGTACCTGTGGTTAAACATAGCTCAAAACTATGAAATAGGAAATTCCAGGGCCAGAGACATAGCTTTGTGGGTAAAGGCACCACTGCCAAGTCTACTGGCCCAAATTCATTCCCCAGAATGAAGGGAGAAATGCCCCCCCCAGGTTGTCCTCTGACCTCCATATGTGTGCTGTTGCACATGGAATCCTACACACATACACATGTATATAAAACATGTAAATAATAATGTATTACATTTTTTAAAGTAATGCAACTTAGCTTACAGAATTTTATTTGGGGAACTGTTTCCTTTTTCAAATTTATTTATTTTTATTTTATGTGCATTGGTGGATTTCGTTTCGCTTTTTATTTGTTTGTTTGTTTGGTTTTTCTAGACAGAGTTTCTCTGTGTAACAGCCCTGTCTGTCCTGGACCTGACTCTGTAGACCAGGCTGGCTTCAAACTCACAGAGATCTGCCTGCCTCTGTCTCTTAAGTGCTTGGATTAAAGGCCTACATAACCACTGCCTGGCCTGTGCATTAGTGTTTTATCTTCATGAGTTCTGTGTGAGGGAGTTGGATCCCCTAGAACTGGAATTACAGACAGTCGTGAGCTGCTATGTGGGTGCTGGGAATTGAACCTAGCTCTACTGTAAGAGCAGCCAGTGTTCCTAGCCACTGAGAAACCTGTCCAGTCTCCTGTTTTCTTTTCTTTTCTTTCTTTCTTTTTTTAAGCTTTATTTATTTATTATAAATACAACATCTTGCCTCATGTATGTCTGCACACCAGAAGAGGGCACCAGATCTCATTATGGATGGCAGTGAGCCACCATGTGGTTGCTGGGAATTGAACTCAGGATCTCTGGAAGAGCAGTAAGTGCTCTTAACCTCTGAGCCATCTCTCCAGCCTCTCTTTTTTTTTTTTTGTTAAAACTTTTTAATTTTTTTAGGCTGGGCATTGGTGGCCCACTCCTTTAATCCTAGCACTCAGGAGGCAGATCTCTGTAAGTTCAAGGCCAGCCTGGTCTACGGAGCCAGTTCCAGGACAACCTCCAAAGCAATACAGAGAAACCCTGTCTCAAAAAAACAAAACAAAACCAACTTTTTAATTTTTTGTTGAGAATTTCATTTATGAGAAATGTATTAATGACATTTCTATCCCTCACTCTTTTCCCTCCTTAGGCTGAGGTACAACTCCATGGTAGAGCACCTGCCTAGAATTCCCCAGTGAGGGGCTGGTGTGTGACCCAATGGTAGAGTGTCTGCCCAGAATCCCCCAGTGAAGGCTGTGAATGTAACTGGGTAGGAGATCATTTGCTTAGCATGTGTGAAGCCTTGGGTTCCATCCCTAGTACTGAAAAAGAAATAAAAAAGAAGAAAGGAGCTAGGAAAGGAGGATGAAAAAAAGAGTAGGAAGGAAAAGGCAGGAAAGGAAAGGGTGGAAAGAAGAAAGAAAGGCTGGACAGACAGCAGGTGCACGTGTTTTCACACAAGCCTGATGACCCAAGTTCAACGCCTAGAACCCACAAGAAGGTGGAAGGAGAGAGCCAGTCCCAAAAGAAGACTGCCCTTTAACCTCCACACGTGTGTTGGGCACAAGCAGCTCCCCTGACTCCATCATTCATGCACACAGTAATAATAAATCTTAACAGTCTTTAAAGAGAATGAAGAAAAGAGGCCACAAGGTGGAAGACTGGCAAAACACATTGTGGTGGATCGCCCAGATGGAATGGTACCCAGCTCTTAAAAATAACAACCATGAAGGCCGCAGCAGCACATATGTCCATGACATAACTGCAAGTAAAACAAGCTCAACCCACGATGGTCTCTGCCTAGAACTGGGTGAAAATACACCTTCAGATAAACAGAGGCTAGAAGGAACACCAAAAGCACAGGTTGGCAGGGAGGTTTTCTGGGTTTTTGTTTGTTTGTTTGTTTTGTTTTATTCTTTGCTATGGCAGTGCCTTGACTACAACTTGAGGGGGAAAGTGGGGAGGGAGAAGGAGGGACCGTCATGCCTCTGGATTGAAGGGTCGTCATTGAAAACATTCGTGCTCTGTCAATGTGCTCTCAGGGCCTCATCTACTTAAGGATTTTACATTTCCTAGTGTGAAATACAACCTCCTGATTTCCAGACTAGTGACTCTATGTGTGTGTGTGGGGGGGGTCAGAGGATAACCTCAGACACCTTCCACCTTTTTTTTCTTTTTAAATATCTATTTTATTTTATTTTACAGTCTTGTGTGTGGGCTTATAGGTCTTCTGCACTACACACCTGGTTTATGTGTAGCCAGGGATGAGCCTCAGGTCCTGTGCATGCTAGGCAAGTGCCCTATCAGCTGAGCTGCATCTCTGGTCCACGTGTCTGCTTTTTTGTTTTGTTTAGCATTATTTAATTTTTTATTTTATTTGCATTGGTGTTTTGCTATGGTTGTTGGGTCTCCTGGAACTGGAGTTGTGAGCTGCCATGTGGATGCTGGGGATTGAACCCAGGTCCTCTGGAAGAGCAACCAGTGCTCTTAACCCCTGTTAAGTGTTTTGTTTGTTTTGGTTTTCAAGACAGGGTTTCTCTTTATATCCTTGACTATTGTTGAATTTGCTCTGGAGGCCAGACTTTAATCCCAGCACTCAGGAGGCAGAGGCAGGTGGATCTCTGTGAGTTTGAGACCAGCCTGGTCTACATGAGCAAGTTCCAGGACAGCCTCCAAAGCCACAAAGAAACCCTGTCTCTAAAAGCTAAAACAAAACAAAACAAAAACCCAGAAAAAAAGGTGTGTGCCACCACCACCTGGCACACATGTCTGTTATTTAAAGTCACCTCATTTGTGGTATAGTGTTAGCACTGCTGTAATACTGTGGACTACATGATGCTCCCCCCACCAAGTTTTAGTGTCCAGAACCTCAGAATGTGATTATATTGGTAATAGGGCCATTAAAAGAATCGTGAAGTTAAAATGAATTTGTAGAGTCAGCAGGGTGGCTCAGTGGATATTCACTCCCCAAAACCATATGAGAGAAAAAGTGAACAGACTCTTACAAGTTGTTCTCAGATCTCCACACATGCACCAAGGTGCACACACACACCACACACCACTCACATGCAAACACAAATATATATAATATACATATATATATATATACACACATGTACACACACACAGTGTCCATGGGTCCTATCCAGTTTGATGGGTGACCTCCATTAGGGGCTGGGGACATGACTCAATGGTTTAGAACATTGGCTGCTGCTCCAGAGGACCCAGGTTTGATTCCCAGCAAATATATGGCAGCCTACAAGCATCTGTAACTCCAGTTCCAGGGGATCAGATCCTGTCTTCTGGATTCTGTGGGTTCCATGTACACGTGTGATGCACACACATGAATGCAGGAAAAACATAAAATGATCAAATATTTTTTTTAATTTAAAAAGAGCCAGGTAGTGGTGGGGCATGTCTTTAATCCCAGCACTCAGGAGGTAGAGGGTTTGAGACCAGCCTGGTCTACAGAGCTAGTTCCAGGACATCCAGGGAAAAAAAAAGAAACTCTGTCTCAAACAAACAAACAGACAAATAAATAAATTGAAAAAGAAAGTAAAGAGACTGGGACACACAGTGATACCAGGGATGTGTGTGCAACCAGAGGAGAGGCCATGTGAAGATGGAATGATAACAAGGTTGTCCACAAGCCACAAAGAGAGGTTCCAGGAGAAAACAGCCCTGTCAATCCCTTGCCATGGTTTTCTAAGGTTTCAGAACTGAGAGACAATGAAGTATTGTTGAATGTACTCAGTCTCTGGTTGTGTGTGTGTGTGTGAGAGAGAGAGAGAGAGAGAGAGAGAGAGAGAGAGAGAGAGAGAGAGAGAGAGAGAGAGAGAGAGAGAGAGAGAGAGACTGAGAATTGAACCTAGAGTTTTGTGCATGCTAGGAAGTATTCTACCCCTGAACTATGCCCTCAGTCCCTTGCTGGGGAATCCCCACTAAGAACTCTAATATTGAGCCACACCCCTAGCTCCCAGGGAGCTCGACACAGGAGCTTTACCACTGAGATACATCCCCAGCCCTTTTGTTCACATTTTACTTTGAGGTGGGGGATCTCCATAAGTTACCCACATTGGCCTTGAATTGCCTCTGTATCCCAGGCTAGATTTTAGTCTCTCAGTCTGTCTCCAACTGTTGTCTCCACTGTGTTCACTTTCTTTTGTCATTTCTTTGTATGTATATGCGAATTTTGCTTGCATGTATGTCTGCCTTGGCCCCCTAACCCCGAGCCAGAGTTAATCGATGTACACCAGGCTGTAGGTGCTGGGGATCTGAACACAGGTCCTGAAGCTTGCATGGCAAGCACTTTACCAACTGAGCCACCACCTTGCCTCGGCAGAGGGAATTTCTTAAGAAATCAGAAGTATATAAAGCAAAAATATTCAACTATAGTCATTTGGGGGATACCTGAGTATCATATTCTCTATAGTTTTTTATGTTTGAGTAGTTTCATAACGATGATGTTGATGATGATAATTAGTGCTAAAAGCCTGTTTATAGTTTTCAACCCACTCCTCCTCAGTTGACACATTTTAAAGATGGAGGGAGGAGACACAGAACTAATGACAATTAGAGGGAAGATGAAACCAGGCAGGTGGCAGGGAGTTGAGACCAGTTCCCCACTTCAGGGATTCAGTTTGGTTCCTCCTCCTCCTCCCAGTTGTATCCATGGAAACCAGGCCAGTTTGCTTGGCTGGACTAGCAGCCAAACCAAGCTTCTGTTGGAGGCTCAGCTGGCTAGAGATTCCCCAGGTGTGAACTTGGATGCTAGTTTCCTTGGAGATAACCAACAGTGCTGTCCTGTCCCACTGAGTCCCTGTTGTTTCATGCTTAGGATGTTGACAAATTTGGTTTTACTAACATTCTGTTGCAGCCGTTGACCGAGAAGAATCTTTTGAGCACTTCCTGGCATCTTTTGATGCTCTGGTATATTTATTATGGGTATGTGTTTCTAAAGGAAGTCATAGAGTTTAGCATGGTGGGTCCTCAGACAGACAAACATTCCATACCCTGCCAGTGTGAACCTCAACATACATCCCCTTTTGATGTTCTGTTTATTTTTATTTTATTAAAAATCATGTGTATATGTGTGTGTCTATATGTGAGTATATGTATATGTAAGTACAGCCCACAGGGTACAGAAGAGGATGTCAGATCCCTGGAACTGGAGTACTAGATACTGTGAGTACTATAAACTGAACTCTGGTCCACTGCAAGAGCAGCAAGAGCTTGTCTCTCAAGCACTCGAGGCATTTTGCTAGTTGCTCCAGGCTGGCTTTGAACTTGTAACACTGTTGCCTCTGCTCAGGTCTTGTTTCTCCACACCTGGCTAATGCCTGTTCTCTTGTAAAATTTCATCTACCCACATGCAAGAGAGGTGGTATTTAGGTCTTTATCCCACCAGTAGCTCCTTTCTTCAGCTTGCGTATTGGATTCCCAGTCTCTGAGTGACTTTCAGTCACAGGTCTGGAGATGGTTGGCTATGGTCAGGACCCAGCGCCTTCACTTAGCAGATGCCTTGGGCAGATGAGTGAATTTGTCTTTATCGGTCTTCTGCTTTGTGGCGGGGGATAGTGATGGTCTGCCTCACAGAGTCTGTGGGTGGTTCTCAGCCATACAAGGCACAGTGAACCACAGCCAGTGCTACAAACTGCAACAGCAAAATAGAGCAGGACATGTTTGCCTAACATAAGGTCTCACATAGCCCAGGCTGGCTTTTTGTTGTTGTTTTGTTTGTTTTTCAAGACAGGATTTCTCCGTAGACATCTCTGTAGACCAGGCTGGCCTGGAACTCACAGAGATCCACCTGCCTCTGCCTCCTGAGTGCTGAGATTAAAGGTGTGCACCACCATGTCCAGCTTACCTCTGCTGACCTTTAACTTGTTATATAACTGAGGTAAGCCTTGAACTCCTGACCTCCCTTCCTCTGCTTCTGGAGTGCTAGGATTGCAAGGCAGTGCTACCACTCCTGGTTTTCCTCAGTGCCGGGGCTCAAACCCAGGGCTTTGTTCATGTTAGGCAAGCACTCTACCAACTGAGCTACACACGTCTCCAGTGTCATGATGGGATTTAAGTGTTGTGTAATTCATGCTTTCTCACTTGACATGTTGTCCCTGCATCCAGATCTGCATATGCATGTGTGTCTTTAACAGCTGTTTGTGGTCATTTTCTGAGACAGGGTTTCTCTGTGGCTTTGGAGGCTGTCCTGGAACTAGCTCTTGTAGACTAGACTGGCCTTGAACTCACAGAGATCTGCCTGCCTCTGCCTCCCGAGTGCTGGATTAAAGGTGTGCACTACCACCACCCGGCTAACAGCTATTTTTCAATTATACTTATTTATTTATTGTGTGTGTATACATGTACAAACATGAATGTATTCAAGTGTGCACACAGGTAATGGTGGATGTCACCATGTGACATGTGGAGGCCAGAGGACAGCTGCAGGAGTGTGGTTTTCCCCTGAACACAGGTCAGCAGGTTTGGTGGCAAACACCTCTACCTGCTGAGCCATCTCTCCAGCCCCACATACATGTCTTAAGCATGGTTGTTTTTGACACAGGGTTTTACTCTGTGGCCGGTTCTGGCCTTGAACTCTCATTCTCTTGCCTCATCCTCCAGAGTGCTTTACAGAGTGATTACAGGTGTACACAACTACTTCCTGCTCTCATTAAAAGTGTTTTATTACATTCATTTATTAGTGTGTGTGTGTGTGTGTGTGTGTGTGTGTTTATACATCAGAAGACAACCTATGGGAATCATTTCTTTTTTCATCACATATACCCTGGTGATCGAACTCAAGTAGTCAGGCTTGGCAGCAAGCACCTTTACTTACTGAGCCATCTTGTAGGCCCTCGGCTCTCATGTAACATAATTTCTTCTTTAAGAACCATGTGTCCAGCTGGGCCTTGATACCACACGCATTTAATCCCAGCACTCAGGAGGCAGAGGCAGGCAGATCTCTGTGAGTTCCAGGCCAGTCTGTTTTACAGAGTGAGTTCCAGGACAGCCAGGGCTATACAGAGAAACCCGGTCTTGAAAAATAAAAGCATGCCTCCAGACACAAACACGCTCTAAGGTGCAGATAAGCACTTCAGCTCATGAAGGGACACGATCAGCCCATTACAACCTTCTGTTATCCCGAGGCCCTGAGATAGGAGTAAGTGTGGAGACCTGTCCTGGGTCGAGGGTTGCATTAGGACCCAGGTGAGCCTCACTTGGTGAGACGTGCTCTGGGACAGCGACCTGGGTGGCTTGCTGCCCTGGAAACCACACCAGCCTCCTGTCCATAGCCATCCTCACAGCACTGGCAAGATTAGAGAGTAAAGCAGGGGAGTGAAGCTTGTTCAGACCAGTCCCGGCCTGCAGCTCGCACCGCCACATGAGGACACAGGAGAGGGGATAAACATCAGTTGACTAAATGGAAAGGAACAAACCTTCAATTAATGACTCCCCGAGGGTTGTGAGAGTGAGGATTGGCAGAGCAATAGCTAGACAGTAAAAATTTCCATCCACTATGGCTGTGAAAATCCACTGGGATAGCCCAGCAACAACGGGGAAGAAAGAGATGCTAACAAATGAAGATAAATAAGCAAGATGCTTCAGGTGACAGACGGAGGGGCCTGGAGAAAGTGAAATTAGTAACTTGAGAATAAAAGGTCACCTTATAAAGGCTGCTGGATCTTTTCCTCCAGCCCGTCACTGACGATCCTATTGTCATCATGAGTCGCCGCCCTGCCTGGTGTTACTGATATTGTAAGAACAAGCTGTACTCAAAGTCTCACTTCTGCGGAGATGTCCCTGATACTAAAATTTGCATCTTTGATTTGGGATGGAAGAAGGCAAAAGTTGGTGAATTACCACTTTGTGGCCACATGGTGTCTGATGAATATGAGCAGCTCTCTTCCGAAGCTCTAGAGGCGGCCTGTATTTGTGCCAACAAATATGTAGCAAAGAGGCTCTCATTTTGAGTGAGGCTCCGCCTTTTCCATCATCTGAATCAGAAAGATGTTGTCCTGTGCTGGAGCTGACAGGGCACAGTAGGCAGGGTTCACATTGGCCAGGTCCTTATGTCCATCTGCACCAAGCTGCAGAGTAAAGCACATGTGATTGAGGCTCTTTGTAGAGTCAAGTTCAAGTTCCCTGGCCACCAGAAGATCCATATCTCAAAGAAATGGGGCTTTACCAAGCTTAATGCAGATGAATTTGAAGACATGGTTGCTGAGAAATGGCTCATTCCTGATGGCTGTGGGGTCAAATATATCCCTAATCGCAGTCCCTTGGACAAGTGGTGAGCCCTGCACTCCTGAGAGCTTCCACAGGGTTCTCCTGTACCCTATCAAATCAAGTTCAGTAACAAATCTCACATCCAGTCTGCTTAAAAAAAATAAAATAACTGATGGCTCACAACTGTCTGCATCTCCATCTTCAGGGGCTCTGACACCCTTTACAGGGTTCCAAGGCCACCTACATGCACATAACCTAACACACATGCACATAACTAAAACTTAGGATAAACAATAAATCCATAACTTAAAAACGAATGCTGGGAAAGGCTCTCTAAGGAGATGGCATTTGAACTGGGGCATGGAAGGCAGGATTGAACTATGGGAAGATCTAGAACAAAGAGCTGAGGATGTGACTCGGTTTGTAGGGTGCTTTCCTAGCATTCATGAAGCTCTGGGTTTGAATCCCAGCACTGCGTAAACCAGTGGTGGAGCACACCTGGTATCCCAGCAGGTAGGAGGTCGAGGCAGAAGGAATGGAAACTCAAGATCGTCCTAGGCTACATATTGAGTTTGAAGCCACCTTGGGCTGCATGAGACTCTAATCCAAAAAACAAAAGAAAACAAACAAACAAAAATACCTCCCAAAACAACAATGGAAGACAGATCTAGAACTTGGTCTCCCAGCCTCTGCCATTGCTTTGAACACTTTAGACAAGGACTGTCCTTTATGATGAGGTGACCCTTCTGTTCATCACAGGATAGTGACTTACATAACTTGGCCTCTGTTCACTACATATGCTGGAACCATACCATCTTCTCCCTGAAGAGTGATTCAACTCCGAAGTCTTCAGACATTGCCTTATGTCCCTGGGAGACAAAAGTCAACTACTGACCCAGAATAATGACACCCAGTATTAAGGGACAATAGCCAGAAGGATGCTAAGGTAAGAACGTTCCAGAAATGGAAGCTTGAAGATTACAGATAATGGGGGAGAGTCTAGTGAAAGAGTAGAGGAGATGAATAGGAGGAAAGGGACCTCCACCAGTGGCTGTAGAAGGAAGTAGATTCTATTTTATAATTAATCAGGAGACCCCAGAAGGAGGAGCTAAGAGACATGAGCTGAGAGATCCCTCCAGCTCTGACGTGGCTGAAACAGGAGACTCCCTATGACTTGTTGGTCAGCCTAGGCTGATCAGTGAGTTCCAGATCCATTGAGAACTATGATGGGGAAGTCCTGTGTATATGCCAATAAAGCACTGTTGGCCAATAGGGAAGCAAGATAGGTGGGACTAGGAGTCCAGGAGGACTCTGGGTAGGAGAAACACAGGGAGTCACAATGTAGCCTGCCAAAGAAGTAAGATGTCCCGAACTTTTCTCCAGTAAGAGAAATACTTAGATTAACAATTATGGGAAGCCGGGCATTGGTGGTGCATGCCTTTAATCCCAGCACTTGGGAGGCAGAGGCAGGCAGATCTCTGTGAGTTCGAGACCAGCCTGGACTACCAAGCGAGTTCCAGGACAGCCTCCAAAGCCACAGAGAAACCCAGTCTCGAAAAACCAAAAAAAAAAAAAAAAAAAAAAAACCAAACAATTATGGGGTAAATACTTAAGTCAGAGCTAGCCGGTAAGAAACAAGCAAGGCCAACAGCTTCATAATTAATACAGCATCTTATGTGTTATTTGGGGACTACAACGCGGCAGAGCCCAGGCAACTGGTGGGGAAAAACCAAAGCGGCTGGCAAGGAAAAGGCTTCACTCAACAGAAGTAGTCTTAAACAATCAGGTAGAAAGTGACTGAGGGAAACACATGCTTCACCCTCTGGGCTCTGTGCGTGCAAGCACACACACATTCACACACACAAATGTACATGCTTACCACAAACACATATAGAGTATAGACTTTTTCCTGTGCCACTCTAATAAAAGACCTTAAGGGGAAGTGTGTAGCTTAAAATGGAAATGTCACCCCAGACATTGTCAGCAAGGTGAGATATGGGCACAGGGTCTAGTCTGCTACCTTCAGCCTGAGGAGTTCATTAACATTTTGAGGGAACTCAGCTGAGAAAAAAATCTTTGTTTTGATGCAGAAAAGAATTTTAGGATGAGTCAGTGTGAAGCAGAGTTGAAGTTTATTTTTTTATTTTTTTGGTTTTTTTTTTTTTTGGTTTTTCGAGGCAGGGTTTCTCTGTATTGTTTTGGAGGTTGTCCTGGAACTCGGTCTATAGACCAGGCTGGCCTGGAACTCACAGGGATCTGTCAGGGACCTCCAGCCATCAGTCAGCTAGGCAGTATCACGTACTCATAGAGAAGACGTGACACTAGGACCACCTGCCACCTTTTTTGACATAAAGCAAATTCCAAGAAACAGGCCTGCAGTTTATCTGTCAGTTAAAGATTAGCTTAATTGGAAAACTACAACATCCTCAGGAGATAGGGCTGAGCAGTAGTAAATTGTAATAGATAGGATCGGACTCTGCTGTCAGGTTAGCAAGCAACATAGAAGGTCCTACCTCTATGACCTCTTGCCCTGTAGATTAGGTAGCCCGGCAGCACAGCAGACCACCTCTCCCACTGACCTCTTGCCCCTGCAGCTCCAAGTACACCTTTCCCCCTTTCCCTCATCACTTCTCCTATATAAATCCCTTTGTGATGAATAAAGATGTCGCCTTGATCAGAATCCTGTCTTGGTATCCATTCTTTGTATTCCCTGTCCTCCATCTTTCTCCTAGTTGTCTACCAGGCCCATGTTGAATGTCCTGCGAGTCGGGACAGAGATCTGCCTGCCTCTGCCTCCAGAGTGCTGGGATTAAAGGCGTGTGCCACCAATGCCCAGCAGAGTTTATTTTTTTAAGAAGAAAGAGGTCTGGGGAGGCGGCTGAGCAGTCAAGAGCACTTGTATTCAGTTCCCAGCACCCATATGGTGGCTCACAACTGTCTGTATCTCTAGTTTCCAGGGACCTGATGCCCTCTTCTGGACCCTGCAGGCACCAAGCATACAATGTGGTACACATACATGCATGCAGACATTCATACACATAAACAATAATAAAAATAAACCTTAAAAATAGACAACGAAGGAAGAAGAAAGAAAGGTGTACCAGGAGGTGGTGGTGCACACCTTTCATCCCAGCACTCAGGAAGCAGAGGCAGGTGGATCTCTGTGAGTTCGAGGCCAGCCTGGTCTACAGAGCAAGTTCTAGGATAGCACAGAGAAAACCAAACCTGTCTTGAAAAACCAAAACCAAAAAAAAAAAGAAAGAAAGAAAGAAAGAAAGAAAGAAAAGAAGGAAAGAAACAAAGAGGAAAACAAAGAAAGGAAAAAAGATACTCATGGAAAATAATAAGGTACACCAGAGAGTGTGGAGTGAGTCTGCCAAAGAAAAGTTAACATTTATTAAAAGATGTTTTATTGCCTTTTTGTTTGTTTGTTTGATTGTGTGTGTGTGTGTGTGTGTGTGCGCGTGTGTGTGCGTGCACGCGAGAGTGCGTGTTTGAGACATGGTTTCTTGTAATACTAACTGTACTGGGGCTCACTACATAGATCAGGCTGTCCTTAAACACACAGCAATCCTCCTGCCTCTGCTTCACAAGTGGTAGGATTAATGGCGTGTGCCACCGTGCCCGACTTTTATTGAAAGACATTTTAAGCATAGTATGTAAGCATGCAGCTTAAGAGGACAAGTGAGAGACATTGGGGGAAAGAACGAGACACGCCCAAGGGTGGGTATGGCCGTCTGTGGTGGCTTGACTGGGAAATGTTCCCCATAGTCTTCCGCATTTGTTCCCCAGTTGGTGGCACAATTTGGGGAGATATAGGTAGTGTGGCCTTCCTGAAGGAAGTGCGTCACTGGGGGAGCCTTGGGACTAACAAGCCTTGCTACTTCCAGTCTGCTCTCTCTGATTCATGCTTACGGTGAAGGGTGCCAGCTCTCAGCTTCCGGCTCCAGCTGCCATGCTTGCTGCTGCCTCACTTCTCTGCCGCTGTGGAGCCCTCTTATCCCTCTGGAACGGTAAGACCAGTAAACTCTTCTCTGTGCTGCCTGGGTCACGGTGTTGTCCCACAGCAACAGAGAGTAACTGATACAGCTTAAGGGGGGCACAATTAAGTGTGTTGGCATTAGCCATATTTATCATTCTGGTGACTCCCAAGCTACATCTCAAAGGCTTGCTAAAGATTCTCTCTCTCTCTCTCTCTCTCTCTCTCTCTCTCTCTCTCTCTCTCTCTCTCTCTCTCTCTCTCTCTCTCTCTCTCTCTCTCCCCCCTCTTCCCCCCTTTCTCTGAGACAAGGTCTCATGTTGCTTTCTTTGTAGCCAAAGATGACCTTGAACTCCTAACCCTCCTGCCTTCACCTCCCAAGTGCTGGGATTACAGCTGTGCACCACACAGTTTATGGTGGGGAAGCCTGGACTCGGGCGTCGTGATGGTGGCAGCCAAACATGCTACCAGCTGAGCACATCCCCACTCCTCTTCTTTCTGGTGAGTGAGACGCCAGGGTGGCTTGCACAGAGTCACAATCTGATGAGGAAAGACCAGGAAGCAGAGGGTTGCACAAGGCTTAGGACATATCTTTTACTGTAATGGGGTTTCTGGTGAGATGTCTAGAAAATTGCAGGTTACAGCTGAGAAGGGAGAAAGGCCTGAAGGAAATGTGGCTAATTGCGCTGGAATTTTTACCCCTCAGCTGGAGAGAGGCTGCGAGCCGGCACCTGGGTGATGTTCCTTTCCATTCATGTCCCCATAACATCCTCTATCCTGTGTCATTGGAGACCAGAAGTTAAAAATCCAGGTGTAGGCCCGGCTTCATTCCCTCCAAAGGTTTGTGGAAATGACCCTTCCTGTCATTTCTAGTACCTGGTCACTCCAGATTCCTAGGCACATGGCAATTGCGAATCCTTTAAGCCCTTTCTTTCCTCACGCCTCCCTAAGCCCCTTCTCTTATAAGGATGACAGTCATTGTTTGCATTTAGGGCTCAGCTTGATATAGAATGGCGTTGTCATTTCCATGCACATGTGCCCAAGCCTTACCCCTCCCACAGAGTGTTCGCATATAGCTGAGATCTAGCTGTCCTGGGTCACTGGCAGGACTGGAGCCAAGATATACCGAAGAGACACACTAGTGTCCTCCCAGCAGCTACGCAGTTATAGAAACAGTGGTCTCCAGGGAACTGGAACTTTCCCCACAGGAGTCTCAGAATGAGGAGAGGCAAAGACTGGATGAAGCCCACGTACCTGGCAGAGGGTGGCCTTGTCCCTTAGGAAGAGATCTCCCTCAGATCTGACAGTAGAGACTGGAGCTGAGACAGTGATGGGCAGGACCACACCTGGACCAAGAAGGCTTAGTTATGAACAACCCTTGCCCTCTATTATTATTATTATTATTATTTTTGGTTTTTCAAGACAGGGTTTCTCTGTATTGTTTTGGAGGCTCTGTAGACCAGGCTGGCCTCGAATTCACAGAGATCCGCCTGCCTCTGCCTCCCGAGTGCTGGGATTAAAGGCATGCGCCACCAACACCCGGCCTTGCCCTCTATTTAAATCTAACTCTCATGGACCTGGTGAGTGTTGCTGGATCTCATTATTCCCCTTCCCAATGAATCCACATGAAATAAATCTCCATTCTGTGTTCCTGACACTATCCTTTTAATTGGCTTGTGGAGAACAGGTGACTGGATCTATTCTGAGTCTCTTTAGAATATTGTTAAGGTTCCCAGGCTTAGGTTTTGACCCTAAAATCTATGGTAATATTTGCACGTGGACTATGCCTTTCCCCACAATTGACTCCGTGCTGGTTTGTATTTTCCAGTTTCCTTTTGTCTTGTATAGAAATCAAACAAGGAGTTAGGGAGCTGGCTCAATTGGTGAAGCCCTTGCTGCATAGCATGAAGATCTGAGATCCCCAGAAACCATCTAAAAGCCAAGACCCAGACTCAGAATATAAAGAGGAGAGCAATAGTGGGAAGTCCTGGGATTTGATTTCCAACCTCTACACATGCATGCAAGGCAACCCCTACATACATCTGCATGTGCACGAATGTTTATGCACACACACACACACACACACACACACACACACACACACACAAGCAAATGAAGGACCCTTAACCCCCTCTCTTAATGAGGGTTTTTACCCACTGCTGGTTGATGAGATGCAGGACCCATTCACTTTCACCATCCTCCATGGAGCAGGAAGGATCCCTGTATGTACACACTCAGAGCATCTGTACCTCTTGGAATGGGGAAGTCCTGGAGTGACTGCTTCAGGAAGGAATGTTCCAGTCACACAGAAAGTCTTGCTTGGGCTCCTGGCCACTAGAAGGATAATAATTAGGGCTTGTGGTGGGTGGGGCCCAAGAACTTGCTCCAGGCAGGTCCTTTCCTCATGGGTAAAGGTACAGAAATGTCCTGGAGAGACAAGAGGAGCAGAGAAGGGAGGGGCAGGGATAGGAGGAGGTGAAAAACCCCAAGGAGACTCTGCAATCCATGTTTGTGCAACTGGTTCGTTCCACAGATATGCCTCACTGAGTGTGTCCTACCTGGACATGTAGGCTCCAAGCAAGGGGCGGTGGAGCCGATGCACACAATATTCACATGCCCAGATGCAGACTTCTGTGTGTATGCAGTATTTTTTGAGACAAGATCTTACATAGGCCAGGCTGGGTAACCAAGGATGATGTTGAACTTCTGATCCTTCCATTTTCAACTCTAAAGTGCTAGGATTACAAAGCATTTTTGCCAGGCTCAGTTTTTCACATGGTACTGGAGGTCAAAGCCCCGGGCTACCAACCAAGCCACACCACCACCTCATGAATGCAAAAAATTGAGCCTGCTATTTTGTGCATCTGGCCTGTCTGGGTACTGCACTGTGTAGGGACAAATGTGTTTACTACCTACATCTCCTATTCAGAGACTGTGCATACAAAGGTGCAGTCACCAGACCCTGTAGGACAATAGAGCTCGACAGGACACCTGCATCGACTCACCAGGAAGCCAAACAGACTCTGCAGCTTTAGTCCGTAAGAGCCACCACTAGACTAGCTCCAGCTTCCTCGTCATCCCACCCCAGCCCTAGCTTCCAGCTTAGGGCTAATGGAGAAAGCCAGTCATACACCCTAGTCAACCATATAGGATACCCAGCTTCTAGTTAGCTGCCTACACGTGGGATGCACTGACAATGTTGTTTCTCTGCTGCTTTATAGCCTGTGTAAAGGGTACTCTTTCTTTCTCCCTTTCCCGGACTCCCCACTCACCTCTCTTCTCCCACCTCCTCCTTTTTTCTTGTAATGGCAACGCAGGGCCTTGTTCATACTTGGAAAGTGTTCTGTCTTTGAACTTCAATCCCTCTGGTGGTTTCTGGGAAGGCACTCTGTCTGTGTATCAGTCAGGTTCTCTAGAGTAATGGAACTTACAGAATGGATCTTTCTATATATATAGAAAGGCAGCTTATTTTTATTTTTGTTTTCAATGTTTTTCCTTTAATGGCCCCCATGTCCCTTGAAAGGTAGGTGCAGGCAGCTAGGTGACAGCAAAACATGTCCCCTTGAGGGCTTTACCATGTGCTGGAAAACCCCACCCCACCCCAGGAAAAGCACTCTCAAACCAGGGTCTGGGTCTCCTTGCTGCCAGGATCCAGTTTCTGCCATGTATATGACTCATTGTCCTGCCAATCTGGACTCAGCAGAAAGCAAACTCTTGGTTTCAGAAGACCCAAATGCCGGAAATGGAGCTGCTGTTGTTGGTTCCAAAGAGAATAACACTAGCAAAGGCATTCCTCCTCAGTTTGTCCAGCGGCTGGAACATTCCAGTGATGAGGCTGCAACTCATGAAAGTCTGGGTGGACTCTTCAGGAAAGTGGTACTCAGCACACATGGGGACCAGCCATCCTCATCCAAGTGCTCCCAAAAATACGGTTGCACCATTATCCCCATTGGCATAATTTTCGCTTAAACTCATCCAACAGGAAGGTGCTCTTGGGCAAGTGAGTGAAGGGGTCCTTGGCCTTGGGCTCAGCAGCCAATGCTTGCTCACACCTGGCCATCTCCTCAGAAGCTGGGGCAGCTGCCTTTTTCCCTCTTTCCTCTCAGCCTGGGTTTCTGTTCTTCTTCCAGTAAACCCTTTTCTCTCCGTGGGGTATCCTTTTTTAGGCTGGCTTGCTGCAAACATTTTTCCCCCCGAGACAGGGTTTTTCTGTATAGCTTTTGGAGGCTGTCCTTGTACTCCCTCTGTAGATCAGGCTGGCCTCAAACTCACAGAGATCCACCTGCCTCTGCCTCCTGAGTGCTGGGATTAAAAGTGTGCGCCACTGTAGCCTGGCTATGATGATGATGATGATATTATTATTATTCCTCTTTGGTTTTTTGAGACAAGGTTTCTCTGTGTAGCCCTGGCCCATCTTGGAACTCACTCTGTACACCAGGCTAGCTTCAAACTTACAGAGATCTGTCTGTCTCTGCCTCCCGAGTACTGGTGTACACCACTACACCCACTGTTAGCATAGTTTAAATACTGTGTAACTATGACATCCAACCACTTTCAAAAACACTGTCATTATCATAAGACTTTGTGCATCTAATTGGCAGTCAGTCTTCACTTCTTCCTCCTCCAGTTGCTGGCACTCACTCATGAGCTCGGATCTTTGAGAGACATTCCTCCTTCCCTGTCTGGAGAGTAGGCTGTATAGCCCACACCAAACAGCATGATCCCAGTTTCTGGCCACTTCTCTGGAGACTTGGTGTGCCAAGCCTCTCTAATCCTAGTTGGATTTCTTTTCTTTCTTTCTCTTTTTTAAATACTTGGTATTTTTGCTTATTCTCTGACAGTTTTCCATGTGCATATATGTTTATATAATATAGTTTGATCATATGTTGTCACCCTGACAACATTACTCTCTTACCGAATTCTGTATTAGTCAGGGTCCTCTAGAGAAACAGAACTGATAGAATATGTACATATGTACGTATAATAAATCCCATATATGTATATATATACACACACACATAACACACAGATATAACTACATATATACATATATATATAGCCAGCCAGCAATACATACACACAGATACATATATAGCTGATGATCTTGAATTTAAGATTTTCTTGCCTCTAACTGTTGAGTGCTGGGATTATAGGCATGCACATATATATGGGACACATAAGGAAATGTATATGGCTTATTAGAATGGCTTACAGACTGAGGTTCAGCTAGTCCAACAATGGCTGTCTACCAACAGAAGCTCCAAGAATTCAGTAGTTGTTCAGTCCACGAGTCGGGATGTCTCAGCTGGTCTTCGGTATATACCTGAACCCTGAAGAAGTCAGCTCTAATGCGTGCCAGGTAAGTGAAAGCAAGCAGGCAAAGAGCAAACACTTCCTTTCTGTATGTCCTCTATACAGGTTGCCATTAGAAGGTGTGGCCTTGATTTAAGGTGGATCTTCCCACCTCAAAAAAATCCAGATTTAGAGTGGGTCTTCCCACTTCAAATAATTCAATCAAGAAAAATCCTTTACAGGTTTACCCAGCTGCTTGAGTTTTAGTTAATTCCAGATGGAGTCCAGTTGAAAACCAAGAATAACCATCACTCAGTGAGTCTTGTCTTCTTCCCAACAAGTGCCTGGATTGTTTTCACATTTATATATGTATGTATGATGAATGCTTCTGTGCATGTATATATGTATGTATGAATGTATGTATGTACCTGGTGTGTGTGTGTGTGTGTGTGTGTGTGTGTGTGTGTCCATGTCCATGCTGTGGCACACTTGTGGAGATCAGAGAACATCTAGAGGGAGTTGGTTCTCTCTTCACACCGTATAGATCCAGAACTCAGGCTGACAACCTCTGTTGGCTTCTGTGGGTACCTGCACACATGTGGTGCACATAAATTTACAAACGCACACAGAGATACACATAAATAGAAGATAGATAAGTTTTAAAGAATATCTTTAAAAGAGAAAGAATCCAGGTTGTAGGTTGGTGAGATGGCTCATCAGATACAGCCACTTGCTGACAATCAGCAGTCTGATCTCCGGAACCCATGGTGGAAAGAGAGAACTGAAATGTCCTCTGAATTGTCATACATGTATCATGCATGTGTGTGTGCGCACCTGTGAACACATACACATACTAAAATGTAATAAAATGTTTAAAAGAACACAGGGTTTCATGCAAAATGCACCTTTCTTTCAGTGTAGACCTCTCTTCCACTGTCCACATCAGAAAGAAGCACTGTCAAAGCCTCCACCAACCCTACCACTAGGCTGGGCCCCTCCCCTCCATATCCCATATGTGGGGACTTTGCTTCCTACCCCCAGGCTCTATCTCTCTTGGTCTTTTTTCTTGGCTAGGGCACAGTAGAAGAAGGAATTGTCTTAGTTTTATTTCCCATTGCTGTGATAAAATAAAATACTCCAACAAAAACAACTTGAGGGAGAAAGGGTTTGTTTGGGCAAGCTCCCCATGTAGCTGCTGACAGGCAATATATACATTCTATTAGACTTTAAGAGTGTCTGTGTGTTCTCTGGGGGAATTATCTCACAACAGAACCCGAAGCAACTAATCAGGCTACATTTACAGTCAAGAGCAGAGAACGCAATGAATAAACGCACACATGTTAGAGCACTATCAAACAGTCCAGCAACCCCCTCCCAGGGAATGGTGACACCCACAGTGGGCAGGTCTTCCCGTGTCAACATAATCAAGATAAACACACGCAAACACACTCCACCCACCCCACCTCTGCAGACATAGCTTCAGGCCAACCTAATCTCTAGACAATCCTTCATTTAGAATCTCTTCTCACATGATTTTAGATGGTGCCAAGTTGACAATTGAAACTATTATCATAGAGTTACTAGTATAGCATCATGGCCATAGGCAGCCATGCTGACGAAGCTCTGGAGTGGAAGAGCAAGTCTTCCTTTAGGTCCAAGGAGGGGCTTCTTTAGAAGAGACAACCATCATGGAGTCCTGATAGCAAAGAGTCTTCAGTTTCTTTCAGAACCAAAAGATTAGGCATTGTGCCATAGATAACACTATGGGAACTTTCTCTTTCCTCCTCCCAAGTACTGGGATCAAAGACATAAAATCCTAAATGCTGGAATTAAAGCTGTGTGCTACCACTGCCTGCCATGGTTAACTAGTGGCTAGCTCTGCACTTCCATCTCCAGGCAAGCTTTATCACCACATATTTTGGCTGACAGTTTGAAAGTACAGTTCATCATGGGTGTCTTAATCACTATTGCATTGCTGTGGAGACACCATGACCAAGGCAGCTCTTACAAGAGAAAGCAATTAACTGGGAGTTTACTAACACTTTCAAAGTTAGTCTATTATCATCACAGTGGGAAGCATGGTGGCATGTACACAGGCTGGAGCAGTAGCTGAGAGCTACCTACATCATAGACCATAGGCACAGAGGTCACACCTCCTAATCCTTCTAATCCTTTCAAACAGTACCACTCCCTAGTGACTAAGCATTCAAATATATGAGCACCACTACTGGTGCTCAGCTCATTTTCTCCTTTGTATTGAGTCCTGAACCCCAGCCTAGGGAATGATGCTGCCCACATTCAGGGTGGGTCTTCCTATCTCAATCAACTCCTTCACAGACATACCCAGGGATTTGTTCCAATGGTGGTTCTAGATCCTGTTAACTTGATAGTTCTTCACCAGCACAGTAAGACATGATCATCAAACACCAGAAGATTTCCCTTTATGAAAATGAAGACACCCATGCTGGGCTTTGGCTGGCCCAGTAGAGCTGAATAACAAGATATTAAGCTGCAAGTATCTGAGAATATTCAGCCTTGTTTTGGCTTCATCCAGAGAATGCTAGCTATCCTCCATTGCTGCCATTACTTTATTACCTAGTGAATGAAATGCCCAATTCTTAGTTAGCCAACAAGCCAGTCTTCACATAAAGACTACAGTTCCCAGTATCCCTTGAAACTTTGGGTGCTTATGTACATACATTCTTAGCAGTGACACTTTTGTTTTGTTTTGGTTGTTTTTTTTTTTTTGGTTTTTTTGTTTTGTTTTGTTTTTTGAGACTGAGTCTGGTCAGGTTGCTCTTGAATTCTTTTTGTAACCAAAGCTGGTCTGAGACTTCTGATCTTCCTGCTTCTACCTTCTAAGTACCAGGATTATAGGCATGAGCCATCATGCCCTACACAATGTGGACTTAAAAACTGAGGTATAATGCACATACCATCAAAGTCGCCCTTTTAAGCTATCCAACTCAAAGGTTTTCAAGACAATTCACAAAGTTAGGAACTGAATTTTCAGCATTCTAGAACTTTTCTTAAAAGATGACTGTCAAATGTTTAGTATAGTGGCAAACGCTTTTGAATCCTACCACATTCAGGGGGCAGAGACAGGTGGATTCCTGTGAATTAGAGGCCACCTCATCTACGTAGTAAGATCCTGTCTCAGAAAGTAAACCAACAAGCCGGACGTTGGTGGAGCAGGCCTTTAATCCCAGCACTTGGGAGGCAAAGGCAGGAGGATCTCTGTGAGTTTGAGACCAGCCTGGGCTACAGTGTGAGTTCAAGGACAGCCTTCAAAGCAATACAGAGAAACCCTGTCTCAAAACAACAACAACAACAAAAAAGTAAACCAACAAAAGATATGGACTGGAGAGATGGCTCAGTGGGTAAAGGACTCGTCCCACAAGAGTGAAGGACTAAATTTGGATCTTCAGCGCCCCCATAATGGCCGAATGTGATGCATGTGAGAGATGGCCCCATGGTTAAAAGTGCAGATTGTTCTTGCAGAGGATCTGAGTCCAATGCCCAGCACCCACATTGGGTGACTCACAACTAGCTGTACTCCAGCGCCAGGAGATCTGATGCCCTCTTCTGATCTCCTAAGACACTTACACTTATGTGCACATACCCACACATAGACATACACACCTCTACATAATTAAGACAATAGTAAAACGAATCTTGTACTTAAACTTTGATTTTATTATTTTATGTGAATGGGTGTTTTGCCTGCACATATGTCTGTATACCCAGTGCTCTTACAGGCCAGATCCCCTCTGCATGGAAGGGATCCCCTGGGCCTGGAGTTATGAATGGCTGTGAGCCACCATGTGGGCGCTGGGGATCAAACCTAGGTCCTCTGAAAGATCAGCCAGTACTCTTAGCTGACTGCTAAGCCATCTCTCCAGCCCGTGAAATAAACCTCTAAAGTGAAAATAAGGTGGAGAGCAGTTGAGGAAGATACCCGACTTGGCCTTTGGTCCCACATGCATAGACACAGACATGTGCAAATACAGAAGGATGGCTGTCAGCTGGGCATAATGGCACTGGCTTGTAAGTTCATCCCAGCGTCTGTAATTCCAGCATTTAGGAGACTGAGGCAGGAGGATTGCCACAAATTTTTGTCTGTCTGGGCTAGTGTGAATCCTTTTCCTCCACCCATCCCCCCCCCCAAAAAAAAACAAAAGAAAAGAAAAGATGGCTGAAAATCTTTACCTTTCTCACTATGTAGAGGTTGGCCTCAAGCTTTCTACCTTCCTGCCTCAGCTTCTCAGGTGCTGACATTATAAGTGTGATACATTTATAGCAAAACAACCCTTGAAATGTAAACATGATGGCTGGAGTCCTAATTGCCATCTTGGACCATGCGGGTAGTGCCACACTGAGGGATGGCAGAGCAAGCAGTCAGAAAGATTCAGGACACCTGAGGCCTTTGTGCTGCCACCCTACCCCAAACTGCTCATCCAGGCTTTTAAGTGAGAAAAGGATGAGCTTTCTTATTTAAGACAGTCTTATTCGGCAGGGATGTAGGTGGAGGGTGTTCCAAATCTTCACAGCTGAACTTAAGACTAACTGACATCAAGTAGTCTGGTGAATCAGTCTAAATTCTTAGTTGTATCCACAGAACTAATTTTAACTTATTTGAGCAGAAATGGAGCATGTTAAAGAATACTGGGTAATCTGAATCTCTAAAAGGGCTGGAGAATCTGGCCTGTTCAAAAGAGTTCAAAAGATCCATTGCTGCTGAAGCAAATAGCAGACTGGCAAATTCTTTCCCTCTGGTGATTAGATGCACTCATAGCCAACCTCTTTCAATATGGTCATGCCTGGCACTCACTTGTCTTCTTCACAGCCTCGGGCTGCCACATGGCAAGGTTCTAGCTGTGAGGGAGGAAGGAAAGATCATCCCTAGCTGCAAGGGAGGCAGTGAAATGATCCCTAGCTGCAAGGAAGGCAAGGAAGATGATTCTTAGCTGAAAGGGTTCAGGGAAGAGATCAACAGGCTTCTATGATGTTATTGGGTAGCTATAATGATCAGAGTGACTACTATATATACTCCAGCCTAATTAACTGTGTTCCAGCCAGAATCCCAGTTGGCTGTTTGTTGGATGGAGCTTCTGATTTCTCTGATAAATTGTGGCTGAAATTATGACTTAATCAGCTATACTCTGTATGCTTTACATTGCCTATCACTTTGGATTTAATGTATCTGTGTAGTGTCTCTTGTCATTCTCCAGTCCATTCTAACGTGCAGCAAATAGTTTCTGGCCCAGCAGAAAATGTCCTCTATAATTCTCTCCTCAAACTTGTTTCATTTTCTTTTATCACCAAGAGGATAAGATAAGCAGCTAGGCCCAACTCTCATGGCCAGGACAAAAGAATTGGCTTTCTCACAGCAGAGTGTGGATTTAACAGTCTCTTCATCCATAAAGTAAGGGTTTTGGCAGGATGCAATGATATCTATCTATAATCTTAGCACTTGTGAGGTTGAGACCGGAAGATGGCAAGTTCAAGACCAATCTGGGCTTCATAGTAAAACACTGTCACCAAACAAAACAAACAAATAGGGAAACATCCAGTGAAAACTTTGGACTCAATGGTTTCTGAGGACTGTCTGACTCATACTGATGGCCCAGGGTTTTATGCTGCTGTTTTCTTATCTTATCCTATTTTATCTATCTACCTATTTACTTATCTACCTATCTATTTATTTTGCACAGGGTTTCTCTGTGTAGCTCTGGCTGTCCTGGAGCTCACTCTGTAGACCAGACTGACCTCGAATTCGCAGAGATCTGCTGTCTCTGCTACCTGAATGCTGGGATTACAGGTGTGAGCCACCACTGCCTGGCTCTTAATATTTTAATAACATTTGTTTGTGTGTGTGTGTGTGTGTGTGTGTATGTGTGTGTGTGTATGTGTGTTTGTAGGTCAGAGGACAACTTTCGGAAATTGATTCTTTCTTTCTACCATATGAGTCCTAGGCACTGAAGTCAGATTGTCAGGCTTGTATAGCAGGTTTACTCAGACTGTCAACCCACAAATCATGACATGAAGACTTATTATTAATTATAAATGCTTGGTCTTAGCTTTGCTTGTCCCACTGCTCTTTTAACTGAATTTAACTTTCTCTTCATCTATGTTTTACCTCAGGGCTTTTTACCTTTCTTTCATTCTGTACGTCCTGCTTTCCTGTTTCCTCAGTGTCTGACTGGCTGGCATCTCCCTCTTTCTCCCTTGTTCTCTCAGGAGCCTAGATTCCTCCTCCTACCTATTCTCTCTGCCAGCCAGCCCCACCCATCCCTCTACTGCCTAGCTATTGACTGTTCAACTTTTTATTAGGCAGACAAGGTGAAACAAATGTAATGCATCTTTACACAGTTAAACAAATGCAACATAAATAACTGCAGCTTACCTTTACATAGTTAACATAATATTCCATAACACGAACAAATGTAATACATTTTTAGATGATAAAAGTAATATTCCTCAAGAGACTTGATTGTAAGTGTCTTTACCCACTGAGTTATCTTGTCAGGCACCTGTTGTGTTATTTACATTCTCTAGAGGTACCTCCTAAGGTCCTAATTTCCATTGTTGGAATGTGTGTTTAGAGCTGGAGAAATAGCTTAGTTGAGAAAGTGCTTGCCTTACAAGCATAAGGACTTGTGTTTGATTCTTAGAACCTACGTAAAAAGAGCTTGGTATGGTGACATGTGCCTGTTATGTGCTGGGAGGCACAGACAAATGGATCCCTGGAACTCTCTGGTCAGCCAGTTTCGATAGTTTGGTGAGTTCCAGGCTACTGAGAGACCCTATCTCAAAAAAACAAGGTGAGGGTCAGGACTGTAACTCAGTGATAGAGCCCTGTCCACAAAAGATGAAAAAGAAGAGGAGAAAGAGGAAAAGGAGACAGAGAAAAAGAAAGAAATGAAGTCATTGATGTTGTCTGAGAAATACTTTTAATACCAGGCCTGGTGATACATGCCTGTAATCTCAGCATTTGGGAAGCTGGGACAAAAAGACCCAAAAAACCCAAACCCTATGAGCCTGGCAGTGGTGGTGGCACACACCTTTATTCCCAGTATTTGAGAGGCAGAGGCAGGCCGATCTCCGAGTTCGAGGCCAGCCTGGCCTGCAGAGCAAATGCTAGGACAGCCAGGGTAACACAGATAAACCCTATTTCAAAAAAGCCAAAGCAAAACAAAACCTCTTATAAGTTAAAGCTAGTCTGGCTATAATACAAATTCAAGGCCAGTTTGAACTAACAGTAAAACTGTATCAAACAAACAGAAAATAAAAAGTAAAAATACAAGGTGAATGGCTTTTGAGGGAGAACACCCATGGCTAACCCCTGACCACCACACACATAAACACATGGACATTCACATGCATAACACGTATACTTACATGACTATGTACTCTCACATGCATAACATATTCGCCCATAGGTACACTGTTCTAGTTTGATTTCTGTTGCTGTGATAAACACCATGATCAAAAGCAATTTAGGAATAAAAAGGATTTATTTCAGTTTACAATTCTAGGCCCTTGTCCATCATGGGGGGTGGGGGGGCAGGGCAAGAACTCAAACAGGAGCTGAAAAGAAACCATGAAGATATGCTGATTCAGGCGGACTGGCGAACGCCTTTAATCCCAGCACTTGGGAGGCAGAGGCAGGCAGATCTCGGTGAGCTCAAGTCCAGCCTGGTCTACAAAGTGAGTTCCAGGTCTACACAGAGAAACCCTGTCTTAAAACAACAACAAAGAGTTTCCATGGTCATGGTGTCTCTTTGAAGCAACAGAAATTCTAACTAAGACGTATACCTATCTAATGGAATATTATTCAGCCTTGGAAAGGACAGAGGTGAGCCAGGTGTCTGTCTCAGTCTCATGCCTATAATCCCAGCACTGGGAAGGCTAAGGCAGAAGGATTGCTTCAAGTGTGAGACCAGTCTATTCTACATAGCAAGATCGTGTCTGGGGTGGGGGGGCTCACTTAATTTTCTATTGCTGTGAAGAGACCCCATGACTAAAGCAACTATTATGCAAGAAAGCATTTAATTGGGGCTTTGCTTAGTTTCAGAGGGTGAGTCCATTATAATTATGGTGGGGAGCATGGCTGCATGCAGGCAGGCATGTCGCTGGAGAAGTAGCAGAATCACTGTGCCTGGTCTGGGCTTTTGAAACCTCAAAGTCCACTCCCAGCACACACCTGCTCCAACAAGGCTCCACCTCCTGATCTCTCCCCAACAGTTCATCAAATGGAAACTAAGCATGCAAATATATGAGCTTATAGGGGCCATCTCATTCAGATCACCACAGGGGCTATGGAGATGATTCAGAAGATAAAACATTCCGCTTTGAAAGCTTGATTTGATCTTCAGAACCCACAACGAAATCAAACTAACAACAATTAAAACAAAGGGCTGGAGAGATGGCTCAAAGGTTAAGAGCACTGACTGCTCTTCCAGAGGTCCTGAGTTCAATTCCCAGCAACCATGTGGTGGCTCACAACCATCTATAATGAGATTTGGTGCCCAGAATACATGGAGGCAGAATGTTGTATGCATAATAAATAAATCTTTAAAAAATATCAAAACAAAACAAAAAACTGACTGGTTGGTGGTGGTGCATTCCTTTGATATTAGCACTGGATGTGTGTGTGTGGGGGGGGGTGTAGATGCAGGCAGATCTCTGTGAGTTCGAGGCCAGCTTGGTCTACAAAAGTGAGTTCCAGGACAGCCAGGACTGTTACACAGAGAAACCCTGTGTCAAAACAGGCTCCCTACCAGCACCGATGGAAGATTCCCGAGTCTGCCTGCTCCTTTGGGAGGCATCTGACTGACAGTCACCACTGCCCAGTTTATCCCTTTTTTCTTTCATGGTGCAGGTGATCAAATCAAAGGCATCATTTATGTTAGGTGAGTGCTGTAGGGTGATTGTTTGTTTGTTTTGTTCCATTGTTTTTGCTCTTGAATGTGCAATCCTTCTGCCTCAGCCTCCAGATTTCTGGGATTACAAGTGTGTACCATCAGTCTCAACTAGACTCCTTATCTCCAAAGACACCATCTCCATGGTAGCTATTGCTTGTGAAGGCAGACTCGCACATACACACAGAGACTCGAATAAAAATAGGACAAGTGGAATTTCTTCTCTGGGCATCTGGATCTTGCTCAGCAACAATACTAAAATAATGAAACTGAGAGGCTACGAATGATCGGCAGACGCTAACAATCCTTCAAGTGAAACCCAGACCCTCTGTGGAATGTAGCTAACCATTCCCACCAAAAATAAAACACTGTTTCCCTCAGCCAATTCAATTATCTCTTTAAAAGGGAACTTTTTTTTTAACACTCCCTATCAGATCTAGCGAGTGAGTTCTTGTGAACAGCAGTGAATAATCAGGCAACTGGGGCCAAGATGTGAGAGAAAGCATGGCCTGGCTTAGCCATGAATAGAGATGGCAAAAGTGAATAATATTGTATTGGTGCCATCTGGATTGGGTTTTATGACTTAAAAAAGAGCATATTTTTAAGAATCCTAGTTTTCTAGTCATGCGAGTATGCTGGTGACCAAGCCTCTGTTCTTCCCGGGAATTAAAAAAAAAAACATAAACTCTTCTGTAGCGTCAACCAGTTTAAAAACAAAAGAAAGGCAGGTCAGTGTCAGTGGTGTTCCAAGCCTTTAATCCCAGAGGCAGAGGCAAGCAGATCTCTGTGAGTTCGAGGCCAGCCTGGTCTACAGAGAGAGTTCCAGGACAGGCTCCAAAGCTACACAGAGAAACCCTATCTAAAAAGAAAGAAAGAAAGAAAGAAAGAAAGAAAGAAAGAAAGAAAGAAAGAAAGAAAGAAAGAAAGAAAGGCCAGGAGAGATTTGCACTGCTCTTGCAGAGGGTGCCTGTTCCATTCCAGCACCCATGTCAGGCAGCTCTCAACAGCCTAAAACTCCAGCTCCAGGGGCTCTGACTCCTTCTAGACTGGGCACTGCACTTATGTGCATATGCATGCACACACACACACACACACACACACACACACACACACACACACTCACTTGATTAAAAATAAAATAGATCATAAAACACTTGCAGGCACATACACACACCTGCACAAGAAACCCTCTTTTTTGTTTGTTTGGTTTTGTTTTTGTTTAACTGGGTTTCTCTCTCTCTCTCTCTCTCTTTTTTTTTTTTTTTTTGGTTTTACTAGACAGGGTTTCTCTGTATTGTTTTGGAGGCTATCGGTCCAGCCCGGCCTCGAACTCACAGAGATCTGCCTGCCTCTGCCTCCCGAGTGCTGGGATTAAAGGCGTGTGCCACCACCACCCGGCTTGACTGGGTTTCTTTGTGTAGCCCTGGCTGTTCTGGAACTCACTTTGTAGACCAGGTCAGCCTCAACTCACAGAGATCCACCTGCCTCTGCTTCCCGAGTGCTGGGACTAAAGGCATGCGCCACCACAGCCAGCTCAGAAACCCTCTTTTTGGCTTATAAAATAATCTAGGTTCTTTAATAGAAGAATGAAAAAAATAAAAACAAAATAGAAAAGAAACCTATAGTCCTACTATTTAGGAAAAAAAACCTGGTTCTATGATTTCCTTCCAGCCCTCATGAATATACATGATATGAACATGAATATGCATATGCGTATGGGCTCATGCTGTATTTTTCTTAACTCGGTAAGGCATTTTCTCTTATTGATATAGTCATTCCTTGTCTAGTCATAGTCATATTTGCATGATTATTCTTTTCTGTTTTGGGGGTTGTTTTTTGTTTGCTTGTTTGAGACAGGGTCCTGTGGAGCCTACACTAGTCAAGAAGTTGCTACGTAGCTGAGGCTACCCTTGAACCTATGATCCTCTTGTTCCCACCTCAAGAGTGCTGGAATGACAGGTGTGGGCCACTGAGTGCAGCTTATGTTTTCCTTTTCTCAGCCATTGCAGTTACAGAAACATCACAAATGTATGCCTGTGTTTTATATGTGTGTGTGTGTTCCTGTATGTGGGTGAATGAAAGCAAGAGGCCAATGTTGAGTCTTCCTTAATTGAAGTCCACCTTAGCTTTTTTTATGTGTACATAAATTTTTAAATTTATTTAAAAAATTCAAATGTGTATTTAAAATTTAAATGTTTAAAAGCCAGCACTTATATAAGTGCATCACATGCATGCCTAATGCCCTTCAAGCCCAGGAGGGTGTGTCAGATCCCTGGGAGCTATAGTTACTATGGGTGTGAACTGCACTCTGGGTGCTGGGAATCAAACATCTGTCTTCTACAAGAGTAGCAAGTGCTCTTAACTGCAGAGACATCTCTCGGCCCTCCTGAAATCTTAGGTTTTGAAAAAGGGTCTCTCAGTAGGACCTGGAGGTTACTGACTAGTCTAGACTGGCTGGCCAGAAAGCTCCAGGGTCTCTGCATTAGTCAGAATTCTCTAGAGTCACAGAACTTATGGAATGAAATCTATCTATCTATCTATCTATCTATCTATCTATCTATCTATCTATGCTGGAATCCAACGGTGGCTAGCTGTGAATAGAAAGTTCAAGAATCCAGTAGCTGCTCATTCCCACAAAGAGCTGTGTCTCAGCTGGTCTTCTGTATATGCTAAAGAATCCTAAAGAAGTAGGCTCCGATGCCAGTGAAGGAATGGATGAACCCTTCCTTCTTCCATTGTCCTATATAAAGCTTCAGCAGAAGGTGTGTCCCAGGTTAAAGGTAGATGAACAGCATCTTTGTCTTCCTGCTCCAGGACCACAAGATTGTAGTTCAATCCAGCTCTAGTCAGGCTGACACCAAGAACAGCCATCACAGCGTCCTAGTGCTAAGGTCACAGACGTGCACTGCCACACGGATCTGCACGTATATGCTTCGAGCTCTTTAGCCACTGAGTTATCTTCCTAACCCATAAATGGATATTCTTAAAGGAATTTGGGAGTGTTGAGCAAGAGCTGCAGGCTGCCAAGTATGCCACATTGTCACTTGACACCTTCCTGGACAGTAAATGGGAATAAGTAGATGGGAAGCTGGATAAGTTTGACTTCTGGTGTTTTGGTCTCCTTTGCCCAGTCTATCCTCAAAGTCTCCACTGGCCTGCCTGGGTACACTGAACTCTGACCCTTCACCAGGAGGAGTGAGGAGGTGGGGCGGAGTCAATTCCTGCCCCACCCCCACCCCTTACAGAAATAGTGTGGTGAGACAATCAGATGGCTGAAAGCCCAAGTGACATCACTGGCAGAAGGTCAGCCTCCCCAGGAGCTCTTCCTTCCTGCTGTATGTTAGACACTGACCTAAAACAGGTCTTTTTCTGGGTCGATTCCCTAGTTCCTGCATCTGGAGAGTGGGAGCAGCTCCAACCTCAGAAGATTTTCTTCTGCAGAGTGGTGACATAACACCCAAAAGACACTTGCAGTGCTCCTGGGACACTTAGGAATTGGAGCATCCTGAGAGGAATATAGACTTATGTGGGGAATCCAAGACAATATGCACACATGCTCTCTTAGCAAAGGCTACAACCCAGCCAGGTGTAGTGGCCCACACCTTTAGTTCCAGCATTTGGGAGGCAGAGGCAGGCAGATCTCTGTGAGTTTGAGAACAGTTCTAGAGCAACCAAAGCTACATAGTAAGACCCTGTCTCAAAAACAAACAAAGGTTACAACTCAGAATGGACAAAGGCGAGGGGGAAATCCCATTAATGGGCTGGCCTCAGTGCTAGAGCACTTGACCAGAATCTCCCAGTGAGGGGCTGGGGTGTGACTCAGAGGTAGAGTACCTACCTAGAATCTCCCAGTGAGGGGCTGGGGTGTGACTCAGTGGTAGAGCACCTGCCTAGAATCCCCCAGTGAGGGGCTGGGGGCGTGGCTGAAAGGCAAAGCTAATGTCTAGCAGATTGTAATGCTCAGGGTTTTAGCCCCAGCACTGAAGAGAAAAGCAAAGCAGGGCATTCATGTCTAATAAGAAGAACTAGCCACACCTCTTTAGTCTATTAAATAGTAAGTCCATTGAGTATTACAAAAGAACCACACATTCCGGCCCAGCCTGTTAGCAGATGCAGGAACTACCTTAATAAATACCTTTGGACACAAACAGGTGGGGCAATGGGAAGTACAGGAAGTCACCTGGGACCTCCTTTAGCCTTAATGTCACCTTTAGCCCCAGCCACAAGGGGTGGGGGCTGCTGATGAGACAAAGCTTCCTGCTGGGCTCTGAGCCCACAAGGGAACCACAGGCAGGCTCAGACAGTGGCTGCTGAGACACTGTTATCAATTCATTTGAGTTTTAACCCCAGGTTCTATACAGAAAGGTCACAAAAGTGTCATTTCTCCACTTTTTTTCCCCTAAGACAGTGCTTCTTTATGCAGCCCTGGAGCTCGTTCTTTATTTATTTATTTATTTTTTCTTTCGAGACAGGGTTTCTCTGTGGCTTTGGAGGTTGTCCTGGAACTCGCTTGGTAGTCCAGGCTGGTCTCGAACTCACAGAGATCCGCCTGCCTCTGCCTCCCGAGTGCTGGGATTAAAGGCGTGCGCCACCAACGCCCGGCCCGAGCTCGTTCTTTAGATCAGGCTGGTCTGGAACTCACAGAGATTTGCCTACCTCTGCCTCTGAGTACTGAGATTGAATGTGTAGGCCACCATCATTGGGCCATTTTGTCACTTCTTAAGTAGGCCTCTGTTGTGGGGAAGACAGAACTGTTTCCTTTCCTGAGACACCCTGCCCTCACCCCCAAAGCTCAGAGGCTTCCTTGAGACCACCATAGGGACTCTTGGATGAAAAGTGGCGGCACCGTAGGACAAGCTAAAGAGGATCAGGGGTGGGCTGAGTGTGATGGTAATGTCTGCAATCCCAGCACTTGGGAAGCTGAGGCCAGAGAATGGTCAGTTTGTAGTCAGCCTTGGCTACATAGCAAGGCCCTGTAAATGTCTCAAAAATGAAAAGAGGAAAAACAAAAGGCCCAAGTGGACCCTCAGCCCCATCACTGGAGGGATGCAGGCAAGTGCTATCCCTCTGAGCCATGCCCCGAGCCCCTCACTAGAGGAGTCTAGGCAAGGGTTCTACTACTCAGCTTCATCTCCAGTTCCCCATTGGAGGACTCCATGAAAGTGTTCTCCTGCTGATCCCTCCTCCAATCTCCATGCAAGTCTTCCACCACTAAACCATGTGGTCCAGATTGGGCCTTTCCCCTGTTCTTCAGATATGCCTGGATGTTTTGTTAGGAGGTCACCATATTCCCCAAGAGTGGCCCACACACAGTTCTAGGTCCTGTCTATCCAGGTCTTGCTTTGCTCATAGGTTCAGGGTTACCTTCCTGAAATCCCTACTGGTCCAGGGCTGGGGAAGTGCCAGAGGGTGACATGTCAGGCACTGAGTGACAGGCATGAGCCCAGTGGCCTTGCCCCACCTGCCTACATGCCAGCTTGCACTGCCTGGTCCCGTCTGGCCCAGTTGCCCAGTTGCTTTGGCGGGAACCAACACAGCAGGTGGTGACACACAGTGCTGGCCTGGTTTTATAGGCTTGGGGCAAAGGCCCTGTGACAGGTGGGTGGGGTTTCCTGTCTGTCTGCCTGTCTAAGGAGTAATGTCCTGAAGGGTAGGGACCTTATCTTGTTCACCTCAGTGTCTGGAGTCTGCCTAACACTCCTGCCTCATGAGGGGTTAGCTGAATGCTTGTGGAATGAATTGGGGAAAAGCAAACATGACTAGGATCTGTGCCCTTTGAAGAAAAGCCCACGGTCCCAAAAGAAACCAACAATTAAAACAGGGGTGGGAGCATTGTGACTCTCAGAGTGTACTTGTGACCTGGGCCTAACAGTACAAATAGAGACTCCATGTTCTGTGGGGACAAATGGGAAGAGCCAGACCTGACCCTATATCACCCCAAGTCACCCCTTATGCCTCATATCTCTACCAAACTCAGTGCCTACACTACCTGCCCCCATCAGCACACCCAACACCCAGCATCTTATACCAGATCTTCCTTTTACCCACCAATGCTTATCTGCTCCAAGTCTGCCTGGCACACCACACAGACAAAAAGTATTAAGGCCTGCACATAGCCAGGCAGTGGTGGCACACACCTTTAATCCCAGCAGAGGCAGGGGGAATCTCTGAGTTGGAGGCCTGTCTGGTCAACAGAGTAAGTTCTAGGACAGCCAAGGCTATACAGAGAAACCCTGTCTCAAAATCAAAACAAAACATCTGCAACTCCCCATCCTGTCTCCCTCTTGTCTCTTTGGGATTGCTGCTTAAATGTCATCTCACAGAAGCCGCCCCTGCTCACCAGGCAAGGTTGCCTGGCACACATGTTCTTCAACACCTAGTCCATGACAACAGTTCATTCACAGGGTCTTTCATAAACAGCTGTGGGATTTTGGTCCTCTGCCAAGAGAACAAGGACTGAGTCTGTCTTGTCCCTCATGGATGTGCTGCTGCCCAGAGTCTTGTGAGGGTACACATACAACTGACTTTGATTTAGGAATGCCTGAATGAGAAGGATGTCAGGTGGTGTTGCTGCGGGCTGCTCTAGAGAACCTCATCCAGCACCGGGTGCGGCCATGGGAAGGCAAGGCCCAGAATCTTTGTAAAAATTCAGAGTAGCTGAGAGATGATTATGAGGCTCTGGGGCCTGCTGAGAATAGTCACAGGAGTGACCGAAATGGGGCTCTGGACATAAGCAGCATCCAAGGGGGCTGGGCAACTGGAACTGGGTGTCTAAGTGTGACACCTTAGACCATGGGGGCTACCTGAGTCCAGACTGGGGGTGCAAAGGGTGTGTCTAGCCCTTAGTCTTTGTAAGACCACAATTACTATATTGTGGGGCCTGCGGAGATGGCGCAGTGTGCAAAGGGCCTGCTGTGCAAGGGGGAAAGACTGAGTTTGGATCTGTAGCACCCATGTAAAACACAATGCCTTAGCGTGTTATCCGCAATCCCAGCCTTCTCACAGACAGACAGAGGCAGAGACAGGATACTCCCCAGGCCAGTCTGCCTGGGATACCAGAAGAAAAAGGAATAGGGAATGTGTCTGGAACAAAGTAGAAAGCAAGGACAGACATCCAAAGTTGTCCTCTGACCTTCACACACAGGCTATGGCACGTGTGTATTCATAAAAGTCATTTACACACAAGAACACTTACACACACAAACATACACAGATTAGGGGAAAAATAGATCATAGGGACTTCTCAAAGTAGGAAAGAATTCATCTTCTATACAGGTCAAAGAAATGTAAAATACAGAAAGCGATTCTATCTTTGGAATCAGACAAAGATTGTTGAGCTCCTACTCCCTGGGGGAAACGCCACTATCTCCACCCCCCCAACCCCCTCCTCTCTGGCTTTACCTAAAGGCAATTCTAATCTAATCTCTCCTCTACCTCTCCAGTTCTCTTTTTAGATAGGGTCTCACTATGTAGCCTGAGCTGACCTGGAACGTGGTGTGTCGATTAGGCTGGTTTTGAACTCACAGAGATCTGCCTGCTTCTGCCTCTGGTATGCTGAGATTAAAAGTGCACATCACCATGGTACACATTTACCTAATCTCTTTCCAGAGAGGTACAGACAGAACAACTTGGCCTGTGCCTTAGTTTTACAAAAGATTTGCAACACGCCGGGTGTTGGCGGCTCATGCCTTTAATCCCAGCACTTGGGAGGCAGAGGCAGGCCTCTGTGAGTTCGAGACCAGCCTGTATAGCTAGTTCCAGGACAGCCTCCAAAGCCACAGAGAAACCCTGCCTCGAAAAACCAAAAAAACAAAAACAAAAACAAAAAAAACCCCAAAAACAAAAACAGATATGCAACACATACCTTTTGTTTGTTTTTGTTTTTGAGAAAGAGAAAGCACCCAAGTTGGCCTCAAACTCACAGTTCTGGAATTACAGGCATGAGTCATTATACTTAGTTGTCTACACTTTTAACAGATTTTATTTCTATTTAATGAGTGTTTGCTTGCATGTATGCATGTGTGCCTGGTGCTCTCAGAAGACAGAAGAGAATGGTTGTGAGCTGCCATATGTGTTCTGGGAAGCAAACCTGGGTCCTCTTCAAGAGGAGCAATTGTTCTTAACTTCTGAGTCATCTCTTCAGCTCCATGCTTGTCTACTTTTGATTATTCATTTAAAGATGTTTATCTATTTACTTATTTTCTGTAGGCAAGGATATGCCATTCGACATATGAGGAGGTCAGAAAACATGGCGGGGGTTAGTTCTTTCTTTCCACCATGTGGATCACAGACAGGTATTGAACTCAGGTCCTTAGGCTTGGTGGCAAGTGCTTTTGCCTGCTGAGTCACATCACCCTCCTTTTTTCATTTGTCATTGTAAAACACAGCTAAGTCTTGGGAACCTAGATCTTATATCTGCTGCTTACTTTGGCCAAAGCACTTAGCTTCTGTTTCTGTATCATTTGCAAACTGGAACTAGCGATTAAGTCATTTACAAAAAAAAAAAAAAACGAAAGCCATATACTATATGATTTTATTTATATGCAATATCCAGAATGGGCAACACCCCCCAAACAGGAAGTAATTTAGGGGTTGCCTAGGGCTGGGGAATGGGGAAAGGCTGGGAGTAATTACAACATTTTTTATTACTTTAATTATTTCTGTGGGGGGTGTGCATGCACACCCAGTGGCATGATGCTCTGTTGGAGGTCATAAGACTACTGTGGGAACTGATTCTCCTCTTCTACCACTCAGATCATGGGAACTGAATTCAGGTTGTCTGTCTCAGCAGCAAGTGCCTTTACCTGCTGAGCCACCTTACCAGCTCCGGAATTTCTTATGTGGGTGATGAAAATATCCTAAAATTAGATAAAACTAAAGAGTGATTCCGTATGAAGTGCTTAGAGCAGTCTGACACATCAAAAATGATCCAAAAGTCATCGTTAAATAGAGCTAACCTCCAAACGGAGGCATACATGCTGATGAACTCGGGGGGGGTGGGGGTGGAGGTGGGAGTGGGAATCTGTTCGCTAATATGATTTTAAAGTAATTTTCCATTCTTGAATCTTACCGTCTGTTGTGTACTTTTTATAAATCTTGCAATTGTCTTATGGAGAGCATCGTTATATGGCAGTATAGATTACATATATTAAAAGGGTTATTAGACATAAACCTTGTCATACTGAGTTCCTCCCCCTCCTTCCAAGTGAGAGGTGGCTCAGGGCTCTGAAAGACATGTGATGATCTGCTCCAAGTCACATGCCTCAGACAGGATGTAGAAGGCAGCAGAAGCCAAGGGTGTCACAGAGACACACTTGGATGGATAGCCAACACAGTATGCAGATAAAGCCAGCTAGCTACCGGCAGAGAACTAGGGATTGTGATGAACTTTAACCTACTTGGTCTCCCAATTTTCTGAAACTGGATTAGAGTAACTCAACAGCAAGAAGAATTCAAGTTAAAGAAGCAAGGGACAGTTATAAAATCCTTATGGAGTGGACCTGGAGAGACAGCTTAGGGCTAAGTGCATTAGCTTCTCTTCCTGAGGACTGGGTTCGATTCCCAACACCCCCATAGCAGCTATAACTCCACCTGTAACTCCAGTTCCAGGGCATCCAACACTTTCTTTAGACCTCGTTGGGCACTGCACATGTATAATACATGGAAGTACATGCAGTCTTGCTAATGAATTGTAAGCTTGGCCTGTGAGTGTCTGGCTAATGTTTTTGTTTATTTCTTTTGCTGTTGTTTTTGTAGACAGGGTCTTGCTGTGTAGTCCAGGCTGGCCTCAAATGTGTGATCCTCCTGCCTCAGTCTCTTGAGTACTTGAGCTGTCTATCTCCTAACTCCCAGACATGTGTGGTGTGTGCATTGGGACTTGAATTCAACGCTCCTGCCTTAGTCTCCACCCCCTGCCTGCCCAGTCTCAAGATGAACCAGGGATGAGAAATGAAGATCAGGACTGCAAGATGGTTTAACAAATATAAAGACACGATGCCTAGGGACCCTGGTTTGTTCCATGGGAATAGTAGGACTGACCCCCCCACAAATTGTGCTCTGACCTCCACACAAGCAACATGGTATACACATACTTATACCACCACACAGAAAACAAGTAAGTAAATGTAATTACAAATTTAAAAAAGGCCAGGTGGTGATGACACACACTTATAAGCCCAGCACTCGGGAGGCAGAGACAGGCAGATCTCTGTGAATTCGAGGCCAGCCTGGTCTACAAATTGAGTACCAAGACAGTCATGGCTGTTATAGAGAGAAACTCTGTCCCAAAAAAACCCAAAATAAATAAAACAAAAAAAAATTTAAAAAAGCCCTAGCCGGGCTGTCTGGAAAAATCAATCAATCAATCAATCAAAGCCCTGGAAGCTGTACTTTTCTATGAAGATGCCAGGTAGATCCAATGATGACAGTTCTCTAGAGATACACTTTTGGGGTATCTCCAAACATGTAGCTGGTAGGTGTTTTATTTTGAGACAGGATCTCATGTATATCAGGGTGGCTTCAAACTCACTGTGTAACCAGGGATGACATTGAACGTCTGATCCTCTTGCCTCACTTCTTGCCTGCTGGGATTGCAGGGGTGTGTGTGTGTTGACACCAGTTCTATGCGGTGCTAAGGATGGACTTAGGGCTTTGTGCATGCTGGGCAAGCGCTCTGCTAACTAGGCTACATCCTGACATCATCACTTTTCTTTCTTTCTTTTTAATAATTTATTTATTTGTATTATGACTTTTTGTATTATTTGTATTATGCGTTTTGTCTGCATGTATGTCTGTATGAGGTTGTCAAGCCCCTGGAACAGGAGTTACAGACAGTTGTGAGCTGCCATGTGGGTGCTGGGAATTGAAGCTGGGTCCTCTGGAAGAGCAGTCATTGCTCTTAACTGCTGAGCTATCTCTCCAGCCCCCATCATCATTTTATTTTATTGCACTTGAACCCCGGTACCACATATACCATGCTTGGTAGTGCATGTCTGTAATCCAACCACTTGGGAGGAGGTATCAGAAGTTCAGAGTCATCCTTTGCTACATACTGAGTTCAGAGCCAGCCAGCCTAGGTTACAAGAGACTCTACCTCAAAAAGAAGAAGAGAGCTGGAGAAATGGCTTAGCAGTTAAGAGCACTAGTTGCTCTCGCAGAGGACTAGGGTTTGGTTCCCAGAACCCATTTAGGCAGCTCACAACTGCCTGTAACTCCAGCTCCAGAGTATCCAATGCCCTCTTCTGGTCTCTGCCTGCACAGCACAAACATATATTACGCAGACATACAAGCAGGCGAAACACCCACACATACGAAATGATTTTCTTTCTTTCTTTCTTTCTTTCTTTCTTTCTTTCTTTCTTTCTTTCTTTCTTTCTTTCTTTCTTTCTTTCTTTCCTTCTTTCCTTCCTTCCTTCCTTCATTCCTTCCTTCCTTCCTTCCTTCCTTCCTTCCTTCTTTCTTTCTTTCTTTCTTTTTACTTTTTTGGATGAACGGCGGTGTTTAACTACTGGCCCACAAAGTTCCTAAAGATTCAACCAATGACTTTCAACAGGCCCCTCCTGGATGTCGTATATGATCCAACTGAACTCTGCCAACCTTCCAGGTACTAACAGCTGCCACTCATCCTGCACTGCACAGACTTCATGCCTTTCAGCACGCACCTCTCCACTAGCTCTAGCTGGCAGAACACTCAGTGCCAGTAGGGTCTCCTGAATGATGCCTTGGCATGGAGGAAAACTTGGAGAGGGCTGCAGACAAGTGCAAACAGTTTCAGAAATACTGAACAGTTATTGATTCTGATCTTAGGGGATCTAATCCTAAATTATGCTCAAAGCTGGCTTTTTTTTTTCCCTTTTCCTGACTCTGAGGAGAAACTTGGCCAATCCAACACGTCTTTGTCTTGTAAAATCTCTAACTAGAAGTCTTTAAGGCAAGTACTGGGCAAAGGTGGAAACAGTGGGGTGGGAGCGGGGGTAAAGTTTCCATTAGGCAGCCTCTGAGGAATGTGTACCTTAACCCAAGTGAGGGAAAAACAGTTGTGTGTTTGTGTGTGTTTCATCTTTGGGGCTCACTCTAATAACAAAACCGGCTTTGTGATCATATAATGACATGCTGTCGGGGTGCATCTTAATTATGATTAATTACCAGGAGGATTATGAGGCAGGGCTTTCCCCGGGCCAGCTCTGCTCCTCACAGAGTCTCTTGTCAGGTTGTAGCATGAATCCCCAGCTTCGCTGAACGCAGCGGCCGAGCTTCCTGATGGAACTCAAAGCACAACAGGGCAATTGTGCCTCCTCTCTAGACCTTTGCCTTCCTTCCCTTTCCCACAGAAAGGCCAGCAGAAAGTGGCAGCTGAGCGAGGAGCGGCAAACACCAGCTACTGGCTCCCTCAGGTGTGTAGTGCAGCTTGCCTCAGTCATCATCAGCAAACAATGCAGACATCCTGTGCCCTGTGTGTTAGCACCTTGGACAGCTGGTGCTTACAGGGAGTTTGGAGAATGAAGTCCTCTCTGATAAGGCACAAACAGTTCCTCTCATTCACAAATTGACCATCAGTGTCAGAAAAGGTGGTCTCTCCACTCCCAGTGCCCCGGAGCTGTGTTACTCAAAGTATCTTCTGCATTCCTTTTGTGTTTGTGCACTGAATTCATGTTTGTGTGTGCCTACTTGTTTCTCCATGTGGATGGAGGGCAGGAGACAACCGTGGGTGTTAATCCTTAGGGTCTCTCCCCCTATTTTTTTGAGGATGGGTGTCTTCTTGGCCTGGAACTTGCCTAGCAGGCTCGTTAGACTGGCCATCTTTTTCTGCCTCCCCAGCAAGCGTGCTTTGCCAAAGAGGGTTTTTCTTTATGTGGGGCTCTGGGGACTTGGGGACTCAGGTCCTCACACTAGCAAGGCAAGCAATCTCTCCAGCCATCTTCTTCCCCATCTGGAAGCACCAAAACCTAGCACAGTTCTTTAGGAGACACCTACCTCAGGCTAAGAGAGGCTGCTGTCCTCAGGGGGTTTATAGTCACAGGAGCAATGAAACATGGCATTTGGTCCAGGCTGGCTTTGGGTCGGTGTGTGTGTGTGTGTGTGTGTGTGTGTGTGTGTGTGTGTGTGTGTGGTGATGAGAAGCCCTTATCGATGAGGTCATATTCCAGGTGTGTCTTGCCGAATGAAAGGAAGAACATCTGCCAGGTGAACAAGAGGGACAAGAGGGGCTGTCTTGGCAGTGGGGCCAGCTTCAGTTTACTAGCTACGTCAGTGGGTAATGAAGTCAGAGACATTCTGTTCTTGTTTAGTTGAAATTTTAAAAAGTTCAAAGCTCCTCGAAATCTGATAGGATGTGAGAGTGAACCTAAGGTGAAGAGGATACGAAAGTTCTGATTAGTAAAAATGAAGAAGGCAAAATCGGTCTATGTTTTGGGTGACAAAATACCGAGAACCGTGTTGATAAAAACAAGTAAAGAATAAAAAGAGAGAAAAAAAATCCCAGATTGAAGTGTAAATGGATTTTTATGGCCTTCTTAAATCGTCCTATAATTTAAATTTTAAAGTAATTGTCGGTGTTACCTGCGGACCACGCCGCATTTCTCCGTCTGTAGGGGGCGCAGAGGTCTCTACCTCGCCTCCTTCGGCTGAAGGGGCGGAGCCTCCGGGGCCAGTATGGATTGACGATTGGCTGACCCAGATGTCGGTTACGGCGTCCCGCCTCCGCCCTACGTCACATGACGCAGCCCATCATGGCGGCGGGAGCGCGGCTGCCTGGGCCCGCCGCTCCGCAGGGTGGCTGCTGTTGCTGCTGTTGAGGGGCGGCAGCGGCGCAGACGGGCGGGAAGGATGATGATGCTTCTGCGGCCAGAGCGGCGGATGCAGACCGGGAACGAGGTTGACGTTTGGCCGAAGAGACGTGTGTCCCGAAGTAGCCGGCGCCGGTGTCGCTGAGGCAGCGCGGAGGACTGACTGACTGATTGACTGAAGGCGGCGACCCGAGAGCCGGCCCCGGGGGACCGCGCGGTGGACGAGATGCCGGGGCCGCCGGCGTCCTCGCCGCCGCCGGTGCTGCTGCTGCTGCTGCTCCTGACCGTCGGCAGTGCCCGGGCCGCGCCACTTCCGCAAACAGGTGCCGGTGAGCGGGGCCAGGGGGCTGCGGGGCCGCTGCGTCTTGCGGGGCAGCGGCGGGGACGGCGGGCCTGCGGGGTCTGACCTAAGCGATGGATCGGCGGCCTGCCGAGGGCAGGAGGCCGCGGGAAACGAGCGATCCCAGGGAGATTTCTTGCCGCAGGGGCGGGGGGTTGGGGGGCGGAGGCGCGGCGACGCGGTGGGGGTTGGGGAAGACGGCGGGGCGAGGTGGCAGCGACGGATTCTCCCGCATCCCTGGGCGACTCTTGTCCCGCACTCTAAACTTGTTGCCTAAAGGTCCCTCAAGCATCTGTCCTCGACACTCCTGCCCTTTTTTCCAGATGTTACTTGCCTGTTGTGGCTTTTCTCGCATCTTCTAATAAGAACCGTTTCTTATCTCTCGTTATTCCTTAAATGAAAGCAGTGATTCCGGGAAGCTGTGCGGAGTTTTCCTTGGCTCCCCGAAACTTGTTCTGAAGTTGTGAATTGATTTTAGATGCTATGGTTATTGGATTATGTGTTTACTTATTTATCCTTATTCGGAATGAATCTCTGGGAATGAGGACGGAAGCCAGTGATTGGAGTAGCAGCTTTTGAGTAACTATTGACAAATGGGCCTAAGGGTAATTGAAATTTCTATTTTAGTGGCATCACTGAGCGATTCTCTTTTTCAGCCCTTAGCCCTTCCATATTTTCTGCATAAGTATTAAAACATATCTTAGCTAAAGAAAACATCTCAGAAATTTTAAGGGGGAAAAGAATCTAGACTAACTTCCCATCATTACAGATTATCTTTTTAGTGGAGGGGGAGGCATTAAAATTTCAAAAAACTTTAGAGTTTGGAACAAACTGTAAAGAGAATTTAGTTCAATTTCTTCATCTTTTGCTTTGAGGATGCTGGGACCCTGGTGATCAAAAGAGATACTCAAGGTGACATAGCCAAGTTGTAGTTGGGTACAAACCCAGGTCTTAGATTCACCTTGTTGTGTGGTCTCCCCTCCCCAACCTCCAGTTCACTTCTAGTTTTGTAGCTGTCTGTGGAATACATCTGAGGCCCAGGAGTATTTTGGAATAATATGGAGTGCAGAACTACCTTCAGTCAATACAGGTGCTTCATACAAATCTACAATGAAAGAGATGTGCTGGCTTCCAGAACTATACCAGGTTATATGCCATTGAGTGGCCTTCAGCTGAGCATTAAGTGATGTCATTATACTATATAATGCAACACTGTGTTTCTGTTGTTGCCTTAGAATCAAGTCTTCTTGATGACTTCTGTGTTCGGAGCCAATGGATAAGATAACTGAATGTCACCAGATGTAGATCGGCAGCCAGGACAGGGAAACTGGGAAAGATTATATGGCAAGGTAGTGTTGTTGCTATGTAAAGATATTGACACTTAAATAGAAAAGTAACACTAGAGTAGCATACTGGATAGAGTGTGTGTCAGGGGGATTCCAGAAACTTCCAGAAGATTGTGCCTATCAGTTTTCTTTAATGCATTTTGAAAAATAGACTTTATATATCTGTGTGTGTATGAAGTGTGTCTGCTTGTCTTCTGTGCCTTTTATTTCTATTCTCATTTCATTTTATAGAGGCAGGAATTTCAGAGAGCTGAGTTTTGTTGAGGTCTTATAAAACAAAGCAACCAGAAAAAAAATGAACTCATGAATTCATTGCTCCTTGCTCTTATTCTTTGGAAAGGTCAGACTGTTTAATGGTGCCTTGGAGAAAGCACAATTCTCAGAAATAGGTTGGGTGTGCATGTGCTAGGGGAATCTACTTGAAGCCAGGTATGGTGGTGCATAGGTGTAATCCAAGCACTCAGGCAGAGGCAGGGAGGATCAATACAAAGATCTGGGCCACCTACGTAGTTAGGCTACATAGTGAGGTCAAGGCCAGCCAAGGCTACATATTGAGACTTTCTCAAAAAGACAAAACAGCAACAATAATAAACACATAAAGTTTTATCCTTTGCTTGTCTATTTATTTGCGTGGGAAACAAGAGAGTTGTGACTTAAAGTACAGCTTTTCTTTTTAAAATTTTCATTTATGTGTGTGGGTGTTTGCCTGCGTGAATGCATCATGTGGGTGCTTAATGCCGGAGAAGACCAAAAGAGGGATGGTGTCAGATCCTCTGGAACTGGAGTTACAAATGACTGTGAACAGCCTTGTGGGTGCTAGGAATCCAACCTGGTCCTCTGAAAGAATGTCCTGTGTTCCTAAATGCTGAGCAGCCATTTCTCCATCTCATCTCCAGTCCTTTATTTCTTAACTTTTTAGGTTAGTATGAAAAGTAATGAATTTCATTAGGACATCTTCTTTCATATATAAACTTTAAAATTGAAATTAACTTATGAAAGATGTCTTTGTTATTCAGAGTCATTCTCAGGGTTGGAAGTTGCAAGGTGTTTACTCATTGACTCATAGTAAAACTATGTAAATATGTGACTTGCCTTGTGCATGGAAGTTTTTCCTTTTGTTTTCTTGAGGCAGAGTCTTGCTTTGCAAAGGCTGTCCACCAAACCTGGATCCTCCTACCTTAACCTTTGGAGTGCAGATGACAGGGGTGCACCAACCACTGTGCCTGGTGGCTCAGAAGGCATTTTGTTGTTGAGTTTTATTGTGAGCTACTCTGTGTTTGAAAGATGCTTTTTTATTTATTTCCTGTCTATGGGTCCCTTTTCCTGAAGATCCCTATTCTGCTGTATGAGCCTTGTTATGTAAACTGAGAACTTGCTAGGCCTCACTGGGAAGCTTAGGGGAAGGGAGAAAATACAGTTTTCACAAATGCTGCTAAGGGACCTACTAAGATTATAGCTCAGTTCTTTTCTGTATGGTTATCAGATCATTTTTCGGAAACCTGTGTGTGCTTGTAAGAGCCTGTGGAGTTAAGCATAAATCTGAATGGGAAGAAAAGAAAGATCCTATAGTGGTGTATGTGAACAATTCCTCTGAGCGATGTTGCCTTGTTTATATTAGGGTAGTGGTTAGACAGGGAAACCCACTTCTATTGTTCTACAGCATATTAGGTCACAGAACACAGAGGAAGCTTTTTGCAGGTCCAGATAAAGGCCCTCACGGAAGCTGGTGGGACTTGACCGACCGCTGATTAAACGTGGCTTCTGAATCTGGTGCTCTCCATTTAGGTGAAGCACACAGACTTATATCTCGAACAAGTTTCCTACCATCAAGGAATTGCTTTCCAAAGTTTGAATTTTTGTGATTAATTTTCACAGCTTCTGAGAAGTAAATATTTTTCAATAGGCTTTGCAAGTAGATTCTTTGGACTTGCAAATGGATTTAGGTTAGGATTGCTCTTATTGCTTTCACTTGGTGACAGTTTTGTGCCACTAAATATGCTTTTTGCACTATAATCAGAAGTCTGTCCAGTTTTGTAGCTGCTCAGCAGTAAGGTTACCAAATCCTTACAGCTTACTGTTATCAGTGTGCTGACTGTTGATGCACTTCTCTTGAAATTTGGAGAGTCCTTGGGCCCTCTCTGTCCCCTGTGGGCTGTGTCACTTTGATAACAGCTGTACATATAATAATAATTTTAAAAAGGGCATTGTTATGTAAAAAGGGAATATCCAGGTTCTGAAACAGTTAAAATAAACGAGTCCTCAAAAAGGTCTTTGTGACTAAGTGGCAGTGGTGGTGGTGGCAGTGGTGTCACATGCCTTTAATCCAAGCACTGAGGGCCTCTTAGTTTGAGGCCAGCCTGGTCTATAGAGTCCCAGGACATCCAGGGTTACAGAGAGAAACTCTATCTTAAGACCCCCCCCCCAAAAAAAAAGTCTTTGTGGATAGACATAGGTAGAAAGAATTAACTTTTCAGTCCAGTTGAGAGTAAAATTCATAAAACGTTGTAGAGGGAACATGATGTCTTAAGCAGAAGCTGGGCTTTGAGTTAGACCTGGGTGTGAGGCCTTCCTTCCTCTTCTGTTTCACTAGCTTTAAAGTCCTGGGTCAGGCCAGGAGGCTGAGGCAGGAAGATCCCAAGTTCAAGACCAACCCGAACAACTTAAGAATCGGTCTCAAAATTAGAAAAGTAAAATAAGGACTGGGAGCCTGATGTTGATGCACACACATTTAATCTCAACATTCAGAGGCAGAGGCAGTCCTGATCTCTGTGAGTTCAAGGCCACCCTCCACACCAGTTGGGGCTACATAGTGAAGCCCTGTCTCAAAATAGGAAGGGGCTGGGTGGGGGTGGGGATATAGCTTAGTGGCATTTGCTCAAACATGCAGGAGACCCTAGGTTCAATCTTTAGTACTGTAAAGACAAAATCTTGGACCAGTTATTTGCCCTCTCTTGGCTTATCATAACTTAATACATTAAGCAAAACAAACAACAGATAAACAGGGCCTGGAGAGATGGCTTAGCTGTTTAAAGTACTTGTTAGCTCTTGCAGAGGACCTGGATTCTATTCCCAGCACCCACTTGGAGGCATACAATCATCCGTAACTGAGTTCCATGGGATCCAGGTCCCTCTTCTGGCTTCTGTGGACACATAGTGCACATACATATAAAATAAAATAAATCTTTAAAAAAAAGTAATAAAATCTATGTAAATAGTTGTTGGAAGGGTGAATAGGTAGCATTATAATGTTGCACCCATGTCTGCTTTATGTTGTACTTGGTAACAAAGAGTTCTTCATTGCCTCAGATTTCCTTGTTAATTGGGTGGTTTAGCTAGTCACAAGTGATATAGCTTCAAAGAAATAAGACTGTGTGTTTTTGGTTTTGTTTTTAGTTTTTTTTTTTTTTTTTGAGACAGGATCTCATGTATTCCATGCTGGCCTCAAACTTGCTGTGTAGTGGTGGATGACCTTGAACTTCTGATGTTCCTGCCTCTGCCTCCTGGGATTGGAGGTATATGCCACCATGGTCAGTTTTATGTGGTGCTGGGGACTGAACACAGGGCTTCCTGCATGCTAAGCTAGTATTCTACCAACTGAGCTATATCCCCAGCCTCCAAAGAAGGAGCTCTTAAGTGGTGGTTCTTAACATGGAATATCTATTTTTTATTGGATTTGAAAAATCTGTTGATCAAAATACCTTGCTATCTGGTGGATGGAGACCCTGTAGGGGGAAATATAAATATAAATATATACATATATATATATATCTGTTAGATTTATGCAGGCTATATGAGCTGGCATAGTTACTTCTTCAGGTTCATTCTGTTGGAACTATGCTAGAAATTTTTAGGATGATCTAAATTAGTCTGCTTTTATGTAATAAACCTGTTTCTAAGCTCCATGATGACTAAAGCTCTTGCAAGTGAACAATTGCTGGTTTTAATTTACTTAAAGGAACCATGAACAATGTAAATTTTCTTAATCCCAAACACAGTTGCATATTTTCTTAAAGTATCCCCCAAAGACTGCGTGGTTCAGCCAGACTGAGGAATAACCAGCCCAGGCCTGATGCTTCCTGTTTTAAATATCCCCCCATGCGTCTTTGCAGTTTACTGACTATGCTGTATGCTTTAAAGGTTTTATTTGTGGGCCAGCAAGATGGCTCAGTGGGTAAAGGTGCCAGCCACCAAGCCTAATGACTCAAGTCAATCCTCAGGACCCCATGATGGAAGGAGAAAACAAACTCCCACAAGTTGCCCTTCACTTATTAGCATCCCCTCCTCCTTGCAAAATTAAAAAATAAATAAATGTGATAAAAATTATTTAAGTAGTTGGGAAGGAAGGCGTAGAGGAAAGGTTGAACTGGTGGTTCTAGTCTGGAATATACTGCCTGTTTAGGGTGTAGATTTTTCAAGTAAAGATACCATTTTAAAAGCAAACTAGAGGACGAACCTGCTGTTCTTCCAAAGGACTTGAGTTCAGTGCCCAGCATCCACAATAGGTGACTCACAACTATCTGTTAACTCCAGCTCCAGGGGAATTGGTACCTCTGGCCTCTTCTGGTGTCTGCACTCATATACACATACCCACATGCTGTCACACACCCCTATAATATTTAAATTAACAAAAATAAAAAGAAAAAAAACTAGGGAACCGGACTAGTGGTGCTCACCTATAATTTTTACCACCCATGAGGTTGAGGCAGAGGGTCATGAATTGGAGTCCAGCCTGGGCTACATTGAGAGGTCCAGCCAGCCTATGCTACATAGTAAGACCCCTATCTCAAAACTAAGGACTAGAACTGTAGCTCATTGGTAGAGTTTAAGACCTGAGTTTAATCCCCAGAACTGCAAGGGAGAGAGAGAAACAAAAAATGCCAGGGAAATATGGTAAAGTCAGTATGTTGGCAGAGCAAAAATATTGCAATGATGTATTTTAAAATTGTGACAAGTGACTCACTTGGAACCATGCATTACAATTATTTGCTACAAAAAAACAAAAAAACAAACAAGCAAAAAAACAACCCCCTCCCCAAACCCAGGCATATCAGAAAAATAACCCCAATATTTTAAAAATGTTTTTTGTTGGCAAAGGTTAGCACAGTGCAACAGTCTCAAATCTCATTTTATTGTGACTTAGGTGGGAAATGAGAGCTGTGTAAAGGGGTCAGACACCTAACCAGATGGTAGGCATCTCTCATTCCCACCCTACCTGAATGTGACCATTCATTCTCCTCTGGCTATGCTTGTATCCTCCTGGCCTTGGCTGGAGTGGGGGAATGCATGACATTTCAATTTTGACAGTTTGGCAGATTTTTGCATTTTGCTATGTAATGTGTATTTGTTTTAATATTTTTAAAAGCTTAAGTTACTGTCAATTCAAATATACATGCCAGGACTGTGCAATGTAGCTATAATAACCCCTGGCTTCTTGAATCTGGTCCCGATTTGGTAGATACCCATCTGGTGTGCTGTGAGTTCTTCCTGTCTGCACTCTACACCTTCTGTGGCTAGTGGTTGTGTACCCCCCATGTTGCGTATGTGTGGGAGGTGGTGGATGTAGGCAGGGGTCAACCCTCAGTGTTGTTCTTCAGGAGCTGTCCACCTTGTTTTTGAGACAGGATCTTTCACTGGCCTGGAGCTTGCCAAGTAGGCTAGGCTGACTGGCCAGTGAGCCCCAGGGGCCTCCCTGGTGCTGGTATTGCAAGTGCCTGGCTGTTTTGCTTGAGTGCTGAAGATCAAGCTCAGGCCCTCGTACTTGTGCAAGAAACACTTTACCAACTGAGCCATCTCCCCAGCACTTTCTTAAGAGCTTGGTTGACCTGCTTATAGTTTACGAAATACTCTGCAAATTCTCGTCTTCCTTTTTAAAGCTCTTTGTAAATACTACTTCTCCTAAATTCTCTGTTATGATCCAGGTCTTCGAGATTCCTACCCCAGTAAGCCATGAATTGCTGGTTGAAAACATTGCAACTTAGGTTTTGATTATTTTTTTAGCATTAGCCAAATTTTATTGAAAGCTCACTCACCCACAAATGCAAGTACCCACCCATCCACCCACTCGACAGCACACAAAGAGACAGACACCCTTCCAGTAAGGAGGAGATTCCAAGGATGCTGTCCCAGGTTTTGATTTTCTTCTTTTAAAATTTCAGTTTAAGTGACACTTGAAGATCACATTTGTACAAACACATTTTAAAGTAAATAAATTATACATTATACACTGAAATGCTGTAAATTTATACAAAATGGAAGGCAGTAAGGAAAATTTACTAGTAGGCTATGTGATCAAGTACTAGAATAGATTCCTTGTACCTGTCTACCCCATACACTTAGCACAGCCCTTCTTTGTGTTGTTAAGTCCTTTCAGTTGATTTGCAAGGACTGTGTCCAGTGTTGTAGATATTTCTGGTGTTTTGTATAGCAGGTCACAGGTTGAAGGTGCTCAGTCCAATGTGTAGATGAGGATGATGAAGATAGTCCTAAATTCCCTAAACCCCGATGCAGTGTTCACACATAATAGTTGGTGCTGGATGTCAGAATCTTACTGTTTTGCACACTTGATTTTTCATGCAGCCATTGACTTTCAACTGGAGTGAGGCTATTTTATAGTGTGGAGTTTTGCTTTTGCTTTGTGTTTATGTGTACATGTGTTGATGTATATGAGGATACATTTGTTTTTGTGAATATGTATGCATGTATGTGTCTGCATTTGCAGGTCAGAAGACAACCTCAGATGTTTCTTAGTCCACCTTTTTCACTTGAGATAGGGTCCCTCATTGGCCTGGAACTAGCATGTAGGCCAAGTTGACTGGACAGCAAACCTCATCTATTTGCCCATCCTTACTGCTAGGATCACAACTGCATGCTACCTCATCTGACTTTTATTACTTTGTAAACGTGGATTATGGGAAGGGCTGGGGATGTGACCCCGGGGCCTTGTGTGTGCTGCTGAGGCACACTTCTACTCTCTGCTTTGCTTTTCTTACTATAAGCACCTTACATTAGCTAGTTAATTCAAGCTTCTTAGTATTCCCTCGGACAGCACGTCTCTGTCCCCCCTCCTCTTGCTGGAGATTGGACATAGGACATTCACTGCACACTAGGCAAGTTCTGTTCTACTGAGCTTTGTGTCTCTAGTGGCCTCCAACATTACATTTAGATGTCATGTTTCCTTAGACTTCTCGAGTCTATTTCTTGTTCTTGATGGCTTTGACAGTTTTGACATGTATCGGGACAGTATTTTGTAAAGTGCTGTGCTACTGGTTTGTCCGATTTTTCTGTCTTTATGAGAAAGGATCTCAAATTCACCCTGTAGTGCAGGATGACCTTGAGCTTCTGGTTCTCTGAACTTTGGGTCCTTCTGCCTTCACTTCCCATGTTCTAGGATTACAGGCTCACTGCAAGTCTTGGCTTGAGGGGCTTTTTGTTTTGTGTTTTTCTTCTTCCTTTCTTGATTATGATAGGATTATCAGCTAGAAGGAACATCACAGAGATTAAAGTAGCATTCTTACCAGGTCAAAGATGCCAAATACTCCATACTCCAAAGATGCCACATACTGATCACCTGCCTGTCTCTTGGTCCTTTCCTAGTGTAGTAACTTTCCCTCCAAGTTTGCAGTTTACATTCCACCTTCTTGTGAGGGCCAGTATCTGTAGGCATTTTGGACAGATCGGGTGGGACATTCTGGCACTTGGGAGTCACAAAATACTGAGTGTTACACAGCTCAGATGGAAAGGCATCCAAGGACAATCACAGGCCGCAGTAAGCTTAGTAGCTTACAAGCCCTGCCCCAGTGTATAGGTTATGTTCCAGCAGGAGAGGGTCTTCCAGCTGAGGATGTTCGCCTAGTGTAGCAGTTTTGCTCCGGCAAAAGAAGGTTTCCCCGGTGAAGTTGCTACAGTTCAGTTCTGCTCTCCGGGAGAGTGGAGAGCAGAGTGTAACAACTCGGCTCTGCCTGGGGAAGGATTCCCCAGCAAAAGTATTACAGCCTTGCCAAGCGCTCTGCTCTGCCCAGAGTCTTCTCTGCTCCGCCGCAAAAGGTCTTCACCCAAAGCTCATCGAAGGGGTTTATTGGGAGGGAAGAATCCAGGAGAGTGGCTGTCCTCTGCAGAGGACTGGTAGATAGCAGGAACAGCCACAAACTAAACAGGCACGGGTTTATATAGGGTTTTCAGGGTGGGGATTAGTCAGATTTCAATGCTGAGCTCACATTGGCTAGAGCTCCAGCTTGAGGATTGGTTAGTTTTTTGCGCAGGATTAGGATCAGATTTGGCTCTGGTTTTAGGGCCAAAGTGTGTTTCTTTCTCTGGTTCTTTTTAGCCTTTGACTCCAATTTTAGGGCCAGGGTGTATTTTTTTTCACTGACTGTGACAATTCCAGGGACAAAGTGTGTTTCTTTGGTACTGGTTTCAGGGTCAGGGTACATTTCTTTGGTTCTGGTTGCAGGGCCAAAGTGTGTTTCTTTGGCTCTGCTCAGGGTGTGTTTCTTTGACTGGTCCCCTTTCCCTACAGTATCTCTAGAAGTTTTTTTTTTTTAATTGTTATTTTTAGATGTGTGAGTGTGTGTGCTCGCACATGCATGAGAATAGAGGCCAGAAGAGGGCATCAGATCTCCCAGAGTTACTGGTGGCTATGAGCTGCTTAATGTAGGTGCTGGGCCCTTCTGATCCTCCTGTTTGCATCTTTTCAGTCCTAGGGTTGCAGATGTGCTAGGATGGAACCCATGTGTCCAACTCAGCTGCATCCCAAACCTTCAATCTGTTTTAGAGCTTTTAGTTTTTATTATGGAAAATATCAAGATATGCCAAAGTAGAGTTAATAGTAGCTGAACCCACAGCAATGCATTGAAATTTATGGTCAGTCTTGTTTCACCTGTGCCCTTCTCGTTTCTAGAATTCTTTTATTTTTATGTAAATCCTCCAGATTGGTTCAGTTGGAGCTGATTGAGGGCTGAGGATGTTTTTATAAAACAGGATCATGCTTGTACCAGAGTCACCTACTTATTTGTAGAATTGCAGGTGTTGGGGACCCAGACTAACCAACAACATGAAATCATAAATCTGTAGGTTTTCTTAAAACCTTGTACTTAAAGTACTTTCTGCTGCCTCTCCTCACTCCCATCCTAGCACAAATATTCTGTATATATACAAAAACACATGATTTATCTAACAGTGGTTTGGGGAAGCAAGAGAAAAACTTGAATTTAAAAATGTTTTAAGCTAGTTTATTTTCTGTGCTTGTGTGTGTGTGTATGTGAGTATGTGTGTGAGTATATATGTGTGTGAGTGTGTGTGTGTGTGTGTGTGTGTGTGAGAGAGAGAGAGAGAGAGAGAGAGAGAGAGAGAGCGCTGAGATTAAAGGGATGAACCAACACCACCACCCAGCCTTTATGGATTTTCTAAGATAACTTATTTTGGAACAGCCTAAGATTTTGACCAGTTTCATATTTTGTTTTGTGTCTGTCTGTGTCCTTCCCCACCCTACCACCAGACAGGGTCTTACTGGCTTGGGACCTTCTATATAGTTAGACTAGGCTGGGCTTTAATTCAGAGATCCACCTGTTTGTTTCCTGGAGTGCTGAACTGAAGCAGTGCATGACCACTCCCAACTGAAAATATTCTTTTTGTTTGTTTTTTGAGACAAGATTTCTCTGTGTGACAGTCCTGAAATTCACTCTGTAGACCAGGCTGGCCTCAAGCTCAGAGATCTGCCTGCTTCTGCCTTCTGATTGCTGAGATTCAAGGGTGTGCCACCGATGCCCGGCCAGAATGTTATTTTTATTAACATTTGTTTTTGCTGTCTTTAATTACCTGTGTGTATCTATGTGGGGATCTGCACATGTGAGTGCAGGTACCAAGGAGGGAAAAGACTTTGAATTACTTGGAGTTGATGTGGGAACTAGGAACCTATCTCAGGTACCTATGTAAGACCAGTATGAGCTCTTGGCCAGTGAACCATCTCACTAGCCTTGGGCAAAAGATTCTCATGAGTAGAAAGACAATTGTGTAATCACTTAGATGTCATTAAAAGAACATCATAGGCTCAAATGATTTTTCTTAAAGCAAAATACATACCTTGAATAGGAGTATTTGCTGGCAAACATTTATAGTAAGTTTTGATAGAGCAGGATTTTTTTGTTTCTTTTTTTTTTGAGACATGGTCTGACTGTATTCCAGGCTAGCCTGGAGCTCACTGTCTAAAACAGGCTGGCCTCAAACTTGTACCAGTTATACTGCTCCTGCCTTCTAAGAAAGGCATGTGTCACCATAGTGGACAGCCTTCAGCTTTTTATTGCAAAACTAAGGTGTTGTGAACTGTTGGTCATCTCTTACATGAGCAACAAACCTTTCAGATGTGCCACAAAAGCCAGGCATTGTGGTGTAATTCAGTAACCCTAGGCTTAGATTCTCAGAAGGCTGAAGCAGGAGATTTACTTAAACCCAGTAGTTTCAGACCAGCTTAAGCAACAATCTGAGACCCTGTCTCAAAAAAAAAGTTGCTAAATTTAAAGTATTGTACAAATTGCAGATTTTTTCTTTAAGAAGCTCAATAAATCCAACCTGTGCTGCTTTAGAAAGGAAATTCCCTTCCTCTCTGTATTCTGCCCAGAATTCCCCTCTGTAGCTTGGCTCTCTTTAGGCAGCAACTGTTCCCTCCAAAGATGCAGTCTGTCGGTTACCCAGCAGAGCCTCACTTGACTTTTATCTCAGACTGTTATTAAAGCCAACACCCGAATGCTGATTGCTAGTAAGGCAGTGAAAAAAATAACAAAGCTACCAAAATAACCCCCTAGAAATGCTACCCAAGGACCGTTGGTTGCAGCAGGAGTATCCAGAAATCTGTAATTCATCTTAGTTTGCTTTGCAGAAAATAAAACATAAGGAGATGGGAGATGACTCAGAGTGCTTGCTGCAAGGGGACCTGACTTTGATCTCAGACACCATGTGAAAGAGTCAGCATCTGTGATAGGCATGAATAATCCCAATGCTAGGGAGGCGGAGCTAGGAAGGGTCCTCAAGTTTGCTGGGCAGCCTGCCTAGCTGAATGGTTCAGGTGTAGTGAGAGACTGTCTCTAAAAGTAAGATGGGAAATGGTTTGAGACTCTTCATACTGACCTCTGAACTCCATGTATAACCTTCACACACAGGAACTTAATACACACACAAGGAAATGTAACCAAACATCCCATGGCTGATATTAATCATAAGTACTCAGTAGACTGAGAAAGGTTTGAAATTTTGAGTCCTTGTCTATAGAATTTTAGACATAAAATTTCAGTTTACAGATGAAAGATCCAAGGATTGAAGCTGCTGACTCAATGCTAATTTTACCTGATTGACTTGATACTCAGACCACCCTGTTCACCAGGGTGAGCTGCCTTGTGCTATGAGCATTGTGCTTTCTCGATATGACACATAATCTAACTCCAGTCACTGTCCTCCAGCAGTGACTTGGAGTTATCACTCAAAAGCACTGAAGTGTGTACTTATTCTTTGCTTCCCTCCTCCTTGAAATTTTACTTTATTTTTCTGGGTGGCCTGGAACTCTGTGTAGACCATGCTGTCCTCAAACTTACAAAGATCTGTCTCCTTAGTGCTGGAATTAAATGTGTATACCACCATGTCTAGCCTATCAAAATTTCATAGATGATGAAAGAAAAGCAATATTGAAGAATCAGGAAGCCAAAACACCAAAAGAATAAGTTAATTACATTTTTTTAGTTTTTATCTTTATAAGTGTATTTAAGTTATATGCCACATGTGCATGGGTGCCCTCAGAGGCCAGAAGAAGAGTGTTGGACCTTCTGAAACTGGACCCAATGTGGGTGATTGGAACCAAACTCCTCTAGGAGACCTCCAGGAGAACAACCTATGCTCTTAACCATTGAATCATCTTTCCCTCTCCAGAGAGGAGGCGGGGCTTGGAGCGCTCAGGTGTTCTTGCTTGGGTGTATAGCTTGTGCTTGTGGACTTGTGAAGCTAGAGGTGTTGGATCACCTGGGGCTGGAGTTTCAGGCAGCTGTGAGTTGTCAAACATGGGTGTTGGGAATCAAGCCTGGTCCTCTGCAAAAGTAGCTCACTCTTTTAACCACTTAAGCAATCTTTTAACCACTTAAGCCATCTGTCTAGTCCCTCCCTCCAGAAGATTTCTTTGTTTTTGTTTTTTTGAGACGGAGTTTCTCTATATAGCCCTGGTTGTCCTGGAACTAGCTTTATAGACTAGGCTGGCCAGGCTGACCTTGAACTCAGAGATCTGCCCGCCTCTGCCTCCCGAGTGCTGGGATTAAAGACATGAGCCACCACTGCTAGGTTTAGAATAACTGTTTTTGAGACAGGATCTTATAGAGTAGTAGCACATGCTGACTTTGAACTCTGTATGTACCTGAGGAAAGCCTTGAACTTGTGATATTTCTTAGCCGCCTCCTGAGCTGGGGTTACAGATGTGTATCACAATACCAGGTTTATGCAGTGCTGGGGTTAGAGCCCAGGGCTACTTGCCAAGCAGACACTACTAGCTGAACTGTATTCCCAGCTCTCTAAAAGAACAACTGTAGTTTTCACCTCTGAAATGAAATTACACCAGTTAATTAAAAGGACAAGAGTGTTTCTGCCTTTTAGAAAACATAATCATAAACTTGTAAATGTTATCTTGTAAACCTGAAAATCCTTTAAACACCACAGACCCGTTGGGCTTCTCTAAGAATCTGCTGACTACTGTGGGTTCCAAGGGTAATGCTCATTGCAAGTCCTTAGTTTATCTTTCCCAGGTACAAGGTAGATGTTAAAAATATGAATGAAGGGGCTAGAGATCAGAGTGGGGGAATGAGCAAAAGGGGGGCATGGAGACAGGTAGACCTAGACCTTACTGGCCAGCTTGTTCAGCCAGTCAGTGAACACCAGGATCAGTGAGAGAACCTTTCAAAAAATAGGGTGAAAAGGGATGGGGGGGCAATCTCCATCTTCACCTCTGGCCTCACCTACAGTGAGTGAGCGCACCTGCACACACAGACGCCCTCAGGTGGTCAGGCTTGGCAAGGGACCTACTCTCTGAAATCCACTCCCCTGGTCCCTTGGCATTTATACTATGGCTGCAAATATTCATAGCTGACTATAGCATTTATTACGTTTCTTTAACATCTTTTATTTTCCCTTTGTTGCCATGTTTTAGTTTTTATGTATTCATTTAGTCAATCTTTACCCTCCTGCTGTCCTGGATCTCCCAGGATCCTCTGTTCTATTCTTGGAGTAGTGGCATTCTAGCTGCCTTCGGGTTCCATTCCAGGCAGTCTGATCTGTTCCTTTCCGGTGTAGCCTCTTTTCTCTTGCTCTGTTAAGTTATTTAGTTATTTATTTCATCACTGTGACAAAACACCAGAGAGGAACAACTTAAGAGAAGAAGGATGTATTCTGGCTTGCTGTTTGGCTCTGCCCTGCTGGGGCAGTCATGGTGGACTTCTTGGTGGCATCATGTGTACCAGGAGCCTCACATCTTGGCAAATTAGAAAAGTGGACTAGAATATTAAACAGGACCAAGTTGTTAGCCTCAGGGTCCACCCCATTGGTTTGTGTCAGCTTGCTAGGCCTTTTATCTCAGATTCCACAGCTTCCCCAAACAACATTAGCAACATATGCACCTAAGGGGACATCCACCCTACCTATTCCCTTCATTAGCATGAGCATTCTTCCACCTCTTTGAATCTTAACACTTCCTTGCTTTGGTTCTGGAAAATTCTCTTGTTTACTCACATACACTTTTGGAAGAATTACCTGTTTGTCCTGTTCTTTTTAAAATTTAATTTGACTGAGTGTATAGACTAGGTTGTCCTTCAAGTAGGAGATCCTTTTGCCTCTGCCTTCTGAGTACTGTCATTGTTCTTTTAAAACTCTTGGGACAAGCCTCTGCCTTATTTCTGTTGAGCAAATATATATATGTCTTTGTGTGTATGTATGTGCAACACCTGGGAGTCTGGTGCCTCCAGAGGTTAGAAGGGGGTATTAGATACCTTGGAACTGAAGTAATGGATGGTTGTGAGCTACCATGTAGGTTCTGGGACCTGAACCTGGGTCCTTTGCAACAGCAACAAATGCTCTTAATCTTTAAGCTATCTCAACAGCCTCACCTCTGTTGAACGTTTGGTCCCTTTGTTCTGCTGGGTATGAGTCTTTTATTATTTTTCTATTACAACTTTGTTTCCAGGGGCTTCTTCCTTATTCATTTATTCAGGAATGGAGCTTAGGTTGTTCTTGAACTCGTGACCTCAGGAAATCCTCTTGCCTCAGTCTCCTAAGTAGCTGGGACCACTGGCATACATACCCCCCCCCTCTCTCTCTGTCTCTGTCTCTGTCTCCCTCTCCCTCTTCCTCTCCTCCCTCTTCTCCCTCTTCTCCCTCCCTCCCTCCCTCCCTTCCTCCCTCCCTCCCTCCCTCTCTCCCTCTCTCTCTCTCCCTTCCTCCCTCCTTCCCTCTCTCTCTCCCTCTTCCTCTCCTCCCTCTCTCTCTCCCTCTCTCTCTGTCTCTCCCCCCCCTCTTCCTCTCCCTCCCCTCTCCCTCTCTCTCCCTCCCTCCCTGGTCTCCTTATATGGCCCAGGCTAGCTGTTCTTGGAATTCTACTGACTCAGCTTCTGTCATGCTGAGATTACAGGCATGCACTGCTATGCCTGGCTCCCCTACTTTTTAAATAGCATCTTCTCATGAATGTTGTGTCTCCTTTAGAATTCTGGAAATATTGATTGGAGTTGTTTGCTTTCCATAGCCATTCCTTGTATTCTGTTTTTTATCTTCTGTGTAGGTTGCTATCTTTGCCTAAATGATGCATTCTCAAATGCCAGGTGATCTTTACTCCTGAGCAAGAGATTAAAACACTAAACTGAGTTCTCCTCTCTGACCATCTTTTCCTTTATTTTCTGTGTCACATTCACCAATAGTCTAGCATTGCTGACTCCACCCTGTCCCATCCTTTCAGGGAGCTGAGGTAATGTACTGAGGCAGTGGCTGTGACTGTACACCTCGGTCTCACAGTTGCTCAATGTTTCATTTGAAAATGGCAACCTGCTTCTGAGGTTGTTGTAGGGTTGCATGAGTTTAATGTAGTGTCTGGCATGTAGAAAGTGCTGTTTATGTATTGGTATTTCATAACCTCTGGGACCAAGTTACCATTTCCTATGTGGATTATTCCAATATCAAACATATATTCTCTAGGTCTGGGGAGATCGCTCAGTACAGTGCTTGCTGTACAGTCATGAGGACCTCAGTTTGATTTCTAGAACCTATGTTAAAAAGCTGGCCATGGTGGTGTGTGCTTGTAACCCCAGCACTGGCAAGGCAGAGACAGGCAGATCTCTCAGACTAGACTTAGGAATTAGCTAGCCCAAAACCACTGAGAGACCCTGTCAAAAAAGAAAAGACAAGGTTGGGGCTAATGAGATGGATCAATGGATAAGCTGCTGACAAGCCTAAGGATCTCAATTCAATTCCTTGGATCCACATGATGGAAGAGAATCTATTCATACACATTGTCCTCTCTCTGTGTCTGTCTCTCTCTCTCTCTCTCTCTCTCTCTCTCTCTCTCTCTCTCTCTCTCTCTCTCTCTCTCTCTCTCTCTCTCTCTCCCTCCCTCCCTCCCTCCCTCCCTCCCTCCCTCCCTCCCTCCCTCCCTCCCTCCCTCCCTCCCTCACACTCACACACACACACACACACACACACACACACACACACACACACACATTCATTCCTTAAAAAGTAGCAGTGTCTTGGTCCTTGCTTTAATATTCCACGTGGTGTTTCACCCTCTGTGCACTGTGAATTTACTGGTCTGTCTACTCAGGGTGGTAAGCTATAGGCTTAGCATGGTGGTGCACACCCATGTAATTCCAGCATTGACAGTTCAGTTCTAGCCTAGGCTGCATAGTGACACCCTGTCCCAAAAAGAAATTCTTGTTACAGAATATCCATTCTGTCACTCTTGAGTTGGGAGCAGGGGTTAGGGCATAGTAGTCTGACAGAAGTCACTTGGTTTGATACTCTTTTGACCAGATCCCGTCACCATATAGTAGTTCTGTGTAGTCCACATCCCTTGTTAGTGTTCTAGAAGTAGGGGGTGAATTGATGTTTCGGTAACAGATTTTAATGAGATTGCTGAGATAAAACAGCAGTTTCCTATAAAAAGATCTCTTTCCCAGATATTCATTCTGTCAGCCCTCAAATTACATCATCCTGTGTCTGTGCAAGTGACCTTGACAATCACTTTTGAACAAGTGGGACCTACCCATTTTGTGTTTCTAGGCCTTCCATTTAGGGGTTCTTGTGGAATTTCTGATTTATTCACTGGCCCTCAGTCTGTGTCTGAGTGTATTGAGCACTGTTTCATTTCCCCTTTCTAATATTAGAACCTGTTGGGGGGAGTCTAGATTGCTTAGCGCTATTATAAATAAATGCATTGTTATGTTAGGAGCTCAGAAAACATTTAGTGACTTAAGGTTGTGTGTATAGAAAGCCTTTATGATAGATGGGCTTTCGGTTTTGAGGTATAAGCAAAAATGTGGGCCTCACAGTGATTGTCCACATTTTCCCATCAACAGTGTGAGGATGACTCATATTACTAAGTTTCTGAGATTCAGAGCTGCTTGTTTGGTGTTAGGAGAGGGAGACGGTTTTCTTGGCCCTGACCTGCTTAAAAAAAAAGCAGGGATGGAGAGATCTCCAAAGTTAATAGTGCTTTCTGCTCTTCCACAGGACATTCAATCTCCAGCACCCACCTTGGGTTGCTCACATCTGCCTATAAACTCCAGCAGGGGTATCCAACACCCTCTGCACTCATGTGTATATACCCTTCTTCCTGATAAACATAATTAGACAAAAAATTTTTTTAAAAACTCAAAAGAGAAAGTAAAGCCACAGTTACATACTTTAGAGGTGGGCTTTATGGCAGCAGCAGTTTGGAAGATAGCTGGTGCTTGGCTTCAGGTCTCCTTAATCAGCCAGCCTAGTCTCCCTGAGTTTCAGTTCTCAAGCAGGTACATGTTTCTCTTGTGCCAACCTCCCAAGATGAGAGTCTAGGAAAGCAGACAGTAGATGAACTATAGTAAGCAGTGCCTCCCAGGAGCTTTGCTTGCCTTGTTTTGCACTTTGCTGGTCAGGCAGTCTGAACTAAGGAAGTAAGCCCCTGGGCTGTGGGGAGACAGAGCAGAAGATGGCCTGGACTTACTCCTGGTGCTCTTCAGGATGACCCCTCCACCAGCACCAGTGGTCTTAAATTAGTTTTTATGTTGGACATGTGATGGTCTATACACCTGTAGACTCAGTTGTCAGTAGGTTAGGGTGCAGGATTACTGTGACTACATGGCAAGACTCTGTCTCAAAAACAAAACAAAACAATGGCAACAATAACAATTAGGTCTGGGGTGATAACTCAGTCAGTAAAGTGCTTGCCTTGCAAGTGTGAGGATCTGAGTTCAATCCCCACAACCCATGTAAAAGAAGCTGGGCATGATAGGGCATGCTTATAATTCCAGCACCAGAGAGGCAGAAACACATAGATCTCTTGAACTCCTTGGCCACCCAGCCCAGTCTAGTTGGCAAATTCCAGGCCAGTGAGGACCTTGTCTCAAAAAACAAGGTGGATAGCACCTGAGGAGTGACAGCTGAGGTTGTCTTCTGGCCTCTGCACATGTACATATGCAGTTGCATACTCAAATATGCCTATATATACATGAACATGCACATATGTGAACACATCCATAATTGCAGTGTGGATGAGAGTGCTGGCGAGGTGGGCACAATATGGGTCTGAATTGTGCACACCTCACCGTCACCTAAAACTGATGATGTTTGGACCTAGGGCCTGTGAAGAGGTGACTAAGTTCAAATGAGGTCGGCATGACAGGCTCTTAATGCAACCTGACTGATGTCCTCAAGAAGAGGAAGTTAGGTCAAGGAGACAGCAGGGATATGCACACAGAAGACCACGGAGGATGTGAGGAGAAGGCAGCATCTGCAAGGCTAAAGCAAGAGGCTGCAGGAGAAGCCAACTTGCTGCCACCTTGAGCTTGAACTTCAGCCTGCAGCACTTAAGGAGATCATTTTCTGTTGTTGAAGCCCTGCAGTCAGAAAAGTAATGACCATATCGTAGAAGCATCAGCTGAGCCCTTGTTCTCTCTCTGTGTGTGTGTGTGTGTGTTTGTGTGTGTGTGTGTGTGTGTGTGTACACGTGCGCGCGTGCTCATATATTCTTTGCAGGTGCACGTGTGTTTGTGTGTGGAGGCCAGAGGTCAGTCTTGTTCCTTATGAGCCATGCACCTTATTTTTTGAAGCAGTCTTTATGCTAGGACCTGGGGAGTGAGTGGCAGATCCCTGGTCCCTGATCCCATTTAGCTAGGGACCATTTAAGATTGTGTGATCTATTGTGTGATTGGGAAATGCAGGGAATTGGGCATCCAAAGGCGGATCCTTAACTTGGGACCTTAGGGATGATTCCCACTGCTGGGCAAAGTATTGCAGGGTGAGGTGAGTGTCAGTGGTAGAGTTTCCTGGTAGGTAGAGTGTAAGGCAGTAAAAGAAGATTGATCTGATCTCTCAAGTCGAGAGCAGGGAGCAAGGGCAGCCCAACCAGAATCTAGGCTATGAAGGTGATGGGAGTCAGAGGTTGCAGGACATGCCCTTTGGACTGTCCTGCCAACACCTTGATCTTGAGCTTGGAATCTGGAAAGTAATGCTTTCTGGTTGAGTCACCCATCTTGGGAGTTGTTGCTGTAGTCCTAGCATACTAAAACAATAATTCAGTAGTAGATAAGGACATGTGTTGCCAAGCCCAGCAGCCAACAACCTGAGCGTAACTACCAGGACCCACATGGTAGAAGCCCCACTCTGAAACCAACAGTGGTATAACACTGGCAACTTGTTTTCTAAAGTAGTTGTCAGTAGTGAATAAGTGAATGGGAGTGGGGGAATGCTGTCATTATTATTAATGTTACTATGGCCACCCCTGCCACAGCCACCACCACCACCACCATGGATTGAATCCAGGGGCTTCCACATGTTAGGCCAACACGGGCCAGCACACAACCATTGTGTTACATACCCAGCCATTAGGCTATGGTTTTAAACAAATAAGCCATTGGCTCTTGGAGTACTGATTGATCAGAGGCCTGAAACAGCATATATCTAAAAGGTGAGCCTGGAACATAGCGGAGAACAGCAATCCAAGGCTGCTGGGATCTTGGCAGAGGGCTGAGGAGCTGACTGCTGCAGAGCACTGCTGGCCTGTGGGACAATATGGCATTATTACGAATAACTACAAGCCAGGCATGGTGGTTCACTCCTTTAATTCCAGCACTTGACAGGCAGATACATGTAAATCTTTGCAAGTTCAAAGCCAAGCCTGGTCTACATATCTAGTTCCAGGACGGCCAGGGCTATAGAGAGAGACCCTGTCGTAAAAAAGAAAGGAAGGAAGGAAGGAGAGAAGAGAAAAGAAAACTGGATTGGGCATGCCAGGCAGTTTAAGCTAACTAGTTCATAACAAGTTTTCCCCAAAGAGCAACAATAGCCCTCCTAACCTGGTAGCCATCTAACCTACTCATTTTAAAAAATAAACTGGAAAAGGAAGCCTGAGGTGTCTGTGGCATGCCATGCCATTGCCATTGCCTTTGCTGTCTTAAACCAGAGCCTCTGTGATGAGCCACAACTCACTGTAAACATTCTGTTGGAGGACTTGGAGGAAGGTCTTTAGGTCACCTGAGATCCCATGCCGGGGTGGGCTTTTTGGTGAAGCAGATGTGAGTCACCTTCACTTGTGAAAATAATATCCAAAACACTCAGTGGGAACCTTCAGGATGGCTCAGCAGATAAATTGCTTGCTGCACAAGCTTGGTGACCTTAGTTCAGTCCCAGGAGCTGTGTAAGAGTGGAGAGAATTGACTCCATAAAGTTATTCTATGACCTCCATAGGTGTACCACACACACACACACACACACACACACACACACACACACACACACCATTTGTGCACACAGTTTTTTTTTCTTAAAGACATTTATTCATTCCTCAAGCAATGTCTTTGTTGTTGATGCCCTTCCTGGGTTGTAAACAGACATTCACACAGCATCTAGCCTGCCCCTCTCCTTTAACTAGAACTACCAGGTAACTATCTGGCAAATATGAGGAAATTCTTCTCATAAAAATATATCAGTTGGGAACCAAAAGAGGAGTGACAGAAAGAGAGATTGGTGGTGTGTGAGCCCCAGGGGATTTGGACATTGGTCATCAATTTCTTTTTACCGGTGACCCTTTAAAAGGGAGTCCCAGGCAAGTCTCTAATTACTTTTGTGCACAGGTTTCATTGGAGGTTCTAGGCACTATGATCAGATAATTTTCTGGATTTATAATAGCTAAATTAATAGGCAGGTAGCATCCTGATCCACCATGAGTCATTACTGGGAAACTACCACCCTTCCTAAATTACCTGTCTCTGAAGCAAATAGTAGGTACCCACCTACCTCATAGAGTTCCTCAAGTTTTCTGCTTAGTAAGTCAAGTACTAGACAGCTATAAGAGTGCTTTGAAACTGTGGAATCAGAATGCAAAGGGACGTGCTTTCAAGATGCCCGGTGTTTTTTAATAGTGTCTCAGGAGAAGTGCATTAAGAAACCCAAGCCCCTTATTATCTTCCTCCTCCTCTGTGGAGGGAGCCTGGAAGCTGTCTGAAGGTATGGTGATATGCCTGTCACTGCTGATGTTTTTCTGTAGCAGATGATTGCTTTGATTTGTGCATTACCGAATTCTGTAGGAGGATCATGTTAAAGAGAAACTGGCTTAATTGTTTCCTGACAGTTGCAGCCAGAAGCCTTTTCGAGGCTGGGTTTCTAGTTTAACCACTAAGGCCTGGGGATTTCAGTTGTGGTTCTTGCTTCTAGAATTTACTTCCTCTCTGTGGTTGAGCAAACCCAGCTCACCTTCCAGTCTATAGCTTCACTTCCTTATTTTATGGGAGTTTTTCCTTCACCAGTGTGAGGAGGGAAGGCTTGAGCTTGAGCACCAGAATCCACATAAAATTGGAGTATAACATTGAACCACAGTAATCCCAGCAATGGTAAATTGGGAGTTGGAGACTGAATTTCTGGAGCTTCCTGGTCAGCTAGCCTATCCTACCTGGTGAAGTTCTAGGTCAGGGAGAGATCTGAGGACCAGCCGAGATTGTCCTCCAGCCTGCACACACATAAACACATGGACACTGGCATACATTTGTGCTCTGGCCATGAACACATATATACACACACACACACACACACACACACACACACACACACACACACACACACACACACGGAGGGAGGGAGGGAGGGAAGGAAGGAAGGAAGGAAAACAAGAAAGTATTTAAGAAGATAGGTGAGCTTGGCAGAACTCGTTAACACAAGTTTGTCTTTTCATGCCTCCTTAATGGCTCACAAAAGACCAGTGTGTGAATCAGATCATTGCACCAGCCTTCAGGCAGCCCTGTGATCCAGTTTTATAAGAAATAGGTTAGTGTTTGAAACTTAAAAGAGAGGAGAAGATAATGATATCATCTCTGTGAAGTTTAGAGAAGGGGCTTAGAAGTCCTTATGGTGGTGAGCTAGGGTTAAAGTACGTTAGGGTTTTGTAAGTGTAAATGGTAAACCATGGTGCCAGGCCTGGTGGCACACACCTTAGTCCCACACACAGGCAGGTGGAGCTCTGTGAGTTCCAGACCAGCCAGGGCCATATACTGGGACAAAAACTGGAAAAAGGTTAGCCATATGGAGGATTTAGAACCAAATGGAGACTTTAGAGCTATGGTGTCTAAGAAGGGTGGGGACATATTCTTAACACTTGGCCTCCAGTGCTGCTTTCCCACCACAGGCTCTGGGCATATCAATTTCCTTATCTATGATGTAGAGCTGGTCCAGTTATATCAGGTGTTGTGCCAATCAGATGAAATAATGCTGCATTTTTATCAATCTCAGATGCAATCAATTACAAGCCCCACCTTTCCTTTAGTACCATTGCAAAGAAAAGAATGCTGACAGTTAAACCAACTTGGTTTCAGGTGTGATGTACTCAAGATTTAGAGATCTTAAAAGGTAATGGGCAAGTTGGGCCATAATGGCGCACATCTATAATTCTGACACTCAGGATTCTGAGGAAGGAGGATGGAAAGCTTGAGGTTAAAAAACAAGACCTTATCTGGACCAAAAGGGGAGCAGGGCTGGGAAGATGGTCAAGCTTTTCAAGCATTTGTCACTTAAGAGGCCTGGAATTTGGATCTCCTGAATCCATGTGATCTGTGATCACCAGGTGTTCACCATGACAGCCCTCATGCTGGTGTGGGGGTGACTAGCCATATCAGTTCCGGGTTTGATTAAGAGATCAAAGCATTGAGACAAACCATGTGTGTGTTTGTTTTTCTCCCCTTGACAGAGTTTCTCTATGCAATAGGCCTGGCTGTCCTGGAGCTTACTTTGTAGACCAGGCTCAGAGATCCACCTACCTCTGCCTCCCAAGTGCTGGGATTAAAGGCGTGTTACCACCACCTGGCTGACAAACCATGTTTTTAAAACCAGTAAAATCTGACATATTGGATAGGAAAGTACTCAGCTATACAGTTATCTAGGGTTGTATTTGATTTTTATTATGTTCATCCAGGGGATGAGGTGGAGTTATTAACAATAATATTTATTTATTGCTTATAATAAATAATATTTATTACTATTCTAGTAGATTCTTGACAAACCTTGGCTGATATACAGGTCCAGGAAGTCTTGAGCTAGCTCCTCAGCACCTCCTGGTAAGGATGGGGCATCAGTATTGCTTTTACAAATAGACTTTGTAAAATGAACTGCAGTTCATTTTAGGTCTCTCACAATTTTGTTAATGGATGTGCACTGAGCTTTGGATCTGTGTCAGGAGCTGTGCAGCCTAGTCTTGTATCAGCATATGACTACCTGTCCAATGGGTTTCCTCAGGGCAAGACACCTATGGAAATGGATTCTCACTTGGCAAGGACCAGTAGTACACAGGACAGTGTAGAAATTTGCAAAATTGTGCAACTTGCAGGCTCTTTTATTCTTAAGGTTTTTAGTTTTGTCAGTCATATCTGCAACAGCTGTACTTTTCTCTGCAAATTCTGTTCCTTTCTAAATATTTTCCCCTAAGAGTCAGAAGGGGGTTAATACTTCTTCTTCTTCTTCTTTTTTTTTTTTTTTTTTTTTTTAGGTTTTTCGAGACAGGGTTTCTCTGTAGCTTTGGAGGCTGTCCTGGAACTCACTTTGTAGACCAGGCTGGCCTCGAACTCACAGAGATCCGCCTGCCTCTGCCTCCCGAGTGCTGGGATTAAAGGCATGCGCCACCAACGCCCGGCGGGTTAATACTTCTTAAATCTCTTATCTGGAATTAAATAACTACAACTCCCAGTCCTGGGAACTTTTCTGACTCAATGGAGATAATTAGGTACATATGAGAAAATAACACTTGGAACATTAATCATGTCTCACAGTTTTGAAAAGGGGAGTAGGGCATGCATACACACAGACTAGGGGAAAAGCCTTAGGAATACACATAGTGCTAACTGTTGAGAATTAGCTCACTGGACTCCATAGAATCATAGAATCATTGGTAGGATCCTGTGTGCTTCAAGAAGAAAAAGTACAGTATAAAATGTGGGATGGATAGATCCATCTTTATCATACATAGGAGCTTATATTGGTGGAAAAAGTATGGCATAGTGAGATGGGAAAGAGTGCTTTATCAAGGTCTGCCCTTTATAGAGAGATTGAGACATGGGACATTCTTGTAGAAAAGGGGACTGTATAAAAGCATATCTTGGGCTGGACAGACTGACTGTTCTTCCAAAGGTTCTGAGTTCAATTCCCAGCAACCACATGGTGGCTCACAACACTTTGTAATGAGACCTGGTGCCTGGTTCCTCTTCGGCCCTGCACACTCTATTCATAATAAATAAATCTTTAAACAACAACGACAACAACAAAGTATATCTTGCAGAGGTGAAAGAATTGTCTGGGTTTGGATTCTGTTGTCCTTAAAGCATTATACCCATGTAACTTTGTAACCACAAGTAGCTGCCAGCTGATATAAGTGCTGCAAGAGCAGGGTGTGTCTGGCTTGATACTTAATTAAATCTGCAAAAATACTGAACTCTATGTCTAGAATAAGGTTATGCAGGGGGTGGGAAGGTGTATTGGGGAAATAAGGTAAAGGGGATCAATGGGGCTTTCATAATTATTACAATGTATTCCTTAAATTGTGATGTATTTCTTGTTAGTTGTTGGTTTGGGTTTCTTTTTATGTTTTTGTTTGTTTTTGGTTTTTCGAGACAGGATTTCTCTGTGGCTTTCGAGGCTGCCCTGGAACTAGCTCTTGTAGACCAGGCTGGTCTCGAACTCACAGAGATCCACCTGCCTCTGCCTCCCGAGTGCTAGGATTAAAGGTGTGAGTCATCACTGCCCAGCTGTGATGTATTTCTTAAAAGTAAAAAATAAAAGCCAATAATAAAGCTGTTCATGTAATCCTGGTAAGAAAAAATTCTGTTTAATTATAAATAAAGATAGTCTGAGTTATTCGGGGCCACTTGAGTGCAGTACACTTGGTGGTCAGAAGTTTTCCTTGTGCCTATACCCCTTCCCCACCTCAAGACCTGACAGGAGCTGAGGCTGAACCCTGGCAGATCTGCTCTTAAGGCATAAAGTCTAGAAGGGGACACATGGTGACTTGATAGTGACAAGACCCCCTGGATCACATGGTCAGAGTTCACAACACCCAGAACAAGTCATGTGCCTCAGATGTGCTGCAAGTGCACGAGTTGAGGTGTTCCCTCTTGTGCTGTTTTAGATTCTCCCAAATATCTGTAATCTCCATAGCCTTGGGAAGATCAGGCCACCCAAGTTGAGGGACATACACATAACTGATCAGTAGTCTCTAAAGTGTTAGGAAAAGTGAGAAATTGTCAGAAATTGGAGGAGACTAGGAGACAGTTCAAGGGCAGTCTGAAGCTTGGCTCATCCTACCTACCAGTCTTGTTCTCACAATGGGAAAGTGCCACACAGATGTAAGATCTGAACATCAGTGAAGCTCAGTAAAAGGGCTGTAACTATTTTCTCTGCAGTGCCTCTCCAAATCTACTGCTGTTTTAAAATACAAAGTTGACTTGGCCAGCACTTGGCCTCTTTTAGAGTGGTAAAGCAATATTTTTTGTGAGCTCTTACTCCCATTTATGTGTAGAAGGAAAGGTGTTGGTCCAGTCAGTTAAAGTTGACTTATGAATTATGTTTTAACATAATTTCTGTCTTTGCAGGGGAAGCGCCTATTACAGAAGTTCCCTCCCTGTTTGTGATCCTATCGGTATGCAGTTTAATGATACTGATAGTGTTAATTGCAAACTGTGTTTCCTGCTGTAAGGACCCAGAAATAGACTTTAAGGTGAGCACAGATGGCATGGACATTTAAAATCATCTGCGATTTTTAAAATGATGTGTGTGTGTGTCTGTGTGTCTGTGTGTGTGTGTGTGTGTCTGTGTGTGTGTGTGTGTGTTTACATGCACAGGTGAGTAAACATGGAAGCCAGACTACAACCTCAGGTGTCACCCTTAGTAATACACCTTTTGAGGCAGAGTTTCTTGCTGGCCTGGAGTTTGCTGTGTAGGCTGGACTGGTTGACCATCAAACTCCGGGGATCCTCTTGTCTCTTTTACTTCCCTAGTGCTGGGCCCTGCAACCACATCCAGCATTTTTATTTGTATTTGGGAGATTGAACTCAGGTCCTCCTCATGTGTACAAGGCAAGGAGTTTATGACTGAGTATTTCCCCAACCCTAGAATATCTGACACATTTATCAGTAGCATTGCTGTGGATCACATTCTCTTGGGAGCAAGGGTCACTGGACTTTTCTTTTCCTGTCCTTCTATGTAGCAAAACATTGTGGGCCACACAATCTCTCTGTCATAGCCTTCTTACCCTCCACCCTGCCATTGTAGTGCTGTATCAGTGACAGATGCTCTGTTAACAAATGGGCCTGGCTTTGTGCCAATAGAATTTGATTTACAAAAGTAGGTGGCTTGGAATTGGCTTATCAATTATAGTTTGCCAGCCCTGCTTTAGGGAGTCTGTGTGTGTGTGTGTGTGTGTGTGTGTGTGTGTGTGTGTGTGTGTACACATGTATGTGCAAGTATACTTCCATATATATATATCTTCTCTGTACATATAGAGACCAGAGGTCAACCTTATAGATTGTTCTTTGGGAGCCATACCAAGATAGGTCTCTCACTGGGGTATAGTTCTTGGATAAGGCTAGACTGACTGGTCAGTGACTCCCAGGGTTCTGCCTGTCTCTATCTCCTTAGCAATGGGATTACAAGTGTGCATCACCATGTCTGGATTTTTTGTTTGCTTTGGTTTTTGAAGACAAGATTTGTCTGTGTTGCTCTGACTGTCCTGGAACTCACTGTACAGACCAAGTTGGCCTCAAACTTAGAGATGCACTTGCCTCAGTCTCCTAAGGGATGGGATTAAAGGCATGCCACCACTGCCTGGCTTATGTTTGCCTTTTTACATGAGTGCTGGAGATTGAATTCAGTTTACCTACCAAGCTGTCTCCCCAGTCTTCTTGGAACCTTTTGACAGCAAGTACCACTTACTGGTGGTATGTCTTTTTTTTTTTTTTTTTTTTTTTTTTTGAGACAGGGTTTCTCTGTATTGTTTTGGAGGCTGTCCTGGAACTCGCTCTGTAAACCAGGCTGGCCTTGAACTCACAGAAATCTGCCTGTGTCTGTCTCCCGAGTGCTGGGATTAAAGGCATGTGCTACCAACGCCCGGCTTTGGTGGTATGTCTTAAGTTTTTGTTTAAATAAGTAACTATGTGGTGATCGAATTCACTTATTTAGAGTCTGTCTGTACAGAAGATCAGGCAGGTTTTGTTTCTTTCAGGCTTTTGTATAAGCTGGCAAGTTTGTGATTATTAGCTCACCAAAGCAAAGGGATTTCTTCAGTGTTTTGTATATGAAGAAGGGTACTGGAAACCTCAAGTTTGTCTCTAAACCTTAGTTCCCCAAAGAGAATAACACTTCCTACTAGGACGCTTCTATCTACAGTCCTTATAACAGAGGGTCTGGCCTAGTAATAACAGATGGATGGGATCTACCAGCAAACCAACTGGGAACTCTTTCTAGAAATCATTGCCCATGTGTTGACACATTAGGGCCTCACAACATTTGTTTAAAAGGAGTATATAAGCTGGGTGTGATGGCTGCACGAATGTAATCCTAGCACATGGGAAGCTGAGGGAGAAGGATTGCTAGTTCTAGGACAGCCTGTCTCAAAGCACTTCCACAGTAAGCATTCTGTGGATGAGCTATCTCTCCAGACCCCCTCATATCATTTTTATTTTGTGCTCTCTTCACTTGAGTCTGTGATGCCTCTGAGGAGATGGGGAAGTGCAGTGTCCTCCTGGCTCAACGTTTTGCCCTGCACAGAAAGCTAAATGCAGGGGAACCCTCAGTCTAGATCAGTCTGTGATAGTGGTGACCTGTGGACATCTGTGGGCTTTATGCATAAACACCCTGCCCCCAAATGCTCACATTGATGCACACACTTCTGTGGGAACTTCCTGACTTCCCTGTTGGGAGCATGCCAAGAGCTAGAGAATCTGTATCCCCTGACCATCAGTTCTGCCAAGGGACTTTGCACAGAAACCTGGCTACTTGGGGACAGAGATAAAAGTCTGATGGGGTTGCTCATATCAAAGTCTGGCCTCTTCTCGTGTTTCCAGATACCTCATCCTTGCCTTAGACTGATCTGGGTTTTTGAATGTGAGTATTCACAAGGGAGCCAATTGTGATGCAGCTCAGAGTCTGGGAATGTACATCACTTTGCAGCTGCCCCATGACTGATGTAAGGCTGCAGTGTGTTGAGCTCTCCAACTTCAGAGTTTGTGACTGAATGAGTATTGATGTTGATGACTTGTTGGTTGGGTTTCTTTAGACTTAGAGCTCTGCAGTTGCAGGGACTCAGTGGACCTGCGGAAGACATTTACGGATCAGGAAACCATTTGCCCTTATGTCAGTATTTATTATTATTATTATTCAGTATCCTCTCCTTGAATCTTTAGAGTCATCTATTGGCATATCTATTGGTGTGCCATAGTTGCTGCCAAATTTTAAGTGACTTTTTTTATACAAAATTTAAAAAAATTATTATGTATGCAGTGTTATGCCTACATTCCAGAAGATGGCACCGTGTCTCTTTATAGATGGTTTTGAGCCACCATGTGGTTGCTGGGAAAATTGAACTCAGGACCTTTGGAAGAGCAGCCTGTGCTCTTAACCTCTGAGCCATTTCTCCAGCCCTTAAGTGACACTTTTAAGGTATGATGGATGAAGTCCTTTTAACAAGAGTGAGTTTATGAATGTACAACTGGGAGCTGGGGTGTAACGTGTAGTTTTCCTCTGCCAGCCGCTTGGGCTCTGCCACAGTTGCAGTCCCCAAATAACACACAGGAGGCTTATTGTTGTCCGTTTGCTTGTTTCTTACTGGCTAACCCATAATTGTTAATCTAAGTATTTCTCTTACTGGAGAAAAGGGTTCCGGGCATCTTACTTCTCTGGCGGGCTACATTGTCTCTGCTGTGTCTCTCTTTCCCAGAATCCTCCTCAACTCCTAGTCCCACCTATCTTGCTTCTCTATTGGCCAGCGTGGTTTATTGACATATACACAGGACTTCCCCATCACTGGGGAGATGGTGCGGTAGGTAGAGCAGTTGCTATGTAAGCATGAGGATCTGAGTTCAAATCCTCAGAACTGTGTAAAGCCAGATACAGTAACAGGTGTCTGTAATCCCGGTGCCCCAGTGGGGTGATGGGAGGCTTCCCATAAACCAGAGGGCCACCTAGCCTGGCATATGTAATAGAGAACAATAGAGACCCTATCTCAACAGTGGAAGGCAAAGGCCAGTACCCAAACTTGTCCTCTCACCCACAGACACAAAAATGGAACAGTTATTTTTCTCCCTCTTTTCCTTATTTATTTTCTTGAACAAACTCTCATATAGCCCCTAGTGGCCTTGAGCTCCTGACCCTCCTTCCTCCACTTGCCAAGTGCTGTAAGCCATCACACCCAGCTTCTTTTCCCCTTTGAACCAGTGTCCCAATCTGCAACTGAGGCTGGCCTTGACCTGAAGATGCTGCTGGCTCACCCAGTGCTACACCATCACACCTAATATTGAACTTTCAGAACCTCATTTTTCCTGTATGCAAATAGCAATAATGTTGTTTAGACTGTCTGCTCACATGTATGCAGAAACCTAAATGTCAGGAGTCTCCCATTACTATTTGTAGGTTTTTTTCTTGTAGTGAGTGGGCTACTAAGGGAATGTGACAGAAAAGAAAAGTAAAAAGGGTGATGGCAGAAAAATGGAAGAGTTTGTTCATGGATCTGTTCTCTGTTTATATTCTGGTGCTCTGAGGGGTGACACTTGATGGTTATCCAAAGTAAGAAATGACTTGTTAATCTTCTGTAGCTCCCTTAAATTCACCTGGGGCCCAAAGGACACCCAGCTCACAGGGATGAGGATAGGAAGGGTCAAGACAGCGTTTGTCCAGCCAAGTCATTGAAGATTCCCGAAGCTTGATAGTTGCAGTCTCAGTTGGTTTTGTTTGACGTGCTGGGATGGAACCTAGGCTAGTGCAGTGTCATTGACTGATGCTCTTTTTTTTTTTTTTTTTTTTTTTTGATTTTTGAGACAGGGTTTCTCCGAGGCTTTTGGAGGCTGTCCTGGAACTAGCTCTTGTAGACCAGGCTGGCATCGAACTCACAGAGATCCGCCTGCCTCTGCCTCCCGAGTGCTGGGATTAAAGGCGTGCGCCACCAACGCCCGGCTCTGATGCTCTCTTTTTACTGTAACCCATTTATTTATTTTGAGACATGCTCTCACTAAGTTGATGAGGCTGGCCTTGAACTTACTCTATAGTAGAGATTGGACTTGAACTTTTTATAGTGCCTAGGTTTCCTGAGTAACTGGGTTACACGGCATGTGCTACCACACCCAGCTCCTGGTATACTTTCTTTTTTAAAGCAGGGTACTTTTATTATTTTTAAGCTGTGTGTATATAGGTATGTGCATAAGCACGTATGAAAAGCCAACTGTTACTGCTGTAGGGACTGAGAACTGAACCCAGATTCTTTGCAAGAGCAAGAAGTGCTCTTAACAACTGAACCATCTCTCCAGCTGCTTAAATATCTGAATTTTTAAACTTCTTATTTCAGTAGAAATCACATTGCAGTTAGAAGTGCAATTAGAAAGTTTCAGAATCAAATTAACTTTGACCCAGTTTGCAAAGAGATTTGTGAAAGGAAATAATGATTTTTTTGAAAGAATTGTTTAATCTTTTAACAATTCTTGGCCTCTTTAGTCCTTGAAACTTTTAAGCCTGGGCAAGTATTTCCATGTTAAGTTCTGTGGGCATTTTAGAAATTTTTGTTTTTAAGTTGTCAGTTAAAAAAAACATAAAATATTCATTGCTTACTTTAAAATCTTACTTATTCTCATTCCAGATATGGTGATACATGCCTGCTGTCCTAGAACTTGGGGAGTAAGAGCAGGAGGGTCAGGAGCTGCAGGCTAGCCTAGGATACGGGAGACTGGAGTGAAAAACAAAGCAAAATAAGAAAGAAAACATCTTATTTATTCTGCTATTTGGAATTAGTGAGCGTGATTACTTGTGCTTTTTTTTTTTTTTTCTTTTTTGGTTTTTTGAGACAGGGTTTTTCTGTATTGCTTTGGAGGTTGTCCTGGAACTTGCTCTGTAGACCAGGGTGGCCTTGAACTCACAGAGATCCTCCTGCCTTTGCCTCCCAAGTGCTGGGACTAAAGGCGTGCACCACTAGCGCCTGGCTACTTGTGCTTTTTACCAGAAGTGAATATGAATTAGATAAAGCTGTGGCGGGGTGTTCCAAATCAGTGTTCAAACACTCCTTGTTTCAACATTCACAGCCTGCTTTTCATATGCACTTTTTTTGATTGCAGGAATTTGAAGATAATTTTGATGATGAGATAGATTTCACACCACCAGCAGAAGACACCCCCTCCATCCAATCCCCAGCAGAAGTCTTCACACTCTCAGTGCCAAATATTTCACTCCCAGCTCCATCCCAGTTCCAGTCTTCTGTGGGTAAGACCTTCTGCCCTTGTGTCAGATGTCCGTGAACTCTTTCCAGCATTGAGTGTATAGAAGCCGTGCTCCAGTACAGCCACCCATCTCTTCTCTGCTTGTCTGTTTTTCTTCTACTCCTGGTGACACTGCATTGTGATAGTCAGGCTCATTCTGCAAAAGGTGTCTTTTAAACACGGAAATGGAAGCTGGGTGTACAGCTCAGCTGTTAGAGTGCTTGCTTAGCATTCGCAAAACCATGGGTTCTGTATAACTGGGTGCATAGCAAGTGCCTGTAATCCTGGCACTTGGGAGGAAGAGGCAGGAAGATTAGGAATTCAGGGTCATCCTAGGTTACATTAACCCTTTCTTTAAAAATGTAAAAAGGAGGCTGGGTGGTGGTGGAGCACGCCTTTAATCCCAACACTTGGGAGGCAGAGGCAGGCGGATCTCTGTGAGTTCGAGACCAGCCTGGTCTACAAGAGCTATTCCAGGACAGCCTCCAAAGTCACAGAGAAACCCAGTCTGTAAATCCCCCCTCTGCCCCCCCCAAAAGAAGCAAAAAGGCTCATGTGCTGTCTCTGGAAGCTGGTCATCTACTTAACCTTGATGAGTAGGACCATCTTGAGATAGATTAATTGGACTGGCCTTTCATAAGGGCTTTAGATAGAAGATTTGATGAGACTTTATTTCCTGTTATAATGTAACTGTGGGTGAAGACTGTAAAAGGAAGACTGTTTAAGTGTTTGCAGGTGCTCACCTGGCCTTTCGTGGTAGCCACTGCACTGTGGGATATGTTTAGGGCAGTATAAACCCAGGTTTGTCCTCCTGCAGGCATGTGTCCTGGTTACTGTTCTATCACCATGAAGAGACACCATGACCAAAGCAGTTTATAGAAGAAAGCATTTAATTGGGGTTGGCTTGCAGTTTCAGAGGGTGAGTCCATGATCATCATGGCAGGGAGCATGGCAGCAAACAGGAGCGGTAGTTAAGAGGTTATATACTGATCTGAAAGAAAGTTGGAGGCAGAGAGGAGAGAGACTGGGCCTCACATGGGCTTTTGAAGCCTCAAAGGCCACCTCCAATAACACACCTCCTTCAATAAGGCCACACCTCTTAATTTTTCCCAAAACTGGTCCACCAATTAGGGATCAAGTAATCAAACATATGAGCCTATGGGGGCCATTCTTATTCAAGCCACCACAGCATATGACTAAAAGAAGAAAGCTAGGCAGAGCTGGTGGCACACACCTTTAATACCAGCCCTCTGGAGGTAGAGGCAAGAGGATCTCTGTGAGTTCAAGGCCAGATTGGTCTACATGGTGAATTCCAGGACAGCAAAAGGAAGAAAGGAAGGATGGAAGAAATTAAGTAAGCTAAAACATGGTACTCAGCGGAGATGGCTCGGTGAGTAAAATGCTTACCATGCAAAGACCTAAGGCCAGATTCACCAGCACCACATAAAAGCCGAGCATGGCAGTTTATATGTATAACCCCAGGGTTGGGATTGGGTAGTGACATCCTTGGAGCTTGCTGGCTACGCCAAATCAGTGTAGGCTTCAGGTTCAGCGAGAGACCCTCTTTCAAAACACAAAAGTGGAGAGTTGCAGAGGCTCCAGCGGCCTCTTTGGACATCTGAAGGTAGTAGGCATCCTTGTGATACATATACATACATTCAGGCAAAACCCTAAGACACATAAAATAAATAATTCAAAACAACCTTTAAATGACATGTAGTATATTTTGTAGTGTTTGCCTGTTAACTTCATCTCTCAGGTAATTCTCTCCTTATAAGAGAAAGTGACTGCTGAGAATTCCATATGCATATCTTTGTAGCTTTGCTCTTCAGGGACTAGGAAGAACCAGTGTTGAGAGGCATTCTGGGTGGCTTTACTTCGCCCACATGCAGAAGCATCACTTAGGAAAACGGGGACAGATAAGAGACCATCAACTTTCCTTCAAGGTCTGTTGGGATGATTAGGAGCACAAACAGACATGGGCATGAAAGAAATTACAGTGAGCCAGGCAGCCATGCTTTTTCTTTCTTGAAGCCTCCTTGAATTCCTTCTTGGAGCTGGGGAGATGGCTCACTCTGTACACATAAGGGGCCTGAGGTTGCATTTCCCACTCCCATGTAAAAGGCCTGGCAGCATGACAGCACTGTTAGGCCTGGGTTCACTGGGTGATTCTGTCTCAAAAGCTGAGGTAGGGGAACAGAAGACAACACTTGGCATCGGCCTTCAATCTGCATGCAGCATGCGCACATGGATGCGCGTGCACACACAAATACAGATGTGCACTATAGACAGCTCCCCCTCAAATGTGTCAGTAAATAAATTCTCAATAGGAAGAAATCATTACATATTTCTTTACTTAGAATACTCACAAGTATTTTTATCATCCTGGGATATAAAAGAAATTGCTGTGCTTGGCACTAAATCTAGATGCCATGAATGAAAACACTCTCAGCTGGGTGATGGTGACGCACGCCTTTAATCCCAGCACTCGGGAGGCAGAGGCAGGTGGATCTCTGTGAGTTTGAGACCAGCCTAGTCTACAAAGAGCTAGTTCCAGGACATTCTCCAAAGCCACAGAGAAACCCTGTCTTGAAAAACTAAAAAAAACAAAACAAAAACAAAAAACTTTCAAATCTGATTCATAAAATGAAATGTTCTGTATTAAAAAATACACTATACATCAGTTTGGCATGGTAGCAATTGTAAAGCACATTAATGAGTTCATACAGATGTTTTAAGAAATTAAAGAGAAGCTCGGTGGTGGTGGTGCATACCTTTCATCTCAGGGAGGCTGAGGCAGGCAGATCTCTGAGTTTGAGGACAGTCTGGTCAGCAGAGCAGGTTCCAGGACAATCAGGGCTACAAAGAGAAAAAAGAAATTAAAGAGTGATGTGGGGTAGGGGAGATGGCTCAATTGGTAGTGTTTGAGGACTTGAGTTTGAACCCTAGAACTCAAGTAAAAAAAGCTGGGTGTTGTTGTGCACACTTATAATCCCAGCACTGGGGAGGCTCAGACAGGCAGATCCTTGGTGCTCACTGGCCAGTCAGCCTGTTCTACATGGCAAGCCTCAGATTAGTGAGACTCTCAAAACACAAGATAGCTAGAGAATGACTTCTGCTTCCATATGTATGTGCTTACCCACACGTGCACACAAACTAAGCATAAAGAAGTGCTGTGTCACTAGAACCAAGTAAGCTAGGATGTGAAAGGAGATGGTGATGAGTGAAATTGAAGTGTCCGTATGTGCACACAGAAAAAGCATCATTAATTGATGAAATATCGGCTTTTGGAAAGATGATAACTTCAGGAGGAGCAAGAGGGCGTCCTGGGTGGTTTGGTGAGTGTGGGAAAGGACCCAGGCCCTCCCAGCCCCTCACTGTCAGTGCAGCCAGAGAAGGGAGCTTACTGGTAGAGCATCTGAGTGTGGACGACCTTTATCTTCATCCAGCAGATCTACTTCAAGTAGCTTATCTTTAAGAACCAATTGGGTAACTGTTCAGTGCAAGATGTGCAAAGTAGCAAATTGCAGCACTGTTGGGCAGTGCAGATGGAAGTATCAGTTGGTAGCTCGATAGAGTTACAGGAAATACTGACAATGGTTTGTTGTGTAGTTTGTTGGTGAACTGTGTCTGATTGTGAGAGATAACTTGTGAAAGGTGTGTTACCTGTTCACCAGCAAGTTTAGAAGCCTATTTTTTTTCCTCAGTAGTGTGAGGTTTTTTTTGTTTGTTTGTTTTGTTTTGTTTTGTTTTTGTTTTTTGGTGGGGATGGGTGTCTAATGATTTAGCTCTGGCTGGTCTGGAAGTCACTATGTAGGCCAGGCTGACTTCCAACTTGAAGAGATCAACATGCTCTACCTTCTAAATACTGGAATTAAAGATGTGTACCACCACACCTGGCCATGTAAACACAAAATATATTCTCTTGGTCCTGAAATTAAGGCATAGAAAAGTATTTGTAATGAGATTTCTTCTTTGTTTTTTATAGCTTGTGCTCAGGAATTTTTATTCACATGCACTGAGCTCACCTTGTGCATATAGATTGGTGGTAGAATTCAATTATAAATTAGGCACAGCAAGAGAGAAACGCCTCAAAACAGAACCCTTGAGACAATATAGTGCAGTAAATTCTGTGAATGAGGACTCTCGGACACTCTATCTCTCCTCCACCACACACACACATCATGCCAGATACCAGAGAAAGATGGCAGCATCAAACATGTAAAAACACAGCAGAAGCAAAAGACATTTTGGGGTCTGTGGTCTCGGGGCCTTGCCTGTCCGAAATTCACTCATCAGGGAGTTTCCTCCTGGTGGCTGACACCTTGAACTCCAGTTGCCACCTGCTGCTCCTCTGACAGGGCCACAGGCAAAGCAGGGCTTAGCACTAGACAAGGATTGCTGGGGAGGAGTCTGGTTCTGGTTCTGAGTCAGGTGTGGGAGTCATTCCCAGTGGTCCTTGGAAAGTCATTTGAAGGAGTAGCATGGGTGCTGAGTCAGTAGGTTTGAAGAACAGTAAAGTGTAGAGTTGACATCATGGGTTGAAGCCATGGAGAGCAGGATGGTCTTTGTAGCCCAGGCTGGTCTCCTGTGCCTCCCAAGTACTGGGATCATAGGCATGTGCAACCGTACTCAGCTTCTCTAGGATTTTGTTTTGTTTGGCTTCAAACTCACTGAGATCTGTCTGTCTCTGCCTCTTGAGGACTTTTTTAAATGTATATACTCACCAATTTAAGTATTTTGTTTCCTTTTTTTTTTTTTTTTTTTTTTTTTTGTGATGGTTTCTCTGTCTAGCCCTGGTTGTCCTGGAACTTACTCTGTAGACCAGGCTGGCCTAGAAGTCAGTGATCTACCTGCCTCTGCCTCCCGAGTGCTGGGATTAAAGGCGTGTGCCACTACTTCCCAGTTTATACTGTTTTTTGTAAAGCAGTTTTAGGATAATAGCAAATTGAGGAGTTACAGTAGTCTCTGGTATAGCTCTTCTTGCCCACATGTATAACCACCCCCCTCTTTATTCAGCTATAATGGTAAATATTCTCTTTGTATTGTGCTCGCTGTCTGTCTGTCTGTCTGTCTGTCTGTCTGTCTGTCTGTCTATAGTGTATAGGCAGTTGGTCATGTCTCCCAGGTGATTCCAAAGCTAGTCAACTTGACAGTAAAGATCAACCATCACAGCAATATATCCTGAAGATAAATTTCCTTATCAATAAAAATACCTTGTTTATTCTTGCTTATAGTTTGTAGTACTTGCATTTTTATATACTCTTAGCATAGTTTATCTAACCAGTTTAATTGGTAGATATTTTTGTTCTTTTTAATCTTTTTTTAAATATTTTATTTATTATGTATACATTCTTCTGCATGTGTGCCAGCAGAAGGCATCAGATCTCATTCAAGGTGGTTGTGAGCCACCATGTGGTTGCTGGGAATTGAACTCAGGACCTCTGGAAGAACAGTCAGTGCTCTTAACCTCTGAGCCATCTCTCCAGCCCCTGTTCTTTTTTATCTTAACCTATTAAAAAATAAAGCTTGTGGTTGGCCAGAGAGGGCCTGAATTTGGTTCCTAGCACCTATATTGGGTGGCTTACTACTGCCTGTAATTCTGGACCGGAGACATCTGATATCTCTGGATTCCTAGGGGAAATCCCCATACACATATAACTAAAAAAGTAGGTGGGCAGGCAAGTTGGCTCACTGTGTAAAGGTACTTGCTACGAAGCTTGATGGACAACCCGAGTTCAACCCCTGGAATCCATGTGGTGGAAGGAAAAGACCAACTTCCACTCATTGTCCTCTGACCTCAATATGCTTGCCATGGTATGTACAAACCTACTACTGACCCCCCACACTAAACAAACAAATGAATGAAAGTTAACTCATTTGTGGAATTTCTTCTTATACTTTTGATGGATGTTGTCAGCTTACTCTTCTTCAAGAGTTGTATATTGATATTCCTGCATGTCAAGTGGGGATTTTTATGCTATTGCTTATGAAGCTAAGGTGGTATGAATTCATATTAGTGCTATACATTTAAGATATTAACTATAATCTCCATGGTAGCTGCTAAAATAAAATCCAATAAGGGATGTCACTGAAAAACCCCACAAATACAAGAAAAAGACTTTGATGAGCATGGTTCCTGGTTTTATTTTATTTACTTTGCATTTAGTTTTTTTTGTTGTTGTTGTTGTTTTTGGTTTTTTTGTGTGTGGTTTTTTTTGGGGGGGGGAGACTTAGTTCATGCATGCCTGTGGGTGGGTGGGTATCTATCTACCTACCTATCTATCTACCTGTCTGTCTACCTGTCTACCTGTCTGTCTGTCTGTCTGTCTGTCTGTCTGTCTGTCTGTCTGTCTATCTATCTATCTATCTATCTATATTTGAATTTAGAGATAGGGTCTTTTTCTGAATCTGGCTAGTTACTACCCACCCCCTTGCCTCCCATCCTGGGATTACAGACACACGATTGCTGCACCTGACTAGTGGATATTGGGGATCTGAACTTAGTTCTACATGCTTGAGCAGCAAGCACTTTAACCATCTTCCTAGATGCTATGTTTAGCTTGTGTGCTCGCACTCTCTCTCTTTCATTTTGTTTTTCAAGACAGGGTTTCTCTGTGTAACAGCCCTGACTGTCCTGGAACTCACTCATTAGAACAGGCTGGCCTGGAACTCACAGAGATCTGCCTGTTTCTGCCTCCTAAGTACTGGGATTAAAGGTGTGTACCACTACCTCCTGGCTCAAAATTGCACTTTTAAAAATCTTGCTGGTCTGGAGAGGTGGCTCAGCAGTTAAGAACTCACAACCATCTGTAACTCCAGTTCCAGGGATCCATTTCCTCTCTGGCCTTCATGGGCACCAGGCATGCACTTGGTGTGCATACAGGCATGCAGGCAAAACTCATACCTGTACATCTTTTGCAAGTAAAAACTATTTATTATGATAAGAACTTCTTTTTGTGGTGCTGAGGATGGAATCCAGAGGTTCATGCATAGTAGGCAAGCACTCATTGAACTACACTCACAGCCTTACTTTTTACATTTTAAGGTTTTTGCTTCAAAGTTAAATCCATAGCCTATCTTGAGTTGATTTATAGGTATGGGAATCGAAGTCTGGTCTTGGTAGATCTCTGCATCTTTTAGGCTTCATTCACTCCTTGGTCCTCCTGAGCCCTATGCTCCAACATTTATGGGTCTTTTATAGGCTTTCTATTCTCTTCTGTTAGCTAATATTGCCACTGTCTTCATTATAATAGCTTAATTGTAGCATGTGATTTTTACGTATTATTACATTCTTCAGGCTTTCTTTTTCACTCTCTGTTTCCTTTGACCCATAAAAATTTTTCATTTCTGTGCAGTCCAGTTTATTTCCCCCCTTTCTGTTGCATGTGTATTCATTTCATAATCTAAAAACCATTATCATATCCAAGATCCCAAAGATTATATCCTTGTATCTTTTATGAGTTTCATACTTTCAGCTTTTAAATGTAGCTCTCTGATCTCATCTCTGTTTTTAAAGATTTGTTTGTATATTTTTATGTGTTTAAGTGTATGTGTATGCACCACAGGCATGCCTGTTGACCTCTGCAGTCAGAAGAGGATGCCAGCCCCTAGGAAATGGAGTTACAGATAGTGGTTGTGAGTCTCCATGTGGGTGCTGGGAACTGAATCTGGATCCTCTGCAAGAACAACAAACACTGAGCTAGCTATCTTTCTAGCCCTGTGATCTATTGACCATCCCCCATTCGTCACCATCCTTCCTGTTTTTATTTGTGTGTGTGTGTGTGTGTGTGAGAGAGAGAGAGAGAGAGATCAGAGATCAGAGCTCAACTTGTGGGAGTTAGCTAAGGTTCTGGGCATTAAACTCATTGAACTCTGGTAGTTAGTCTTCCTAGCAGGCACTCTCACCGCTGAGTCATTATGCTGGACCCTCTGATCTGTTTTCAGTTATTTTTTTTACATTGTGTAACGTTTAGTCTTCCTGCTCACTGCCTGGGTCCTGTTGCTGCTTTCAGCCCCCAAATAACACACAAGACACTATATTAATTATGAAGCTGAAGCTGTTGGCTGTTTGCTTGGTTTCTTATCGGCTAGCTCTGACTTTATTATTGACCTATAATTGCTAATATATATTTTATAAGGACTTACCTTTTTGAGAATGCAGCCTCTTGTGTCCTTTTCTCCCAGGAGATCACATGGTGACGACTCTCTTTACTACATTTCCCAGAATCCTCTTTGACTCCTAGTCCCACTATTTTGCTTCCCTATTGGCCAACAATGTTTTATTTATACCAATCAAACATATATGCAGAAGGACTTCCCCCATCAGAAAAGGACATTTTTTTATTGCTTGTTTTTTAGCTATCTGTGGTCTCCTGTAGCCCTTCAATTCTTGTAGTTGAGAGGATGGTCTTGAATTCTTGGTCCTCTTGCCTCCACATTCCCCCCCAAGTGCTAGGATTACAGGTGTGTGCCACCATACCTGATTTTATGAGGTTGGAACCTGAGGCTTTCAATAGGCTAGCAAGTACTCTGACTGAACTATCTCCCAAGTCCAAGGATACGATCTTAGAGTTTAATTTTAGAGTTTAATTAATAATGTGGTTATCCAGCTGTCCCAAGAGCAGTGTCTAAAGACTCTGGTTTTTCCCCCATTGAATTGTAATGTGGCACCTTCACATTTTTTCAAAAAATACTTTTGGTATTTTTAATTATGTGTGTCTGTATGGGTGTTTTGTCTACATGCCTGGTGCCCATGGAATCCAGAGGAAGGTACTGGATTCCCTGGAACTGGAGTTAAGGACTGTTGTGAGCCACCATGCTGGGAACCAAACTTGAGTCTTTTGTAAAACCTTTGAGTGCTCTTAACTGCTGAGTCTCTTACTCAGGTTTGGTTCTCAGTACCCACATTGGAATCAGAGGATCTGATGGTACCCCCACAGTATACATACAGACAAGCAGGTCTGCACACAAATAATAAGTAAATAAATATAAGCTAAACCTGAGTCCTCTGGAAGAGTAGCAAGTGCTCTTAACTGGTAAGCATCTCTCTAGCCCAATCATGGAACCAAAATTACATTTACGTATTTATTTCTTTAGTGTATTATGTGGGTGGCATGGTGTTCTGAGGACAGCTGGTGGGAATTTGTTCATTGCCTCCACCATGTTAGTTCCAGGGGTCAAACTTAGGTCATTAGTAGATTTGGCAAGTAGGTACCTTTACCCAGTGAGCCATCTTGTCAACCTTGACACCTGTTTTAAAGAAAACCACTTCATCACATTTGTTTGGATTGCTTTTTAAATCTTAACGTTAATATTTTTCCTTTTGGAAAAGATTTATTTTTATTATTTTTAATTTTGTATATGTGCATGTTTACATCAGGTGCCAGTGGAGGGCAGAGGAATCAGATTCCCTAGAGCTAGAGTTACAGGAGTAAGCCATCATGTGGGTGCAATAGAACCCAGGTCCTCTGGAAGAGCAGCAAACGATCTTAACCATAGAGTCATCTCTTCAGCACCTCTCTTGTTTTTGTGTTTATTTTTTAATACTGATGGTTGAAATAAAGATTATGATTAACATCGTATATTTATAACAATAGAGCTTTAATTGATGGCAGTTTCACAAATTGGACTGGGGAAGGTCTCTCCACCCCACCCCCAGACAGGATTTCTCTGTAGACCAGGCTTGCTGGCCTCTAACTCAGAGATCTACCTGCCTCTGCCTCCCGAGAGCTGAGATTAAAGTGTGCTACACCACCTTTCACAGTTCTGAGTTTCTTTTCATTGTCCTTCCATCACATACTGAATAGCATTTATTTATTGCAGGGCAGGCATATTGGTAGCAAACTCCAGCACTGCTTATCTGAAAGGTCTTCAATTTGGAATGTGGTTTTGCCAGATATAGCATTCTTAGTTCGAAGGTCTTTTTCTCCCAGCACTTTATCTTGGGAGCCCACTGCCTTCTGGCCTCCATTTCTGATGACTAATTGGCTGTAAGTTTTATTTAGGATCTTGTGTATACAGTGAGTCATTTCTGCCCTCTCAGGATTCTCTGACTCTCTGCAGTTTGGTTGTTAGGGTCTTGGTGTGGTCTCTTGAGTCTGATATAATTGGAGTTTGCTGAACAGTTTGGATATGGAGATGCATATCCTATAGCAGTAGCAGGCCATTTTCTGCTGCTCTCTTTTTTCTTTCTTCTGGAATTCCCCTTATGTGTATATTGGTCCACTTGATCATGTCCCTATTACAGAGTTATTGATCAAGAAAAGCAAATCCAGTAATATAAGATAGTATAAAAAACTAAGATGTCAAAAATATATTATCAGCATTTAAACTTGAGACTCTGTCATTAGTTTGAAAGAGATGCTAATGTATTTGTTTTCACCTTTATCAGCACAAATATTAAATTTACACAAGTATTTTGCTTTAGAGGTTATATATTTGGCATTTATTTTAAAGATTTATTTTCATTATTTTTTTTTTTGTGTGTGTGTACGTGTATGTGTGTATTGTTGTTGCTTTGAGACAAGGTTTCCTCCTATAGCCCAGGTGGGCCTCAAACTCTTAATCCTCCTCCCTTAGTCTTCCCAAGGTCTGGAGTCAGACACCTGTACCACCATGACTTTTCCTGGCCTCCCTAGATGTTTATATTTTTGTTTACTTAAGACATTGCCTAGATGCTTATATTTTTAATATTCTCTTTCTCTTTTCCCCCCAGAAGGTGTGAAGTCTCAAGTTGCCCGACACAGTCTAAACTATATACAGGAAATTGGAAGTGGCTGGTTTGGAAAGGTAAAGTGCTCCTGACTTTCTTTAACTCCTTCTTGATTATACAGTTCACGCTTTAAAGCTAATTAGGAATTGTGTCATGTGACATTACATATTCTCTGTAGATACTGTAGTGTTAGTAAAAGTTTCCTCATCATCCTTTGCAACTGTGAGGTTGCATGAGTTCAGCTGTGCTGGGTGCAAAACTTTCTAAGAGGTTGTCTTAATTCCATTCAGATTGCTGTAGCAAAATACCATAAGCTTTAAGAAGCAAAAATTTATTTCTTGCAGCTCTGGAGACTGGGTTCCAGTTGATTGGGCATTTGATGAAGGTTTATACATGGTACCTTCTGGCCATTTTCTCACATGATAGAATGGCTTGGATGGACATTCTCTGGGATCTCTTGTAGTTTTTGTTTGTTTGAGATAGACTCTTACTGTGTATCCTTGGCTATCCTCAAACTCATAATGTAGACTAAGCTGGCCTCAAACTCACAGAAATCTGTCTTCCTCTGCCTCCCAAGTACTGGTATTAAAGGAATTCGCTGTTAAGCCTGTTTTTTTAAAATAAAGATTTGTTTGTTTGTTTATTTATTTGTCTATTTGTTTATTTATTCATTTTTATGTATGAAGTGCTTTATCTACATGTATGACTTTATGCCAGAAGAGGACATCAGATCCCACTATAAATGGTTATAAGCCACCATATGGTTGCTGGAAATTGAACTCAGGGCCTTTGGAAGAACAGCCAGTGCTCTTTTTTCTTTTCAATATATGTTTTTATTTAAATTAGAAATGTGAACGTTTCACATGTCAGTCCCAACTCCCTCTCCCATCCCTCCTCCCTTGTCCCTCCAACAGCCCTCCAGTCCCCCACTCAATCCCCACATCATTCCCCAGGGAGGGTGAGACCCTTCTTGGGGGGGGGTCTCTAAAGTCTGTCATTTTATCCTGGGCAGGACCTAGGCCCTTCCTCATGTGTCCAGGCTGAGAGAGCATCCCTCAATTTGGAATGGGCTCCCAAATCTCATTCATAAACCATGGTGAACACTTACCTACTACCCAAGTCCCCAGTGATTTCTGTGGCCTCCTTCCTGGCACTACATTCATGGAGTCTGGATCAGTCTCCTGATGGCCATTCAGCTATCAGTCTGGGATTCAAGAGCTCCCCCTTATCTGGTCAGCTGTCTTTGTGGGTTTCATCATCATGGTCTTGACCCCTTTGCTCATCACTCCTCCATCTCTGTCACTAGGTTCCAGCAGTTCAGTTCAGTGTTTAGCTGTGGGTATCTGTCTTTGCTTCCATCAATCCCTAGATGAAGGTTCTAGGATGGCATATAGGATAGTCATCAACCCTATCATCAAGGAGGGGCTATTAGTGTAGTCTCTCCTCTATTGTTTAGTTTGCCAGTTGGTGTTGTCCTTGGAGATCTCACTAGAATCAGCTCACTCCTCAAGCCTATAATGACTGATCTATTATGGTATCTCTCATCCTGCTCTCCTCTATTCTTACTTCGACTCAACCTTCCTGCTCCCCTCAGCCAGTGCTCTTAACTGCTGAGCCATCTCTCCAGCCCCGAGCCTGGTTCTTGTGTTTATTTTTCCTGGAGATGGTGAGGGAGGGAATGTGTGTGTATTGAGACTCTCATTATATTGGCCAGGTTGCTGAGAACTCCTAGGCTCAAGTGATTCTCCTGCCTCAGTCTCCCAAGTAGCTGGAGCTACATGTGTGTATCATTGTATCTAGCTTGAAGCCCTTCTTATAAGAACCCTGTTCTGTCCTAAAGGGTCTGTCCCCTGATGGGTCACAGTGGTGGTTAGTTGTCAACATGTGCATAATGATGGGGGAATACATACATTTACACCTTAGCAGAATTCTTTAAAAGAAAAAAAAAACACTTATAATTATTAGCTGAAGAACTATGTGAAAAGAAAAGACATGACTTTTTTTTTTTTTTTTTTTTTTTGGTTTTTCGAGAGGATTTCTCTGTATTGTTTTGGAGGCTGTCCTGGAACTCGCTCTGTAGACCAGGCTGGCCTCAAACTCACAGAGATCCACCTGCCTCTGCCTCCCAAGTGCTGAAATTAAAGGCATGTGCCACCAACGCCCAGCAAGACTTGTCTTTTTAAAAGCTTTTTTATCTTCAAGTTTAATTATTTACTTTCTTCTGTCTCACCTCTTTTTCTCTCTCTTCCCTGTATAGTACCTAAACTAGTTTAGATTGTAAACACTGACACTGAATACATCCAAAGGCTTTGACTTTGGATTTTCCTGGAAGTCAAGCCACGACCAAATCAAAGATCTGCCTGGCAGTTACATTACAGAGTGCCAAGATGAAAGCAGGGGAGTTGGTTGTAAGCATCAGTCTGTATGTTCCTTGTATGTGTGTTTTCTGGGCTGACCAGTTAGTGTTGGATAATCCATTGTTGTGCTCCTCCCTGCAGAAGACTGCTTGTCCGGCTCAGCATTCCTGAGTTCCCTGTAGTCTTTGTCCAGGAGGATTGAGGCATTGTGAGCTTTCCCTGTTTTTATATATATATATATATATATATATATATATATATATATATATATATATATTTTTTTTTTTTTTTTAAATTTTAGGCACAATCTTGCTATGTATTCAACCTCTTGATCTTTCTGCCTCAGCTTCCCAAGTGCTAGCATGAGAAGGGGTGTACCACCATGCCCAGATGTGCTTTATTTTGGAGGTTGAGAAGCAACTTCAGCCTATTTCTGTGTCAAGGTATAGGATAGAAGGGAGCAATTGTGAGAGCAAAGTCCTTTGAAAGCAAGAGGTCAGGTGTCAGTAGCACACACATTTGAAAGTTAGATCTTAGAAGCAGAGGTGGTGTTTTTCCTACATTGGGGCAGAAGCAGATGGTGTAGGTCTGGGTACAGGTGTACCAGTGGGTATCAGAGTGAGAAAGTTCACTTCTGCTGTCTTCAGTGGAGAGGCCATTTGTCTCCAGAGGGAAATAGGGAAAAGATGTATGGAGGTTTGAGTAGAAGGTGTGAGAGTCCTTGTGGAGAATGGGGTGCTCAGAAATCCTATACATTTAGAATGACAGCAGTCATCATCTGTAGTTTTCCCTCTCCTTTTGACTTTTTTTTTTAATAGTAGTTGAATTTAGCAAGCACCAAGGTCTGGCTAAGCTGCTGTATTTTAGAGAGGAAACAAGGGATTAGTGATGGGTAGGGTGGCTACTGGGTTTGCAGGGCAAGTTGGCTCCTTGTAGGTAGAGTTAGAGTGCAGAGGTAAGTAAGTTTGTGATAAAGAGACTTGTGGGGAAATAGAGGTCAGAATTCAGGGTCTGGAATATAAGGTATTTACTAGCAAGGTCTAGATCTGTGGGAATAGTGGCAGGGATTATGGGAAAGATGTTTGCAAGTATGATAAAAGGATGGAAAGGTCTGTTGGAGGAGTGTTTCAGCCAGTAAGAGCACTTGCTGCACAAGCATAAGAACCTGAGTTTGAAATCCCAGCACTCACATAACATTGCTAGACGTGGTCTGTGCACACTTGTAACACCAGCACTGAAGAGGAGGGGGCTTGATAGTTGCCATCCTATCTGAAAGATGTTTGCTCTAGATTCAGGAATAGATTCTGCCTTGAAGAAGTATGGTGGAGAGGATAAAAAATACCCTTTTCTGGCCTCTGCTCATCCACAGCATGTGCAACCTATACACTCCACATACTAATTGCATTGTCACATTCACAAACATACAAATTAAAATAAATCCAGTGGTTTGACTTAGCGGGTGAGAATGCTTGCCACTGAGCCTGATGATCTGTATTTAGTGCCTGGAACCTACACGGTAGGACAGAACTGACTACAAGCTGTGTATGTGTGCGTGTCTGTGTGTATGTGCTCCCTTCTCTCCCTCATACATTAAATAAAAATTTTAAAGTGTGGGGAGGTTGTCTGGTTTCTGTACATACTGAACACCAAGAATGCTAATAATGATGGTGGAGAGAAACAAGTTGAGTCAGGCAGATGCAGTAGCCCACCATTGTTCCTCCAGTTTTGGAAGTGGTGCTTATTGTGTATATATACAGGCTGGTTAATTAGAGCAAAGACTGTGATTTAAATAATACTCAGAATTTATTGTACTCTTCAGAGTTCTGCTCTTAGATTCCTGGTAAACACACTTAATTTTGTTTAGGTCTTTATTCTTATCTCTGGCATTAAAATTAATCTACTTTATACAAATACCTAAATGATCTTTCTCTATGTCTCTGTCTCTTTCTGTCCTCCCTCCCTCGCTCCCTCCCTCCCCATATGGCATATGTTTCCTGTGAATGCATGGAGGCCTAGAGGTTGGTGTTCTTAGTTGCTCTCCACTTTATTTTTTGAACCTGAAGCTCTTCAGTTGGGCTATAAATTAAGCTAGACTGGCTACCCGTTAGCTCCAGGGAGTCTCATCAGATTTATGATTACAAGGGTGCACCCACACACCTGACTTCTTCAATTTTGAGGATTGAACTCCAGTCCTGGTGCTTATAGAGCAAACACTTTACCACCTGATCATCTCCTCGGTGTTTAGAAACTATTTCAAAAGAAATTAATCAATCATGGTCATTCACTAAATATCCTTTTCTTTGCCACCAGTCCGAGATGAGCTGTGTTTGGGAATATTTTTGTATTGTCCTATATTTAACCTTTCCTTGTAGCAAGTTTTTAAGAGGTAGCTTACTTCACCTTTTAATCTCAGGGGAGTGGTATTTTTCTGTGTTTGTTTGACTGAAGTTTTTGGACAAGTCAAAGGCCTGATGTCATCAGAATACCATGGATTTTTAAGTCTCTGTGCGGTGATTGCTTGTTGGCTGTTTATCAGCCGACTGCCTCCCATGTGTAAACTGATACCCATGCACCTGATGTGCTTGCTCTGGAGGAGTGCTTGGGTTATTTGAATGGAACTCACACATCGTTCTGCTATTGTGTCATGGGTTGCTCCATGAAAAAACATTTCCAAGCACATAGAAAAGATGTATAACATAAATGTTTAAATAACCTGGTGACTTTTAAAATGGCCCTCTATTACAGCCCTTTCTCCCTTTCTTCCTCCCCTTTCCTTCTCTTCTTTTCTCCCCTCTTTCCGGATCTTTCAACAGAATCTCTCTGTGTAGCTCAGGCTAGCCTTTTATGAACTCTGTGTCTTCCTATGGCAGCCTCCACAGTGTGGGGGTACATGCATACTCTGTCATACCCAGTAAGTGTTTGACTTTCCTAAGCTTTGTGAGTTGGTATGCAGAGTAACAGGCCATTTAGTTGTTACTTGTTTCCCTTCATTCTGTTTCCTCCTTAATGAGGCATACATCTTCATCATTTTGGTAGAAGTGACAAGAAAAAAACATTGTTTGCTTTTAGGTCCTCCTGGGAGAGACTTACACGGGTACCAGTGTAGCAAGAGTCATAGTGAAGGAGTTAAAAGCAAGTGCAAGCCCGAAGGAACAAGATACTTTCCTGAAAAATGGAGAACCTTACTAGTAAGTAAGCCTTCGTGTGTGTTCTGCAAGTGGTCTGCGTTCTGAAAATTACATTCTTAAAACTACTTTGAAAACCAGTCTCATTAGACCCAAAGTGCCCACAAGTCAGTTGAAAACCATTTTACCTCTCAGCTTGGATAAGAAAAAGCAACAGGCTTGTGGAGGTGTCGCACACCTTTAATCACAGCACTCTGGAGGCAGAGGCAGACAGATCTCTGAGTTTGAGGTCAGCCTGGTCTGTAGAGAGGGTTCTTAGACAGCCAAGGCTACACAGAGAAACTTGAAAAACTAAAACTAAAACAAAACAAAAAAAAGACAACATCGATGGCAGGGATGCTGCAGCTGTCTGTCAAGTTTTCAAGCCAGCCGTCACAAAGATATTTCACTGAACATGTGCAACACACTTAATACAATAGGGAAAATATAGGTTTATGTAGGAAACCCAAGGAATCTGTCTCTTAAAATGTAGAAAAAATAATCAAGTCCATCAAGGATGCAAGATACAGGATCAATGTGCAAGAGTCACTTTGAGTAAGAAGTGTCTGTCGTTCAGTGGAAGAATGCTTGTCCAGCACATAGGAGGCCCTGGGAAAGCATCTTACTCTGTAGTCCCTGCTGACATAGAGTTTGCTATGTAAACCAGACTGGCCTGGAACCTCCCTCCTGAGTGCTGGGATTTAAAAGCATGTGTCACCATCCCCAGTTGTGATGTGACCTTTTGAGTTTGTCATGCTGTAATTGAAATCATTGTGGTATTAAAATGTGCAGCACTAGCTATTTCTTGCTGAACACTGCTGTGGCTTTTATTTTTACCAGTATTCTTCAGCATCCGAATGTTCTTCAGTGTGTTGGGCAGTGTGTGGAAGCAATTCCTTACCTTCTGGTATTTGAGTTCTGCGACCTGGTAAGTTTTTAGTAGAAATTCAAGTTGAAGTGTTTAGGGGTTATTTGTTTTTTGGAAATGGTAGGTGGGGCTGGCTTTAATATCTACCCATTGAAGAGCTTTGTGATGTGTTAGCTTGTCACCTTTCTAGTGTTCACTGTACCCAACCCTAAGTTTACTATTATGACCATGTTGAGTCCTACAGACCTCTGATTTAGCTTTTGATAGTTGTCAGTATTGTACATATAACTGAAAGAAGGCTCAAGGAGTTTAAGCACATACTAGGTAGCACTATATGGGTGAGCTAGAGCGTGGATCCTTCATACCCTCCATATCAACCAGGCATTTTGAAATTTTTTTTCACCCATCAAGGTAACTCGTGAAAACTTTTACCAAGTGAATACCACTGGTCATTCAGATGGTTTATTGTGTGTGTGTGTGTGTGTGTGTGTGTGTGTGTGTGTGTGTGTGTGTCTGTGTCTGTGTCTGTGTCTGTGTGTCTGTCTGTGTCTGTGTGTCTGTGTGTCTGTCTGTATGTATGTATGTATGTATGTATGTATGTATGTATGTTTGCTTGTGTGTGGTATGCAGGAGCCATGTGGAGGCCTGAGGCTGACATCAGTTGTCTTCCTCAGTTACTCTCTAGACTCCAAAATCATTAAGGCAGAGTCTTGCTGAACCTGGAGCCCTCACATACAACTAATCTAGCTGGATATTTTGCTCTGGAGATCCATTGTCTCACCTTCCACATACTAGAATTATAGGTAGGTGCCACACCCATTCAGCATTTATATGGATAGTGGGGATCCAAACTCTGGTCCTCACACTTGATCCACCAAGCTGTCTCCCCAGCCCCTTTCAGATTTTGAAAATGGTGAATGCATGCATTTATATTATTAAATTAGATGATCAGGAGTTCAAGGTCAGCTACACAGTGAATTTGAGGTCAGATGGAACTGTGTGAGACACTCCCTTGGAAAAAAGGCATTTTTTTTTTTTTTTTTATTTCTAGGCATGTTACCTATGGATATTGGTAGTTTGAAAGACTATTCTTCATTCGGGTACCTGAATACTTTTAATAACAATTTCTATGCGAAAATTTTGAATAAACATCTTTTCCCCAGTACAGAATATTTTATCTTTTAAGCCTATTTTTAGCACATAATAATTATTATTTTTAAAGAACATAATTGAACTTGCCAGATTTTAATTGATTTCTCAGTTTTAATTGATGTCTCAGTTTTCAGAACATTAGAACTTCCTTGGCTGTGTACAGAGAAGTGGGAGTGCCTCAAAATAAATCCCAGTTCACTCAGATAACACTCTGCTGCTAAAAAAGAAAGCAGACTATGTTGTACATTTAGCTTTAGCTCCTAAATATATACTTCAGATATTTCTACCCTTGGCAGAGGTGGTTAATTCCCAAGGAAAGTTAATGCCTTTACCCACTAAACCCCAGAGAAGTAGGCTTCTGATGAGCAGGCCTGAGCCCTCAAATGCAGGTACAGGTGTCCATTTACTGGCTCTGAACTCACCAGTCATGTTTGTCACACACAGCTAGAGGAAAAGGAAGCTAAATTCAAACTGGCAGGGGAAACTGAAACACTAAATCAAAAATCAAAAAAAAGGGGTTGGAGACACGGCTCAGAAGAGTGCTTCCTGTTTTCCCAGGACTAGAGTTATCCCCAGCACCCACTGCAACTCACAGCTATCTATAACTCCAGCTCTAGAGTCTACACACACTCTAGACCTCCGTGGGCACCAAACATACATGTGATGCACAGACATATCTAGGTCAACAAAACACCTATACATACCAGATAAAATTGTGGAGGGGGTGTCCAAAAAAAGGTAGAAAGAAATTTCCAAATACTATATTAACTAGGACAAGCATAATGAACATGTTCTAGATTAGGACTATAGGTTAGCAAGCATTTAACAATAAACTATTTGCAAGAGACTTAAAGCAGAGAAGAATGAGTGAGTTATACTTGCCCCAAAAGTTAAATTCTAGCTACGAGAAAGCCACTTAGACCAGATTATTATCATAGTGCATTAAGAACTGAGTTAAGGTCCCCAGAACCAATGTAAAGCTGTATGCATGTAGTCTGTCACCCCAGTGTTCCTTCAGTGAATGGGAGGTAGAGACAGGAGATCCCTGGAAGCTCGCCTGGCATATGCAGTGGCAAACAAGAGCTCCTGTCTCAAGCTTGAAGGCAGGAACTGACACCAAGAAAAGCTCTACCATTGCTTGGTGTGTTAGTATGCTTAGTCTCCTACCAGGGTTAAGACTGTTAGGGTGAAGTGACATTCGTCCCCATGGACCAGCTTTGTGCTCACCTTTCTGAGCTGAGAAGCTTCACACATTGGTTCTTCAGCAGTGAAGACTGAGCCCTCACCGGGCGTTGGTGGCGCAGGCCTTTAATCCCAGCACTCGGGAGGCAGAGGTAGGTGGATCTCTGGAGTTCGAGGCCAGCCTGGTCTCCAGAGCGAGTTCCAAGACAGCCTCCAAAACAATACAGAGAAACCCTATCTCGGGGAGGGGGGCGGGAGACTGAGCCCTCACTGGGTTCTGAAGTCTGGCTACCCTAAATTCAGTTTGTGCAGAGACAGCACTGTAGGAGCAGTCAGATGACCTCAGGAACTAGGAGACCTGGAGAGCTGAAAATGGTGCCTGTACCAACTATAGGAATATCCTCTGGGCCCAGTAAGCCCGGCAGGCCTCAGGTATACCTGGAGCCTTGTTCCTTATATACCTACCCATGGCCTTCCCAGAATCAGGCCATTCTGAATGGAGGAATGTCATCCAAAGGCAGGAGCCACCATCTGGTCCTAAACCTGGTACTAAGCCACTGCAGCCACAAAGGCTGTTTCCATCTGCTCTTAGGTCACAAGCTTTAATGGACGTCTACCTTTTTAGTTGTCACAAAACAGCTCTCCTGCTCACTGATAACATCTCCTGCATAGTCAAGGGAGAATATTTTTGTATTTAAGTAATCCATATACAGTTACCAGCCTTACTTAGAATACTTGGAACACTTCTGAAAGTGTGCGACAACTCTGCTGAATGAGTTTGTGGCAGGTTTGCAATAGCCAGGTTTATAATGCTTGTTGTGCTTGGGACACAACTTGGAAGATTACTGCAGGGTTTTGAATAACTTGCCATAGTGGATACATGATGCTTTCTCAGGATACCAGGGCAGTGAGAGTGTTTCAGTTGAGGATTGCTCATCCAACAAAAATGTACTGAATGTGTGTGGCGCTCTGAGAGCTGTCATTAGTACTCAGGGAATTCCAGCCTGAAAAGTCTACCCTGCCCAGTGTGCCTGCTGGTGACTCACCTGGCCTGTCAGTTTCAGGTAGATACCAGCAAAATTGATTTCATCCATGAAACGGTGATGAGGGCATAAAGGCGTTATTTTACAGAAAATGCATGGCATACAGGGTGTGTGTGTGTGTGTGTGTGTGAACACATGTGGAAACCAGAGATTGAGGTAAGATCTTAAGTCACTTCTCCACTTTTTTTTTTTAAAGACAAGTTCTTTCACTGGGCCCAGCTCACTAGTTCAGCTAAGGTGGTCAGCTAGTGAGCTCCAGGCATCTGTCTTTTTGTGTGCCCCACTCCTCCCTGCTGTGCTGGAATTCCAGGCTCCTGGGTTTTTATGTGGATGTTTGGGATCCAACTGCAGATCATCAATCATGTTTATACAGCAGAGCACTTTACCAGCTGAGCCATTTCCTCAGCCCAGCAATTATTTTACTTTCTTAAATGAATCTAACTGCTAATTAAAGATTTGAGTGGTTAATGACAGTGCTGCTGCAGAGACCCCAGTTGCTCAACCTCAGGTAAACATGGGATGTGCTGAGAGAAAATCTAGAATGAGTAGATTTTGTTTTATTTTTTAAATGCATTTAATTTTATTATTTGTGTGTGTGTGTTTGTTGTATGTGTTTGAGGTTGTGCACATGTTAGGGCACACATGTAGAAGTCAGAGGAAAACTTTCAGGAGTTGATTCCTATGTAAATTCTGAGCTCAAACTCAGATCATTGGGCTTGGTGTCAAGCACTTTTACCAAATAAATCATCTTGTGAGCCATCTTGCCAATCCTACCTTTTTCCCCTAGAATGTTTACTGTTTTAGGGATGCAACCAGGTATCTAGAACATGGTAGGTGAAAGATCTGCCACTGAGCCACACCTCCAAAGAAGTATAGAAATTCAGATTGGGATCTTAAGAGAGGCTTTGCCTGGAAGTGAAGTTTACAGAGTGACTTTGTTCAGGTGGGAATGGTCAAACCAGGCCTGGAAGCATGTCCACATGTCAGATAAATGGTAGTGTTGAAGTTGGGGAGGGTGGAAGGTAGACTTAAGAGCATGCTTGAGGCCAGGCTGTTAGCTGAGGTGCTGTAGAGTAGAGAGTGAACTTTCTTACTTTTACTTTTTCCTTTACCTCTCTCACTGCCTCCAGAGCAGGGGTACTAGGCATTTCAGGCAGTGTTCTTGAATGTCCTCCCAGGCCACTAAGACAGCAGGTGGATTTCAGTGGTGCTAAGGAAGACCTTGAGCTCCTGATCTGGGATTACAGACAAGCACCAATACACCCAGTTTACGCTTTGCTAGAGATGGAACCCAGGGCTTCCTGCATGCTAGGGGAGCACTCTATCAACTGAGCTGCACTCCCAGCTTAGAAAGTGGGTTTTCATTGCTCTTAGACCTGGAAGGTGGGCATAGGAAGGGAGGGTCCCAGCCAGCACCAGCCACCTGGTATGCCAAAGTGGTGTTTTGAATGAGCTGTCTCCCATAGTCTCAGGCATTTGAAAGTTCTCCAGTTGGTGGTGCTGTGTGGAGAAGGTTGTAACCTTCCTGGAGGAAATATGTCATTAGAGGTGGGCTTTGAAAATTAAAAAGCCTGTGCCCTTCCCATTGTGCTGTCTCTGCTTGTGTTTTGGTCCAAGATGTGAGTACTCAGTCTGTTTTCGACATCCAGTTCCTGCTGCCTTCTGGGTACAGTGGCTCAGGCCTGTGATCTCAGCACTCAGGAAACTGAACTAAGAGACTTGCCAGCCTCTACACACAGGGACTTCTAGGTCAGGCTGCGTTACAGAGTGAGTCCCTGTATGAAAAGGAAAAAGGAAAATACTTCCATGGTAGCTATCTTTGGCTATGTTTTATATACAAAATAATGAGGCTGTAAAATAAATATAAGCCCAATAAAAATCTGAAATTATAGATTTACTCCTAAGTTCATCATTGTTAGACTGTTAATGAAATGCTGGCATGGCATTGCATGGGAATATGGCTGGCCCAACTTGAACTTGGGGCACATCATTTGGAGCTTCTCCAAAAGTTTTCTGCCTTCCTTTGCTCAGCAAGCAGGTATGCTAAACATATCTATGTCCAGTATTATTGGGGAGTTAGAGACACAGTACTGAACAGGTGAAAACCTACTTGTGCTCACAGCTTTCTTGTAGTGGAATAGACAAAGAAAATGAACATCTGCAAACAACAGAATACTGTGGGGAGATGTATAACAACATGGCTTACGTTTTAAATGATGGACCTAAAAGATTAGAACTAGGGGTTGGAGAGATAGCTAAACAGTTAGGAACACTTGCTGCTTTTTCAGAGGAGCTGCATTTAATTGCCAGCACCCACATGGCTACTCACAGCCCTCTGTAACTCCAGTTCCCTTTCCTGACCTCCACAAGACATACATGAAGGCAAAACATACATATGGATGAAATAGTATTTTAAAGGCTAGATCTTTGGATCAGTAATAGAGCACTTGCTAAGAGTCCACCAGTGATGGGCTGGGGATGTAGCTCAATGATAGAGCACCCACCTAGCATGAACAAGGCCTGGGTTCAACTCCAAGCCGTAAAATCAACAACAATATGGAGAACTTTGACTGCTCAGACAGGTGGCTGTGGGATGTGCCTCAGGCATGATAGCAGTGGCCCCCCGAAAACTGGCAAGAACTGGAGACAGATGGCTTAGAGATGGGTCTAAAGGTAGGATTCACGAGTGGCATCTTTGATTTTTGTCTGATCTGCTGAACAGTGGTGATGCCTTTCCTGCATCGGGACGGGTTGGCCTGTTTTGTTCTAGACATGCATTAGGCTTGAGCTGATTCCTAGGCATTCAAGGAGAAAAGCACAAGGTTTTAGAGGAAGGGCTGGCCAGCACAAAACACATGGAGCATGGCTCTGTAGTGGCTCCAGAACAGTGAGAGGAGGAAGAACCAGGGAAGGGCCACCAGGAGTTTTGTGAGATAGGAAAGCTTGCAGGAAATTGTGGTGCATGGAAGCCAGGTGGAGAAGGCTAAAGTAGTTATTTTGTTTAATAACTTCTTACATGTACTTATTTTATGTGGGGCAGGGTGGGAGGAAGCACATGTGTGCCATGGGGACCATCTTGGAGTGGGTTCTTTCTATCATGTGGAGTATGGGGATGAAACTCAGATTGCCAGCCATGGTGTTGAGCACCTTTATTTGGTGAGCCATCATGCTGCCCCATGGAAAGGCTGGGTTTGAAGGAAGAAAGTCACCTTGGGCTTTCTGTTTTGCTAGCTTTTGGCAGACCTGCTAGCTGTGGGGATGGGGATGTTCAACAGCTGTAGCTAAACAGTGGGTGTAGTTGTGTTGGGGGCAGAGAGGCTCATGCAAGGAAGGAGGCCAGAAGACACAGCCATGTGAGGAGTCTATGCAGGAAGGATGACAGAAACAGGAGTGTAGCAAGAACAGGCTGAGAGGAATAGTAGAACTGAAAGAGGACTCCTGAGGAGATGGGTGTAGAAGGCTACAAGGTGAATAATCACAACAAAGAGGCAGGTGATGTTGGGATTGCATCCAGACACAGGCCTCTGTGCTTCAATGGGGACATGCCCATTTCGTTAAGGGACATACTGGGGCGTACTTCAGTCATGAAGATGAGAGAAATTCAGGGTTATTCCTGCCTGAATTTGAGGTCAGCCTGGGCTACATGAGATCCTATCTCAAAACCAAATTCTTTAGATAAATTAGATATATAAATGACCAGTGTTTCGGACCACTATTTCTGTTACAATAAGTGTTAACATTAAATGAAATTAAAATGTATTAAAAATTAATTCATTGTCCTCAGTGATCTGCCAAAAGCCTGCATAAAGCCCAACTAGCCTTCTGTGTTGGAATTTAGGGGGCTTTTGAGTGGCCTATGCACTGGAAATTGTAAGGTCCAGCTCTCTATAGTTCTTGGTGGATGTCGCCATCTAGTGTCGGTAAGTTGTCTTTCTTGAGTTTTCTTAAATTTTAAAACCTGGATAAAGGGAATTTGATTTAGTTCAAAATACATTGAGGTTCTTGGTATTTTTTATTTTTCTTTAAATAATAGACTGTAGTAATTGCCTATGTCTACTCACTAAGCACCATTAAAATATAAGTAAGACAAGCTGGGCCCTATGGGCATAGGCCTGTACTTTTAGCTACTTAGGAGATTATCAGGAGGATCACAAATTCAGGTCCAGCCTGAGCAACACAATGAGACATTGCCTCATAATAAAAAGCCAAAAAGGGACTTGGAATGGAGTACCTTGGGTTCAATTCCTAGTATGTGTGTCTCTGTCTTTTTCTACACACACACCCTCAAATATCTAAATATTGGTTTGTCTGTTTTAGATAGAATGAATCTTTTTAGAACGGTTCTTGAGGTAGAATTCCTTTACTGTAATTGAAAGCTGTTTTTGATTGGTTGATTGATTGGTTGGTTGGTTGATTGATTGATTGATTGATTTTGAGACAGGATCTCTCTACATAGCTTTGGCTATTCTGGCTGTTATGTAGACCAGGCTGGCCTTGAACTCACAAAGATCCTGCCTTTGCCTCCCAAGTGCTGGCACTAAGTAAGTGTCCACGATGTGCCTCCAGTTGTTTTATGTTTAAACTGTGGTATCAAGAGAGTTCCAGAGTTACTCCTGAACTATAGATCTAACTATGGCTGGGCCCTTTGAGAGTCACTCAGGGATGTCACTGGGAGAAGGCAATTTAAGAATAGGAGTGGTGGGTTGGAGAGATGGCTCAGAGGTTAAGAGCACTGACTGTTCTTCCAGAGGTCCTGAATTCAATTCCCAGCAACCACATGGTGGCTCACAACCATCTGTAATGAGATCTTTGTGCTCTCTTCTGGAATGGAGGCAGAACAGTGTATACATAATAAATCTTTTTAAAAAAGAGAGAGAGAGAATAGGAGTGGCATTGGACACACTTGAGATGATGTTGAAAAACAACTCCATTTCACAGCCACAGTCATTTGTAAAGTGTTGACTAAGAGCTGCTGTTTGCTTTGCAGATTGGCAAGAACAGCATGATTATGTGAAAGTAGGTTTCCTCCCCTCCCCTGCCCTGCCCTGCCCTGCTCTTCTCTCTTCCTGAAACTGGGTTTCTCTGTCCTGGAACTCAATCTGTAGACCAGGCTGGCTTTGAACTCACAGAGATCCACCTGCCTGTGCCTCCCACCACAGACTGGGCAGTAGGTTTTTCTTTATTTGGGTATTGCTACGACAGTGGTGCCAAGCAATGAATAAGTAAATAAACAAACAAACAAAATTTTAAAGATGCCACTTGATTGTCAGTGTTAGTGGATTTAAATGCTGTTTCTGTGTTCTGTTTCTTAAGGGCTGCCTTAGGGACAGCCCATTTGCCTATAGTTCTGGAGTTTCCTGCGGAACTTCTCTGAATTAATTTGGCATTCAAATCTTTCATTAGTCCTACAGTTCGCACAGTTGGAAAGAGCCTAGCCTTAATGTAGAGCTGTTTGTGTTGGGGTGAGGAATTCTAGCAGGAACAAAGAGAGAGAGTTTTCCATGTTTGGAAAGAAAGCCAAAGGCTCTCATGCCATGGCTGGGTATGAGAGAGAACATTGCAGTGCTGATGGTGAAGAGTGGCACTGGCTGTGCATGATACTGGTAGTCCTGTTGAGTGCTTGGCTGTGCATGATACTGGTAGTCCTGTTGAGTGCTTGGCTGTGCATGGTGGTGCTGGGTGGCTAGGTATGCACAGTGGTGCTAGGTGCCTGAGTGCACACAGTATACTGGAGAAGGATGCTGTTTCCTTGTAAACCTGTTATGGTGCCGGGTGGTGGTGGCGCACGCCTTTAATCCCAGCACTCGGGAGGCAGAGGCAGGCAGATCTCTGTGAGTTTGAGGCCAGCACAAATGAAAAAAACCTGTTATAGTCTGATTAGAAGAATTCCACAGGTATGTGTGATAGATCTTAAGTTATCTCGAATTTATTCTTGTAGAATAAATTGATTTCATCTGCATATTGATTTAATTTACTTGCTTGTTGACTAGAATTTTCTTGATAGTAAACTAAAAAGTGTAAGCACAGTTTATTAGAACTTCCTCTCTCCGTCCCTCCCTCCCTCTCTCCCTTCCTTCTTCCTGATGACCTTTAATCCTCCTCCTCTTGCCTTCACCTTTCAAGAATTAGAGACAGGCATTGTCTTGAGCTCTTGAGCAAATTTCCTCAGCCTCCTAAGCTGAAGTTTTGTATCTGCAGAATGCAGTGGGTAACAGTTACAAAGCCTCCTATATATTTTACACAGTGCTCAAAAGCACAAATGGTAACCCCAGAACTTTAGAGGATGAGATGAGGATTTTTGACTAGCCTGGACTACATAGCCAAACTCTGTCTCAAAACAACAAAATAAGATTAATCCAAAATAATCACAGTTATCAGTGTAAACATTTGTGTGCATACACATGCGTGTGTGTGCGTGCGTGCATGTGCGTGTGTAAGGATCATTAAAACTAGGAATACAAACAACTGCAGGTCCTGTGTGGGACCTAGACACTGTATTATCATGTACCAAGAATTAAACATGGACAGCTATCTGTGGAAGTTTCTAAACATCCTCACTGCACTTAATTTATGTTGTCCTGGGAGGAGTCAGAAATTTACATTGTCTTCAGAAATTTACAAGAGTGTTGGCCAAGGAGAATATCCATCTTGTAATTCTTTTCTTGAGTGGGATTTAAGAAAGCTGAAAAGATCTTGAGTTGCTTTCTGCTTTAGTAATAGACCATAAAGGTCTTCAGTTTGGGAGCTGGGAAGATGGCTTAGTCGGTGAAATACTTACCATATAAACATGAATACCTTAGTTCAGTCACCAAAACTCATGTAAGAAAAGCCAGGGACAGTGGTGTCTATGTTTGTAGTCTCAGCCCTGAAGAGAAAGACTAAAGGATCCCTTGAACTAGACAGCCAGCCAGTCAGTCATACCTAGTAAGCAAGCGCCAGACCAATAGGATACACTGTCTCAAACACTAAGGTAGGGAGTGATTAAGGAATGTGTCAGGATTGACCTCTGGCCACCCAATACTTAAAATACACTCTTGAACACGGATGTACATATTCCTCTCCTCAGAAAACTCTCATTTGGATTAGGTCACATCAGTAATGATCTGTTTTTGTATAAGGAGGAATATAATGTGTTGTTTCCTCAACTGTACTCCCCCAGGCAGATATGATGTCTATGTGTCCTCTTAAACAGGTAGCCTAGAGCACTCATGGCAGTAGCTGGGGAGCTGAATGCCTGTGTGTCTGCCTGGGGTTTTTTCCTGCCTAGGCTTATTAAATTGAATTGGTGAGTGTTGGTGAGTCTCTGGGGAAGGAACCTGGGTGAGACCTGAGCCTTGTTACTAGCACTCAGTGGCTTTCCTCACCTCTTCCACCTCCTTCTTTTTTCAGTCTACACTCCATGACTCACTCATGCATAAATGGTGGCCATGGAGCCTTGTACTAAAGCACTCACTGACCATGTGTATTCTGCAAATGGAAGTTAGGTGGTATGAATAGCATTGTTTCTTTAACTCTCCACATTGCCTCTTTGTTACCTGGAGCTTTCCAGACATCTTCACTGCACTTAATTTAATTGTGCATCATTGTAAAATTATATTACATTTACTGTTTTGTATGTGTTTGTATGATAACTAGTGAGAATGACTCTTAAAGCAAAATAATATGTACTTTATGTTGGTTGGAATTACTTTTAAGTTGTTTAGTAAGTCATCCTAATAGTTCAGGTCAACTATAGTGCTAGCCTAGGTGCTTGGTTTCTTCTGGTGCTGCACTTGTCACTCATGTGGGCTGGTTTTCGCAGGGCGACCTGAAGGCTTACCTGCGCAATGAGCAAGAGCATGTGCGGGGCGATTCACAGACCATGCTGCTGCAGAGGATGGCGTGTGAGATTGCCGCCGGGTTGGCAGCCATGCACAAACTGCACTTCCTTCACAGGTATGTCTCACCGGGCACAGGCTGACCTTCACATTACTGCTGTTGCTGCTATCTGAAGAGGTTGTGAGGTTTGGGAAGAAGGGCTGGGAATGGATGCAGCTTAGTGGTAGACTGCTAACATGCCTAAAACTCTGGGCTTGATAAATTGGGCATAGTGGTACACGTATATAATCCCAACACTCAGGAGGCAGGAGAATCAGAAAGAAGTTCAAGGACATCCTTGACCACATAGTGAGTTTGAGGCCAACTTGGGATACATGATACTCTATCCCAAACTGTCAAACAAAAAACAAAGGCAAGAATGGAGGAAGGAAGAAACCAAAGAGATCAGGTTATAGCGTGAGCTCTTTGCCTAAAGATGTATTGGTAAATAAAGGCAGAGCTGGGCTTCAGTTAAACCAACACCAAGGAATAGAATGAATATAGTCAGAGTCTAGAAATTACTTGAGGAATTGAAGCAGTGTTAGAAGTCTGCAAGCCTCAGAGTAGGGAGTGAATGTACCTGGTTCTCTCCTGACTCTGGCTTATTGAGTCTGATCAGTCAGCTTTAGGCTTGTGATTATACTCAGGATCTCAGTTTATGTGTCTGTTTACAGTCCTGAGAAAGAGTGCTGTAGGCCAGCAATGCCTCTTTCCATTAGGTGGTGGCTTTGGTTTCTGGTTAGTGCACAGGCTGGTTTAAGAATGTGGGGATTAGGTCTGAAGAGGCCTCTTTCTGTTTGTACACCATAGGCTTCCTTCTGTCCTAGCATAGGTGACTGACTGGTCTGCTCCATGAATTGGAAAGGAGAGTCCTACTTATTCTCCTTTAGACTTTAGGCTTTTGAGTGCCAACTTTTCAAAATAGATTTCTTTATTTGTATGTAGGGTCAGATTCCTTTTTTATTCAAAATGTATATTTTACACGTTAGTTTTACCTTTCTGGGTTTTTTTCCCCCTTTTTTTGCTTTTAAAAAATTTAAGTTAGAAACAAGCTTGTTTCACATGTCAATCTCAGCTCCCCAGATTCCTTCTTGATCACTGTCTGTCTTTGAGTGAAAATACCTTTGAGGCAGGAGCTCTTTCTAGCTGGTGGTATGAGTGGGGCTATGGGCTTGAGATGGTAATTCTATTCCTCATGCTTGCATAGCATCTTTGCATCCTGATGTTTGTTGATACTGTGTTACTTTCTAGGTCTCTAGGGAAGTTTGGCAGGGCCTCTTTAGTTGACTTTAAGTAATCCAGAAGACTCTTCACCCAACTATTTGAAAAAGCACACCTGTCTAGAGGAGATGTCTGTGAATTTGTTTTTGTTTTTCTTTGGTTGGTTTGGTTTGGTTTTTTGAGACAGGGAATCTCTTTCTCTCTGCAGCCTTGTCTGTTGCTCTGTAAACCAGGCTGGTCTTGAATTCAGAGATCCACCTGCCTCTGCCCCCTGAGTGCTGGGATTAAAGGTGTGCCCCACCACTCCCTGGCAAAATATTGTATTTTTAAAATAAGCCAGGCATTGGTGGCACATGTGTTTAATTCCAGCACTCCAGAGGCAAAGGCAGACAGATCTCTGAGTTTGAGGCCAGCCTGGTCTACAGAGTTCTAGAATGGTCAAGGCTATAGAGAGAAACCCTTTACTGAAAACCAACCACAACAAAAAAGTCTTGAACTAGAGAAATGGCTCAAGGATTAAGACTGCTCTTTTAGAAGACCCAAGTTCTGTTTCCAGCACCCACAGCAGGCAGCTCAACTGTGTGTAACACCAATATCAGGGGATCTGGCTTCTCTGCTGTTCCCAGGATTAAATCTTTTTAAAATTTTTAAATAAAAAGCAAGTCTGAAAGTAATTTATTTTAAGTATGAATCATTTATTTATTATTTGTTTATGGGAAAACACCTGGTTATATTTGGGGATGTGGTGAGCAATATCAGACTTGCTCCTTTTACATGCTCATGTTTACTTCAGGGTTGGAAGAAAAAAAGGCAGTAGTTTTTCCTCCACATCCATTTCTTGATTGATTTGCAGTAGTAAACAAATTATTTTGATAAGGTATTTCTAATTGTGAAAGGTGGGCCTGGAGAGAAGGCACATTGCCTATCATACAGAAGACCAGGTCAGTTCCCAGCACCCACAGCTCATCAGCACCTGGAACATCCCCTCCAGAGAATCCAGTGTCCTCTTCTGGCCTCAATGGCAGCTGCACACACATAGACACACACACAAATGTAATTAGAACATGAAAATCAGCAACATGAAGTTCCCAGAGATGACTGGAAAGTGTGCTTGAGTCCTGCTCACCACTGTGTTCTTACAGATGTCATAGCCAGTAATGTTTTCCCATGCTTCCTCAAGGAAAAGTCTTAAGAGACTTGAAAACAAATAAAGATAAATCATATGATTTGGATGATATTCAAGAACAAAGACTCAAGGTACAGAAGCACCCTGGAACCATTGACAGCTGTTACATTCTACTTTTTAAAACAACTGCTCTGGGCAATAGCTTGGTCGGTAAAGAGCTTAATAGGACCAAGTTTGACTCTGTGTTTTTTATTTATTTAATTTATTATCCACCAGATTTATCTTCTTTTTATGTGTATGAGTATTTGCCTGTGTGTATGTATGTATACCACACACAAGCATTGCCCTCAGAGTCCAGAGAGGGCATTGGGTCCCTGGAACTAGAGTTACAGTTGTGAGCCACCATATCCAAATGGGGAAGAAACCCAGGTCCTCTGCAAGAGCAGCAAGTACCTTTTAACCACTGAGCCATCTTTCCAGTTCCAATCGTGTTTTATTTTTATTTTTATTTTGTAAAATCGAGGGTGGCGTTGCATGCTTGTAATCCCAGTCCTGGGCAGGCAGGGTGGGGGAGTGGTATTATAAGACAGTGTCTGAGGAGCAGCACCTGAGGTTATCCTCTGGCCTCTGCACACACATGTGCATACATAACTGCACACTCAGGTGTCCATATACACACCACACACACACACACCACACACACACAGGCTCTTTGATATGAAGTTTCATGTGGGGCAAACTTCTGTTCTTTATAAATTCTTCTTGTGTGGGTAGCCTTCCATATGGCATTATTTTAAAATTAAGATTTAGAATATTGGTTGAGTCAGAGAAAACTTGGTTGAAATAGACCAGCCCACCTGTCTAACCCGAAGCTGTCCTCATGTTGGAAACTGATCTTGTAAATCACCCTAGTTAAAATTTGTTTTTACATAATGTTTAAAGAGAGTCTTATCTCAGGGTCTCAGGCAGCCTGTGTTTCAAAGGTGGCATATCCAGCCTTCCTGAAGGTCGTGTGAACAGCACATGCTGCTGTTACCTTTTCACAGGTGATCCAGAGCCTAGGGTCCCTTGCCCTCCACTTGGAAAGTCTCTGAGCAGCAGGGTACTATCAGGTCACCTTGGTGGGCAGTGTATGTGCTCAAGCTTGCTGAGTAGCTGACTTGTTAGCCAACAGGAGCCTTTTCTAGACTGGCCTAGTTTTGTTGATGATGTTTTGCTTGTTGTTTTTTATTCCTTCCCTCCCTTCTTTTTCTAAGATAGGGTTTCATTGGGTAGTTCTGGGTGGCCAGGAACTCACAGAGATCATCAGCCTCTGCCTCATAAACTAATTAAAGGTGTACACCACCACACAAGCTAAAAAGATTCTTTAAAAGAAAAAAAAATATTGTACCCAGTGGTCAGTAGGCCAGGACATGAGAGTTGCAAGTTCAGGGCTAGCCTGAGCTACATAATGAGACCCTGCCTCAAACAGAGAAACAAAATGATTATCCTAGTATTACTTGAAAGGGTGGCAAATAGGAGCAGCAGACATTCACAAGGGAGCTAGTGTAAGCTCCAACTGTGCTGTTAAATGTTACAGTAATGACTGAGGATGACTAGGCTGGTTTATAGGAAGGATCTCTATACTGTGATATAAGCATGAAGGTGCAATTTAGTAGTCATAACAGTGTATGCTCCTCTTTGTATATTGTTTTGGTGTGTGTACTATGTAGAAAAACTGTACCTACCAGTTTGTAAATCTGTACTACCTGGAAGGGTAGAGGGAAATGAGGAAGACTTTGAAAAAAAAAAACTTTATACATTAGGAGGACACAGAAGGAGCCCAGCACCCTTACTGCCCAGTTAATATGGCATCTGTGTGTAGCTCAGTTGATAGAACACTGGCCTGGCATCCTCCAGGCTCTGGCTTTATTCCAGGCCCCAAGTAAACCAGGTATGGATCTGCACGTCTGGGATTCCAAGATTTGGGAGGTGGAGGCAGATAAGACAAGAAGTTCAAGGTTTTCCTTAGCTACACAGAGAGTTTGAGGCCATTCTGGGCCACATGAGACTCAGTAAATCAAGGCACACACCATCTACTGTTGTGCCTGCAGAAAGTCACCTGGATATAAAGCACTAAACACTGCATCTTTCTAGGCTAGTCCAGGCCAGGCCCCCTGAGAAAATTAGCATTCCAGGTGGAAAGTGCTCGCTCCCTACTTAACTAGCACTTGGACTACTGATTTGCACACTGGAAATCTAGTAGCTTTCTTTGATCCTGATCCAGGGTGGCTTCTAGTCTAGACCTGGCTCTGGGAAGGTTGTCTCCTGGTAGTTAATCTTGGTGACAGAGCGTTTTAGCAAAGCTGTCTGGTTATGGTGCAGGTCCTAGGTACAGGAACCTGAGGGAATAGGCCTGAAACCTCAGTGTCCCTCTCAGAAATAGAGTTTCAGCTCACATCCCAGGGAGGCTCATCAGACGTGCACTGACTCCTAGGATATGCCCATTCTCAGCCTGCCCCAGGTCTGCTGCCTGCTGTTTTGTTTAAGGATTAGGGAAGTGGGTCCCCCAAGTGATTCTAGGATGCATTTGGTGGTTAGAGCCATCAAGGTCTTGCTTTAGACAGGTCCTTGAACACTCAGGTTGGCTTTAGTTTTAGGTAACATGTTTGGTTTTGTTTAGATTTGGCTCATTTTGTGTGTTGTTGGTGCTGAGGATGGAATTCAGTGCCTCATGTGTACACTGAACTCTAAAAATGAGGGGTTCTAGGTGTGGACTTTATAACTGAGCCATGCTCCCACCTAACCTTGGTGTTAGACATTCTCAAAGCATCCCTTTTCCCCTGTGTGTTCAGGTGCAGCCTCCATTCTTGGTGTCCACTTGGAAGTTTTATCCCCTGTGCTTAGACTCTGAACTGGACATGGAGTATGACTCCTAGAGTGGTACTTAACCTCTGCTGTCATATTCCTCCAGGGTCAGAACCCTGGGCAGGTTAGTGTCCATTAACCAGAAACTGCTTATTTTATTTGACTATCTTGTCTAGTTTTGCAGTAGTGTATAATGGGAGACTAAGCTAGAGTCAGTTAGAGGCCTGGCTGTCCAACTCAGCCTTGATGCTAGATGAGCCCAAGGAAAAAGCCACCCAGGAGACCTTATCCCATCCCATCACCAGTCCCAGAAAGTCCAGCCAGCAATTGCAGACAGTCTGTAGACACTGTCCTCTATGTCTAGTCAGAATTTTACAGTGGAAGAATTCTGCATTCCCAGAGCCCAGTAGATAGCTGGTATGCAGTAGGTATTCAGTAATGTAGTATTTCTCAACCAGCAAGGATAGACCTTATTTATAAGCAGAATACAGGCCATCACCATTCTAGGAAAGCTTTTGCTCCCCTCTCCCCCAGGTTTCTTGATATAGTGCTGGCACATCTGAGTTTCATAGCGTGATAGACATGGCCCTTCAGAGCCTCAATGTTTTGTGGGTGCTGCAGGCAGACAGTGAGGGGGACAGAGAGGGCAGTTAGGGTTGGAGTGGTTAACTCTTCTCTCATCAACTTTACAACTCTGAGTCTCCTTTGATCCCTCTGAGCATATTTCTTCTGTAGAGTTGGGAATCTCTTTTATCAAGAGTGAATAAGATAGCATAAGCCAAGCTCCTGGAAGAGTTTTCAGTGGCTCTCAGGCAACTGGCTCCTGTCTTCACTCTCTCTATCAGGAACTTGGTCACTCTGCTCCCTGTAGATAGAAACTTGACGTAGGTTAATTTGGAGCTGGCCTTGGTCACCTGGAGCCATTTGCACTAGAGAATCATTCTATAGATGGGCAGACTGTGATGTGTAGCTACCCATGTTAAAAACCAAATGTGATGAGATGTGACTTGGAACCCATTGACCTGCTGCCAAATGGAATGACCAGCCAGTGCCTTCTGAGAGCCAGGCAGGGCTGGAACTTGGGCAGCCTTGTCACCAGACCTGTTTTTCAGCTTGACGGAGAATGCTGGCTGCATTTGTGTTTCCTGACCTGAGCAGACTTGATGTCAAGTTGCACGCTAGCTAGCACCTTGTATTTTTTTCTTTTCCATAGCTTTGCACATTAATGGGTGCAGAGAATACTTAACCATTAGCATTGGGGGCTAATTACATCATTATCTTGAATCTAGATAATAATCCTAAAGTTTTTAAAGACATTCTGTGTACATTTTTATTATGCTCCTGTAATCTCCATTTCTGTGCACACACATTAAATAGTTTTAAAAAAAATTGGTGAGCTCTATATTGTTAAGGACAGTGAAGTCAGAAAGTGTCCAAGGTTTTGCCAACGGCTCAAAGGCTTCATGATAGAGCACCATGTGTATCATTGTAGCATAAAGAGCCACTCAGTACAACTGAATCAGCATTACACTGAGACCCAACACGTGCAAGGTACAGTGTTGCCACCACCTGCTGCTGTTCCTTGTAGCTGTTGATGGTGAGAGTACGGAAGCAATTGACCTGCTAGGAAAGTTCTTCCAGCCCATGCTCTCTAGTAGGTACTGTGTCTTCCTCCAGCTAATAAATAAGAAAACTGAGTCACTTGGGAAAAAGGAGATCTGATCTGTCTTAGAGAAACACCTGGGTAGCTCACAACCACCTGTAACTCCAGCTCTAGGGTGTCAAACACCCACTTCTGACCTCTGAGCATGTAAACTCATGTGACAAACCTACACACAGATAGACACTCACACATATAATTAAAAAATAATAAAAAAAGAAAATGTTTTGAAAACAAAAAATACGGGGGAATTTTTTACTTATTGAAGTATGGTTTTGTTTGATATGTGGTAGAAGACAATCTCTTGTGTTGTTTTTCCTGTTCATTTTATTTGATACAGTGTTTCTAGTTGGCCTGGAAGTAGATGAGGCTGGCCTCCTGTTTCTGCCTCCCTAGCTCTGGGTTTGCAAGTGTGCAGCCTTTTTATGTAGGCTCTGGGGATTAAACTCAAATCCTTAGGATTGCATGGCAAGCAAGCATATTAAGTACTAAGTCATCTCCCCACCCCTCAAAGTACCAGTTTTATAAAAATGTGCTTGTTCTTCAAGTGGATCCTGTCTGTAAATTGTACTTCATGGCAGTGTGCTCTTCTTTACTCCCTTGGGAAGGTAGAGTGGGAAGAGACAGCGCCTGCATAGCTTTGAAAAGTGAGGGCACTTAGGTGGGGGCACAGAGTAGCTTTTGGACCTTTGGAGTTGCACCTTTATTAATAGAGTGAGAGACTGTTTCTAGCCTCAGATTATAAAGAAAATTCAGGCAATTTCAGTATTTCAAAGTTCTTCCTGAGTTACTCTTTAAGTGCCGTGATCCAAACCACTGATGTAGGTATGTTCAGTACTTAACCAGTGATCTTGATTTTGAGCCTAAATTGTGGTTAGGAATGTGGGAGACAACTATGAAAAAAACTAGGACACTAATTATTAAGCAGAGAGCCGGAGGCACGCTGGTTTTAAAACTGACCTGTGGCAGTTTGTGTGTCAAGGTGCAAGCTGCGGATCCTATTTGCTCTTAAATTGGCCTTACTCCTTCCCTTTGCAGTGATCTGGCCCTACGGAATTGTTTTCTCACCTCCGACTTAAATGTCAAAGTGGGCGACTATGGGATCGGATTCAGCAGATACAAGGTAAACAAAGCTCTGCCTCTGTCTCCTTAACCTGCTTAGTGTCAGTCATGGAGTTGGGTTGAAAAATGCTATTTGTGCTTGAAGAGGGGGTGAGAGCCTTAGTCTTCGTGACATGGCCTTTCTAGAGCAGGGTCTGTCCCAGGCCTTTCAGTGCTATCATTAGCTTCTGGTTTGTCTAAATCAGTGGCTTTGTGCCAAGGTTTTGTGACAGCTTTTGAAAGACTATTTAGAGATATTTGTAATTCAGTATAATCGACTCAGTTTGACTAAGTAATATAAAAATATTAAACAATACCTTAATTGTGTACTTACTTATTTCATGTGGACATGTATGTTTGTGGGCATGTGCTTGCCAAGGACATGTGCGTGGAAGTCAGTTCTGTTTCTACCCTGTGGATCCCCAGGACAGAACTCAAGTTATTAGTCTTGGCAATAAGTGCCTTTGTGTGTTGAGCCATTTCACTAGCCCTAGACAACAAAATTGATAATTAGCATGTGAGCAAAAATGGTAATTAATATTTGTAGAGCAGAGCACACATGTCATGTAGATGTTTCTCCACTATAGTCAGTAAAACTGTAGCATAGGTTTGATAAACTTGATATTTACTTTTTTTTTTTAACTGTTACAAACTAAACAAGGACATGGGCAAAGATAGTGCTGAGGCTGGAGAGAGACGGCTTAGTGGTTAAAGCACTTGCTGTTCTTGCAGCAGAGGACACAAGTTCAGTTCCCAGAACCCACATGGAGGGTCACAACAGTCTGTAGCTCCAGTTCCAGAGGATCTGACACCCTTTTCTAACTCCTTCTTGGGCTTTAGACACATACATGGTGTACATACATACATTCAGATAAAATATTCTATTCATCCACATAAAATTACATAAATTGTATCTTTAAAAAAATGAAATTTTGTTGCTGCAACACCCATGGTTTTCTAAGCAGGGACATAAAGATAATGTTCATCTGTCATTTAGTGGGTCTTGTGAAGACCCTAGGTGTAATGTTTTCAAAATATGCAAATTTAGGTTGGTTCCTATCCAAGCAGTAACTGTAGTGTCCGAAGCGCTTACTGTACACTGTGAAGTTGTTGCTAGTATTACCTTTCCAACCCTCACAGAGGTGATTGTCTTGAAGGAAGAGGGCTTTGGTGTCTGTAGCTCACCTGTCACTTTGCTGCTGGTAAGTGATGGGAGGACAACCTGTAACATCAGCTGTAGTAACTGGCACTGTCCTCAGTGCAGAAGGCCAGCCTGTGCTAAAGGTGTGCAAGCAAACGTCGTGATGTAGAGATCTGTTTACAAAGCCTTCAGACTTCAGAGGAATATCTCACATCCGTCCTTCCATCCAGAAGTCTCTTCTTTGTGCTGGCTTCCCCGCCTCCCCTGCTGTGTTTTTAGGTTGGGTGTATGCTTTTTGAGAATGTTTTGCTCTTAAGCTATCAAGGTCCCCTCACATAGAATTCCCCTGAACACTATGCTTCTTGACCATGCAGGAGGATTACATTGAAACCGATGACAAAAAAATTTTCCCCCTGAGATGGACTGCTCCAGAATTAGTGACCAGCTTTCAAGACAGACTCTTGACTGCAGATCAGACAAAATACAGTAATATCTGGTAGGTATCTGGTGTGCCATTTTCCTTGGTTTCCTCAGCAAGGGCCTGACTCCCTTCTCTTTGCATATATAAGTAATTATGTAGGATGTAGGGGGCAGAAAGGCACCTCATGTGCCATAGCAATGATGACAGCTTTGTTAGAATTACCTTGTGAATACTGCTTCTTCTGTCCATTTTCTTCTAAAAACAAGAACTGTATCTGTTTTACATTTTGTGCTTACATAGGGCCTGGGATATAGAAGGTACTTAATAATTACCAAAGCGACAAGAAAAGCTGAGAGGGGTTTGGGCCGTTTAGTAAGACTGTTTTTTTGTTTTTTGTTGGGTTTTTTGTTTGTTTGTTTGTTTTGTTTTTTGAGACAAGGTTTCTCTGTGACTTTGGAGGCTGTCCTGGAACTCGCTCTTGTAGACCAGGTTGGCCTCAAGAGATCCCCCTGCCTCTGCCTCCTAAGTGCTGGGACTAAAGGCGTGCGCTACCAACACTCGGCTGTTCTCTCCTTTTGGAAGGGTAATTGAACATTTGTTGTTGCTTCCCCTGTCTTATATCTCATAATTGGTTCTCTGCATTCCCCCCTTTCAATTCTAGAACATGTTCTCCATCCACTAATTTTCTATTTTTTAATGATTTATTTTTATTTTATGTGCATTGGTATTTTGCATATGTGTCTATGTGAGAGAGTCAAATTCCCTAGAACCGACATTACAGACAGTTATGAGCTGCCATGTGGATGCTAGGAATTGAACCCAGGTCCTCTGGAAGAGCAGCCAGTACTCTTAATTGCTGAGCCATCTCTCCAGTCTCTATCTATTTTTTATATTTTCTCTTCAGCTATGTCTATTCTATTATATCTCTCTGTTAGGTTTTACAGTTTTTTATTTAAAAAAATAAGCTGTTTTTTATAACTCTGTCAAATTACTGCAATAAGTAACTCCTATCGATTCTGGATGGAGCATTGTTTCCTGTGGCTTTCCTTCTGGTGAGAATCCATGGCAGTCTAGCCGGAGACACACTCCCCCACAGAGGACCTGGACATGCCTCTGTTGGGTACATGGGTGTCTTGCCATACAGGGAACTCCTCTAGCAGGCACTGCAGAGTGAGCTGAAATGTTCCACTCCGATAATGAGGGCTGTCCAAGGCCGACTCTGGCTACTTTGTAGGTGAGCCCCATTAGTCCCTGTTCTCTCCCTATCTGGCAGCTGGCCTTTCAGGAGCTGGCTCATACCTGCCCTGAAGGAGAACCTTCTGTGGGACATCTTACCTGGGTAGAGCCAGGGCTTTGGCCTGCTCACCTGGTCTTCTTCCGTGGAGCCTTAGGAACCATACAAAGAAGCCTAAGTGCTTGCACAGATGCCCCAGGGCTCAAAGGTGGCTTTTGTGTTCTCAGTTCTCAAAATACTAGCTTCACCTTGGAAGCTCCTGCCTTCTTACCCACCTTAGATTCTTCAAGATGTTTTTTATGCTTCACTGGCATTTTTATTGTATTTAGCAGGATGATTGACATGAAAATGGAGCCTGTGTTCCCCAAGGCAGAGTTGGCCCTGTTCCTGACTGTCAGAATAGTTGCTGGCAGCAGTGCCAGGTCCTGCCACACTGCTCATGCCAAGGCAGTTGAGGAAACCTCACGCAGAATTTAGAGTGGAGGTGGGAAAGCAGCAGGACACACCCTTTCCCAAAAGAAAAGACTTGTGGGCCCCAGGAGCTAGGGAGCCTGCGTTTCTCCTCATGTCCTCTGAAGAGTTGGGGCTGGCAGAGCCTGGGGACTTGGGTCTGAGAATGTCTCACTGAAGAGGGAAGGGAGTGTGGTGAACAGGGCTGTGGAGCCTCAGGCAGGGAGACAGGCTATGTGGGCCTGAACAGGCAGGGAGACAGGCTGTGTGGGCCTGTACAGGTGGAGGCAGTGCCGCTCATTCTGACAGCTGCCAAGCAAACTTTGGTTTTTAGCATTTCACATGGATTCCTTATTTCTCCAAAAAAATTGGCAACTCCAAGGTCAATGGCCAGTGTCTTAAGCATTTTTCTACTTAAAGTGGTCATCCACCCCTGAGGGTTCTCTGCCAGGGAGAAGACACTGCCTTCTGGACTGGTGTGAGGGTTTTTCCTCCTCCTCTTCACTTTAGAAGTGACCTCTGTGGACAAGAAATACGCTGGCTCTGCTCAGTTACTTGTAAAGTAGCATCAGGAAATTGAGCACCAGGCTACACAACAGCAAATAAAGCCACTCTGTGCTATTGCTACTCACAGGCTCCTAGTGGGCATTGAACTGTCTCATAACCACACACCTGAATCTGGAGGAAGACAGAATCACAAATCGCAGGGAGCTTTTGAAAAACTCTGGTTTCCCAGGCCAAACCTGATTCTGTCACTGAATGCTAGATATGGGTCATTTGTGGTCGCACACACCCTTAATTCAAGCACTGGAAAGCAGAGACCAGCAGTGTTTTTACATTCATGGCCAGCTTAGTTTACATAGTAAGTTCAAGGCCAACCTGGGCTACATAGTGAGACCCTGACTTTAAAACAAAACAAAGGGGATACAGATCCTAAGTACCAACTTACTTGTTTAAAATTCTCCCTGAAGAATCTAAAAAGATGGCTCAGTGGTTAAGAGCTGCTCTTGCAGAGGACCTGAGTTGGATTCCCAGAACCAGCATGGCAGCTCACATCCCATCTGTAACTCTAGCTCCAAGGGATCTGATACCCCCTTCTGGTCTCCGTGGCGCTAGGGATGCAAATGGTGCAGACACACATGCAGGCAAAATACCCATATACATAAAATAATAAAATGTTTAAAAATTTAAACTTCCCAGATGACATGCATGACTCCCTGAGAACATCCCAGTAGATTCCCATATGACAGTGAATAGTGGAAAGAAATGAGAGTGTGTGAAGGAAGGAAACATACTTCCTTTGAGCTAAGCAGGTGAGGTCTTTCCAGGGGGGACAGAGCTCTAGGGTGCAAGGACAAGTTGCGGGGGAGGATGGGTATTTCATCATGAATGTATAATCTCAGCACCTGGCTGATTGAGGCAGGAGGACCACTGTGAATTAAAAACCTGTCTACACAGGTGAGTTCCATTCAGCATAGTCTACACAGTGAGAACTTGTAGAGCTAGTTAAATAGACTCTGAGATAGGGTGTCCCACTGCAGTGATACCATCCTGTGGCCTCTTCTGGCACCAGACAGCTGCCACAAGCTAGGATGCTGAGGAGTAACCAAAATAACAGAGATTTTGCTCATGTAAAAGTTTCCTGGAATTATTTTATAGTGTTTATCATTATTCAGTGGGATTCCCCACCTCAGAATTCAGAGTATTTATATTGCTAAGCCATTTTGCCAAGATTTAGCATTCTATTATTCTTTCAACTAATTCCTTTTAAGTTGTTTTTTGGTGGGGATCTTTTTGTTGTGGGTTTTTGTTTTTTGCTTTTTGAGACAGGTTTTCTCTGTGTAACAGCCATGGCTGTCCTGCAACTCACTCTGTAGAATGCCTGTCTCTGCCTCCGGAGTGTTGGGATTAAAGGTGTGGGCCACCACCGCCTGGCCCCTTGAAGTTTTAAAGTCACAAGGGGTCATTTGTTTAATTCCTGTGATTATATTATTATGCTCAGTTATAGTGATGAAGTAAATATGAGAAGGCTTTCTGGTCACCTTCATTTCAAGAGAAGTAGCTCTTGTTTTTTGCCATTGGGATATTATTTAAGAACTGTTTTATACTGATCTTACTAATAAATAACCACTTCCATGCATATCTTGTCCATACAGTTGCTGATGCTAGAAATAAAAATGAGGTTGTTAGCGACTTCAGCATGACTCTCTTGCTTTCCACAGGTCATTGGGTGTGACCCTTTGGGAACTCTTCAGTAATGCTGCTCAGCCTTATGTAAACCTTTCCGACCTGGATGTTCTCAATCAAGTCATTAGAGAGAGGGACATGAAACTCCCAAAGCCCCAGCTGGAGCAGCCCTATTCTGATAGATGGTTGGTAGCTTCCTTCTGCTTTGTAATCTACAAAAACAAGTGTGGGGACTAGGGACAGGGCTCAGTCAGGGCAGTGCCTGCCACTCGAGCAGGAAATCTGAGTTCACACCCCCAGCAATTGTCTAAAAAGCTGAGTGTGGTAGTGTGTACCTGCCTTCCCATACTGAGGTGATGGAGACAGGACAATCCATGGGGCTTGATGGCCTCATTAAGTCAACCTAGCTGAATCAGTGAAGTCCAGGTTCAGTGAGAGACCCCGTCTCAAGGGATGGAGACTAATTGAGGATGGCTTCTGAAGTAGAGGAAGACCCAGTATAGACCTGGCCTCCATGTACACCATTCAGACTGCATGTGCGCATGCACACATGTTCATCCATATGCCCCTTAGTTTTAGACAATAGATAAATATCATTCTAATAAAGTATGTGCCTGTATGAAAACGTCATAGTGAAGCCCATTATTGTTCATAATTAATATATGCTAATGAAAACTAAGCATATCCAAACTAGAGCACTAATCAGGTTTGGTTTTTTTGTGTTGTTTGTTTTAAGTTTTTTAGTTTTTTTGAGACAGGGTTTCTCTGTGACTTTAGAGGCTGTCCTGGAACTTGCTCTGTAGACCAGGCTGGCCTTGAACTCACAGAGACCCTCCTGCCTCTGCCTCCCGAGTGCTGGGACTAAAGGCGTGAGCCACCACCACCCGGCTACTAATCAGGTTTTTAAAAAACTTTTTTTTTGCATGTTCTTAGAATGCTATCAAAATATTAACAATAAAAATTTAGAATAGCAACCAAAAAAATTTATGGGAAAGTTATGACAAGAACATAAGAACATGTGATTTGGCAGACAGCTTGTAGCTGGATACGGTGAAATGTCCTGAAAGTAAACCAAAAAAGAATGAGTGCATCACATGTTCTTTCCTTTCCTCTGGTGTGGTAATCACACTCTGAGCTAATCCCTTAACATGGCTGGCCGTGGTTAGGATCTTGCTGGGGAAGGGTATGTTGAATTGGCTCTGAAGTAAGGTTATTTCTTGCTTCTGTGCATTAATTGTCCCATGTGTGGCTCGCAGGTATGAAGTGTTACAGTTCTGCTGGCTGGCTCCTGACAGGAGGCCAGCTGCAGAAGATGTGCACCGACTGCTCACTTACCTGCGGATGCAGAGCCAGCGGGACTCAGAGGTGGACTTTGAACAGCAGTGGACCGCTCTCAAGCCAAACACCAGCAGCAGGGACACATCAAGTAGTGCTGCATTCCCCATCCTTGACCACTTTGCCCGGGACCGGCTAGGTCGGGAGATGGAGGAGGTCCTCACAGTGACTGAGACCAGCCAGGGACTGAGCTTTGAGTATGTGTGGGAAGCTGCCAAGCATGACCACTTTGATGAGCGAGGCCAGGGCCACCCAGATGAAGCCTTGTCTTACTCTAGCATGTTCTTCCCCGTTGAAGTGTTTGAGAGTTCACTTTCAGATCCTGGCCCTGGGAAACAAGATGACAGTGGCCAAGAGGTACCCCCGAGGGCCCCTGGGGTGGTTCCTGTGTTTGACGCCCACAACCTCTCTGTTGGAAGTGACTATTACATCCAGTTGGAAGAGAAAAGCCGTAGTAATTTAGGGCTGGATTATCCACCTGCTCTGCTCACAACTGAAGTGGATAATCCAGAAAGGGTTGGAGCTGAGGCACCCCAGCCTACAGCCCTCAAGAACCTCTTGTCTGAGGAGCCCAATTCAGGTGACAGTTTCTTCCAGAGCAGTGCTCACCCCAAAGAACCCAGCTCTTCTGAGGGCTCACATGCTGCCAGCATCCCTGGGAGCCCTTTCAACATATTCAGTGACCTTGACAAAGCAGATGACCTGTCCAGTCACCAGAAAATATTTGACCTAATGGAACTAAATGGAGTTCAAGCTGACTTTAAACCAGCCGCCTTGAGTTCAAGCCTGGATGACCCCAAAGACACCTGCCACTCCAACAAAGAAAAGTCACATAAGCTTTTCGACCAGAGCCCTGTGTGTTTAACAGAAAGTCTTTTGCACCAAGATCACTTTGATCCACTGAGTGTTCAAGAATTGTCAGAAAACTTTTTATTTCTTCAGGAGAAAAACCTACTGAAAGGCTCGCTGCCCAGCAAGGAGCCAGTGAATGATCTTCAAACAGAACTTAAGAATGCAGGTTTTACCTCAGCACTGTTAGATTCACCCCAGAGAGGCTCTCAGGGTTCTGAAGTTGCGTTTCCTGAGAATACACTAGACCTTCCTCTGTCACAGGAAAACCTGAGTGGAGAGAATGAAGGTACAGGGGTCACACTTCAGGGTAGTACACCACCACAGGCCTCCCCAGAAGTGCAGATACCTCTGGCCTCACTCACAGAGGAAGCATCTCCTAATGTCCCCTTAGATACAGTTCTGAGACCAGGAGAGACCAAATCCTTTGTAGATGTCAGAGTCCCTGAGGACTCCATTTGCCTGGATCTAAGTTCCAACCCCATGACTGCCCCAAATGAAATTCCTTCTACTGATGCCAAGACTCATGATGAGGACACTAGACCCCCTGACATGACTTGCCAAAGCAAGGAGGCCTTGAACATAACCAAAAGAGATTCCATCCTTGTGAATGATGGTCTTGCTGGTCAGGGTAGCATGGGGACTAGTCTTCCAGAATCTAGACAGGATTTACAAAACCAGCCATTTTCAGAAGACCTCCTTAGTGGCAGCATACTGGAGAGAAGCTCGGTAGCCGTGGAGACAGCAAGTCAGCTTAATTACAAGGCTGCCCCCAAAGATGCTGCCTCTGCCCTTTCCTCGGACTCCACCAGCCAAGACAGCCTCTTAGAAGACAGTTTGTCAACACCCATCCCCACCTCAGAGCAGTCTGTGGAGACACCAGACTCCCTGGATTCAGTAGATGTCCATGAAGCATTACTAGAGTCCCTTAGCTCTCATACCCCTCAGAAACTCTTGCCCCCTGATAAGCCCGCAGACAGTGGTTATGAAACAGAGAACCTGGAGTCTCCTGAGTGGACCCTGCATCCTGCACCTGAGGGTGCTACTGATTCAGACACGATTGCAGCAGGTGACAGTGGCCAAAACAGTTTGCCTCCCAACCCGGTCATTGTCATCTCAGATGCAGGCGATGGCCACAGGGGTGCTGAAGGTCCCTCTCAGGGCTTTACACTTGGCACCCAGAGTTCGTATCGAGACTCTGCATACTTTTCAGACAATGACTCAGAGCCAGATAAAAAGCCTGAGGAGGTCCCAGCATCATCTGCCTCTGCCTTGGCCTTGGTAAAAGACCAGTCCCCACCTGAGCCTGCTGTCCCAGAGGAAAACTCTGACATCGGAGACAGCTGTATGGAAGCCCCACAGAGCAAGCCAGATCAAAACGAGGTGCCTGCTGTACAGAATTCTTGTCACTCAGAGTTACAAGAAATGTTGCAGCCCACACCAGCTGATGATTCCAGAGAGACATTTCCTGTGGATGATGAGGCCAGCAGCGCCTTGAGTTTGTTGAATTCAGAACTTAGCAGCTGTGATGACTTGGAGACACAGGAAGATCGCCCGTGCACCCTGGCCTCTACCGGCACCAACACCAATGAACTCCTTGCATACACAAGTTCCACACTGGATAAATCCGTGTCCAGTCCCTTCGAGGGCCCCAAACTTAAGGAGCCAGACATTGAAGGGAAATACCTGGGCAAACTCTGCGTGTCTGGGATGCTGGACCTCTCGGAGGATGGGATGGATGCTGATGAGGAAGATGAGAACAGTGATGACTCAGACGAGGACCTGCGGGCCTTCAACTTACACAGCCTTAGTTCCGAGTCAGAAGACGACACAGAGCACCCCGTGCCCATTATTGTCAGTAATGATGATGGCCTACACTTGCGGAGTTTGCTGAAACCCTCAGCCACTGAGGCTCCTGAGCAGCTGCCAGATGACTGGAAGAAGGAAAAGAAGGCAGTGACATTTTTTGATGATGTCACTGTTTACCTGTTTGACCAGGTATCTCAGACTTCTGTTTATATTGTAGAGAATTTCAAGAAGGTGTGAAGCTAAATGTGGTCTGATTTGGTTTTGTTTTTAAAAGTTCAGAATTTTATTTCCTTTTATTTGTGTAGTGTTTGGGTAGATGTGTTTGCGTGTGTGTAGGTGCACATATGCGTCTGTGTGGGGGGCAGAGGTTGGTGCCATTGTCTTCCTTGTCCATTTCCCACATTATAGAGAGCAGGTGCTCTGACTTAAACTCGGAACTCACTGATGCAGCTCATCTCAGTCACCTTGCTCTGGGGATCCCATCTCTACTTTTCGTGCCCTGGGATGACAGGCATGTCCTTAGCAGTACATGGGTGCTAGTGACTTGCACTCCGGTCCACAAGACACCCATCCTTTTGGTCTCATTGTTCTTTGTGCCAACTTGCCCTCACTAATCAAACCATCCACATCATCAGTTCCCCTGTGCAGCAGTGTTCGTGTCCTTAATAGAAGTCTGTGCTCTCATGTCACAGTGCTGAGATTTTAAGCCTTAGAAATAACTTTTCCTAATGGCTGCCACCCGGGATGACTGGGCTCCAGGTTGTCACACTTGAGGCAGGCAGTGAAAGCAAAGCATACCATGAGCTCAGGACTAGCACACTAAGCTTCCCAGGAGGGCAGCATGCATGTCATTATAGCTGTGACTTTTTTGTTTTACTGTTTGCTGTATAGCCCTGACTGTTCTGGAACTCACTGTAGATCAGGCTGGTCTCAAACTCGGAAATCCACTTTCCTCTGCCTCCTGAGTACTGAGACTAAAGGTGTGCACCACTATGCCCAGCTTGTGGTCTTGCCTTTTAATTGCCGTTGAGGCAGCAGACAGTGACAATGTGGGAGTCATTTGAGACTGGTGATGTTCCAAGAATCGACAGAAATTAATTTTGCACAGGGCATTTGCATTCAGTTAAGGGAGAGAACCCTGGGCATTCTTCCTGGATCTCCTAATGGAGTTCTGCTGAAATTAGTTGACCAAATTTTAGAATCTGGCAATTGGCAGTAATACCCCACACTTGGGTACAGGCCTAGAACAGTTGCTGGCAGGGAACTTCATAGATGGTGGCCAGTAGCAGCCCCTGGAGGGTGAGTCTGGAGAGTATGATATGCAGGCAGCAGACGGTCCTTCTGCTTTGATCCTTGGTGGCTTAGTATGTGCTCTGCTTGGTGGGTAGACAGGCTTATAACTGGAATTTTTCTCTCTCTCTCCTTCCCTCTCCTTCCCCTCCCACCTCTTGTGTGCATGTGTTTGTATGTAACTGCTCACAAGTGGAGGTCATAGATCAGTGCCATATGTCTTCCTCAATTGCTGCCCATCTTATTTTTTTGAGACTGGGTATCTAATTGAATCTGGATCTCCCTGTTTGAATAACCCAGCTTTAAATTAAAAACAAAAATCTCTGTTGTACCACTTGCATGCCTGGTTCCCAAAGATGTCAGAAGTGGGATTCCCTAGAACTGAAGTTACAGGTGGTTGTGAGCTACCATGTGGGTGCTGGGAACAAACTCAGGTCCACTGGAAGAGCAGCCAGTGCTCTGAACTGCTGAGCCATCTCTTCAGCCCCAGACACCTAGCTTTTTATATGGGTTTTGGGGATTGAACTTGGGTCCTCAGGCTTTCATGGCAAGCAGTTTACCAACGTAGTCCCTTCCTTCCTCCATGTTCTTTATTTACTGATCGTCTTTGTGATCTTTGAGTTACTAGTTTATGTGGATGTTAATGGATCCCAGGGCCTTTGAAGTCTCTGTATCTCAGGCTGTCCTTGAACTGATGGGTCTTCTGCCTTGGTCTCCTGAGTTCTGGGGTTGTAGATGTTAACCATCACATGTAAACCCTGAATTTGCTTTTTGAATCGGATTATAATTAATCTTTGAGGTCATGAGGCCTGAGAATGGTTCTCACTGTGTGCCAGAAAGTGCAGGGACCTTGGTGTCTCTGATACTGCTTGCCCAGTTTTTGCTTAGTTCTCAGAGCTAAGCCCTTGACTTCATCTTGGCCTCTGGGAAGAGCTTCTCAGGGTTCCACAGTAGAGGCTTCCAGGCACTATTCCCCGTTGTCACTAAGACCCTGGTCACCTTCCTTCTTACCAAGCTTCTTAGGGCTGGGGCTGCAGCTCAGCCATAGAGTGTGTGCCTGGCTTGCTGAGCCCTACATGGTCCACAACAGATAAAAGTAAGCAAACAAAACCCGCCCATTTCCTGCTGCCTCATGTGGGATTGGGTGGTGGTGGAAAGAAGACACAGACCTGGCTTAGCCTGACTCACGGGCAGACCAGGGGGCTGCCTCCCTTCTCCTGCTGTTCTCCCCAAGCCGCCCTCCAGAACTGTCCAGCCATGATGGCTCCTAGAGCCAGAATGAGAGCCTGCCTCTTTTGATTGTAGAGTTGATTAGGGTTTTGGGCCCTCTTGTTGCTTTATTTAGCTTTGCTGTTTGGTGCTATCTTTGGCTGTGATTTCAGGACCATGGCTAGACTGATGAGTAGGGAAGAGCCTTCTTCCTCAGGGAGCTTCTGGAAACACTGTAAGATTTGTTAATCTCTCCAAAGAATGGCTTTTGGTTTCATGATGGATGGGTTGTTTTCATTTTTGTTTTTCTTTATTATTTTTCCCTTTTCAGTGTCAATTGGTTCCTGCTTCATCTTTAATATTTCCTTCTACACACTTGGGTTTGCTTTTCATTTTCCAGTTTTTTGTTAGTTCGTTTGTTTTTTTTTTAATGAGTATGGGTGTTTTACCTGCATATATGTCTGGGCACCACATGCACGCAGTGCCTACAGAGGCCAGAAGAGGGCATTAGATCCCCTGGAACTGTAGTTACAGATGGTTGTGAACCACTGTGTGGGTGCTAGGAATCAATCCAGGTCCTCTGGAAGAGCAACCTGTGTTCTTAACTGCTGAACCCCTTTTTCTAGATTTGTAAAGTAAAAACTTTGGAACTTAAGACTTCTTTTTTTCTATTAAGCTTTCGTGGCATAATTTCCTTCTTGGTGCTCTAGTTGCTTTCCACAGATTTGAAATATGTCCTTTTGTTTTCATCCAGCTCAAATGGTTTTCTCATTTTCCTTAAGACTTCCTCTCTGACTCACCAAAGACTTAGATGTATGTTATGTGGTTTTCAAGACTTGAAGATCTCCTTTTTATAATTGTTACTGCATTTATTTTATACATTTATTACATGTGTGAGGCCTTGCCACCATGACCAAAAGAAGAAAGAAAAAATAGTGCAATGTGTTTTGCTTTCAGTCATCAAACATTTTAAGAAATTCACAAGCATGAGCTAGAGGTGAAACTTAATTGGTAGACTATTTACCTAGCATATGTAAATACCAGCACCCCATAAAATGAGCATGGTAGTACACAAGCTGTAAGCCCAGCACTCAGGATTAGAAGCTCCAAGTTGTCCTTGGCTACATAGATAGTTGGAGGCCAGCCTGGGTTCCATGAGACCCTGCCTTAGCGCATGCTCATGTGCACGCTCACATGCCCACACACGGTGGGGTGCACTCAGAGGCTAGCAAGATAGCTCAGTTGTAAAAAGTGCTTGCTCCCGAGCCCAGCAATCCAAGGTCAGTGTCTAGGACCTACATAGATGAGAGAACTGACTTCCACAAATTGTCCTCTGACCCCCACATGTATGCCATTACATATCGCATACCCTCCAGAGAGTAAATAAATAAGTATACAAAAGCAATATGATAATTTTTGTACAAAGAAAGAAAACAACTCAAGGCAAATGGTTTTATATTCAACCTATGGTCCTGTCTGCTTTTGTTCTGTCTTCAGCGCTTCATACTTACTCCTGGAAGATCCTTTCTCTGAGCATAGATTCTGAGTTGACAGCTCTTTCCCCTCAGCATTCAGTTCCCTGTTTAAACTCTCTTCACATAATCCCAGTGCTCATGACCTTTGGCTCCTGTGTGGACCTCTGTACAGTGAGGTTGTCCTGGCTACTTGAAGGCTGGGTCACTGTAGATTTTGTGTGTTCCCATCATGCTATGGGGCATCTGTCTTCAGGGTGGTGCAGAGTGTTGCCATGTTTGTCTTAGGCCACAAGCTCCAGCCAACCTCCTGTGAGCTTCGGTATCAGTACTAGTTCCTCTTTCCAGTCTGTGGCTCCGATGTACCTTCTGGCCAGGCTGGAGCTTGGTGGCACCCCTGCATCCCCACAGTCCAGTTTTCACAGCTTTGGTATGTTGTTTGGGGTCAGCTCCTCAACACTTGTTGCTTTTTTTTTTGTTTTTTTTTTTTTTTTGTTTTTGTTTTTTTTTTTTTTTTACGAGACAGGGTTTCTCAGTATTGTGTTGGAGGCTGTCATCCAGCCCGGCCTCGAACTCACAGAAATCCACCTGTCTCTGCCTCTCAAGTGCTGGGATTAAAGGCATGCGCCACCACCGCCCGGCTCACTTTGTTGCTTTTTTGAATGCCCCTTGGTGATATCCCTGTAAACCCAGTCCTGTACACCTTCTTGGTCCTCCAAGCAGGAAGATGGTGCCCAAGTCTGCCACACAAGGAAGGAAATCATAAAACATCAGGGGTCCTCTTCAGAACCAGCCATCAGACTACATGGAGATGGGGTGACAGGAACAGAACAGGGACAAGGAGAGAAAAGAACCTTGGGATTGTCTTGCTCTGAGGATTAGAAGATCCCTTCCTTTCCTAGAACCCGCAACCCTGTCCAGGCCAGGGCATTCCAAAGGCATTCTGTCTGCCACACAGTGCCAGTTTGGTGCCACTTTGGAGTCTGGGCCGCTTTCCTCCTGCTTGTTCTTTTCTTTTTAGAGGTTTCACATGACCTGTACAGATGCTAGAGCTGCATTCAAGGGACCGTATATGGCAGGACTTTGCCATACATAGTGGTACAGGCCTGTAATCCCATGATTCAGGAGACTGAAGGGATCAAAAGACTAATGCCAGCGTGAGCTAGATAGCAAGTTTGAGACCTCTCTGGGTTACAGACGCAGATTGTCTTTAAAAATGAAGAGGCTAAGTGGTGGCAGCAACACATTTAATCCCAGCACTCAGGAGGCAGAGGCAGGCGGATCTCTGTGACTTCTGGCCAGCCTGGTCTACAGAGTGAGTTCCAGGACAGCCAGGGCTACATAGAGAAACCTTATTTCAGGGGTGGGGGGTGCGGGGAAAGAAAGAAAAGAGAGAAAGGGAGGAAGGAAAGAAAAGAAAGGGGGCTGGAAAGAACTGGTTTTGGTGATGCAACCTTTAGTCCCAGCCATCTAGAAACTGAGAGGCAGGTAGATGTCTAGAGTGTGAGGCCAGCCTGGTCTACATAATGAGGTTGTGTCATAAGGGTGGTGGGGTGGGGCCTGGAAAGCTGACTCCTAGGTTAAGAACAGGGCTGCCTTTGCATAGGACCTGGGTTCCCAGCACCCATTTGGCAATTCATAGTCATCTGTAACTCCAAATCCTGACGGCCTGATGCTTTCTTCCTCACATAAAGTAAATAACTCTTTAGTTCACCTCATCCGATGAGCCTGTCAGCCTGGGTGGGGACAGATATTTGGGCTCTAAAAACTAGAATATTTGTTTGGCTTTCCAGGAAACTCCCACCAAAGAGCTGGGGCACTGCGGAGGAGAAGCACATGGTCCTGGGCCCAGCAGCCCAGCAGCATCCTCGGGCTCACCCTACCTGGGCAGGTGCATGAATTCGGAGAGCTCCACAGATGAAGAAGGTATTTGATTGTGCCGTGCAGATCAGTTGCAAAGGCAGTGAAAAGGAACATTATTTGGGGGGTGGGGTTTGTTTTGTTTTGTTTGCTTGTCTTTATGACAAGAGTCTCACTCTGTAGACCAGGCTGGCCTAGAATGCAATAGAGGTCCCCCATCTTTGCCTCCCAAGTGCCACCACGCCTGGCTAATGCTAACATTGTTGGAAAGGAACATCGTTTGTTTTTAAATGACCCCTGAAGAAACACACTTCCCCTGTGTTTCTGCCCTGCCATCTGTTGACGGCTTGTGTCGGAATGCCCTGGGCTCCCTCTCCTTATCATGAGTTGATTGCGTAAAGTGATAACAGGGTGATGTTCTTACTGCAGGTGGAGGCTTTGAATGGGATGACGACTTCTCCCCAGATCCTTTCATGTCAAAAACAAGCCTTCTGGGCTCCAAGCCTTCTCTTCAAAGCTCCAAATACTTTTCTCCCCCACCACCGACCAGGAGTGCAGAGCAGAGCTGGCCACATGTGTCTCCCTGCTCCAGGTTCTCCATCTCTCCTGCCAACATTGCCAGCTTCTCTCTCACACACCTCACGGACTCGGACATTGAACAAGGAGGTGAGAGGGGCCCTGTGCGTGCTGGGGGTGGGGCCATGGCAGAGGCATGGTGGCTTTCATCCAGGAGTGCTCACCTATCCTAGACCCAAAGGAGTGGTGATGTGATGCTATTTTAGTCTTTCCTGAGTAGATTACAAATTTGCTTGAAAATTCTCAGTTTGTGCTAGGGGTGGTTCCTTGGGTATACTTAGCACATTTTTCTACCGTTGAGGTATATCCCCTCACTGGGGAATTCTAGGCAGATGATCTACCCCTGAGCCACACCTTAGCCCCTCACTGGGGAATTCTAGGCAGATGATGATCTACCCCTGAGCCACACCCCAGTCCCTCAATGCTTTACCACTAATCTTCATCCCCAGATCACTTCTTACTCTTTGTTTTGTTTTTGAGACAGAATCTCACCAAGTTGCTCTGCTAGACTTGTATCTAGTTTGGCCTTGAACTTTCGATCTTTCTGCCTCATATACCCATGTAGGTGAAAGAACAGGCCTAGAGTATCACTCACAGGCTTGACAGTGCATATACAACCACATTTCTCCCGTTTAGAATCGCTCCCAATGCTTATTTCTGTATAACCCTGCTGGCCTGACCCTGGAGATCTTGGAGGTCCTAGAGAGGGTTCTGTTTTCTTTCCCCTTCTTGCCAGTCCTGCTTCCCTGGGTCACGCTTCTCTCCCAGAGGAGCGCCCTGCACAGGCACCTGCTCAAGGCACACTTGACCTGTGGTTTGGGTTGGAGCCCAGGCTCTCTGTCTCTACCCTGGCAGTGTTGATTTTGCCATTAAGTTTTGGTCTCCATGCGATACCAGAGGGCCAGCTGGGAGCTCACAGCAGGGGCCAATTTGAAGTAGCAATACCTGAACATATGGGCCCCTTTCCCTATACCAAGATTGGAAGATAAATGTTAATAGGTACGTTTTTTATTTGAAGTTTACAGATCAAATAATAAATGTAGGATATAAAGTGCTTTTATTTGTTTACATAGTTTTCACTTGTGCCGATGAGATAGTGCCTGTGCCTAAGGATCTCTGGGGGGCAGGTGTGCGGGTCAGACTGGTTTACTTCAGTGCCCCTGAGTGTGGCCATGGAGCCACTGTGGGAGCCAAGCAGCTGTGTGTGCAGAAGTCTGCAGTCTGTGGGATGGAGAGACAGACAGGGCAGCACAGGAAGGCGCGAAGCAGCCAGGCACCAGCTGCAGTCCCTTTTCCTGCTGTTCTGGTCTGGCTACCTCTGTGCTGTTAGTATCTGGGTATTCAGTTCTTAAAACTGACCCTCTTTGTCATGTCGCTTCTGTCTGGGAAATAGGCAGCAGTGAGGATGGAGAGAAGGATTAGGCGGCTGTGGACACTCTCCCTGCCCAAGCAGTGTTCCTGCACATCCATCTGAGCAACGACATCGACTCCTTGGTGACTGGCACCAGACAGAGAAAGGCTCAGGAGTGACGGGGAGCCGGGCCACCGGGCCAGGAAGCCAGCACCCTCTGCAGCCCTCGCCGGCATTCTCACGCACTAGAAGCGCTCTGTGCTAGGCATCCTGTTAAGGTGGCCTCACTGCCACACATCTTTGGCGCATGAATGTTGGGGGACCTGTGCACCCCAGGTCATGGGTCTGCTTTCTGTGTGGGTGTCTTCCCCACCACACCTGTGCCTCTAGTTTGGGCACAGGTGCCACAAAGGGGTTTACCAGGGGAATGGGCACAAGCCAGCCATATTTATTGTTTGTAAGGAAATCACTAATTGCTCTCTGACTGCACTGTGGGTGAGTGTTTGAGCTCCCAATATTGTACAGCATCATAAATTATACAAGGAAAACATGGCAGGCCAAGATGGTGCTGTCCACTGGTTTGATCTCTCCCCCCACCCCTGTCTTCTCCCATGTTTGCCCTGCATGGTACTGTAAAGCTTCGATATTTTGAGTGTTGTGTCTTGAGACCTGTGGGAACTGTACACAGGTACTCTTTTCCAGGCCATGCTGACTTTGGTGTTTGTGTTCTATGTTTCTAGAGAAAATATTTTTGATGAGTTCAAACTGCTGCTTTGTTTTATTGACTGCATCAAGCATGTTTCTGTATAAGGTGGATGCTCTCTGAGCAGCCCACCCTGCCTCTTGTGTTTTTAAATCCTCTTGGTAGAAATCCAATAAGAGATGCACCCAGAACTCAGGGCCCAGGGCCATTTTCTGGTGTGGCAGGTGAGGCCCACACCACTTCCTCTCCACAGAGGCCAGTCTGCAAGAGATGTCATATGTCTGAGGCCCTGAGGCCCTACAAAGAACTGTGGGTGCAAAGAGCAGTGTGTCCACTGCGGGTGCTGCTGAGAGCTGTTTCAAATGTCTGGGATTGGGGCTTCTCATTCCAGGCCACAGCACCCAGGTGACAGGCAGCATCCTGGACCTGCCTGTAACTGCAAAGAGGAGGACAGGGACCTCGGCATGGCCTCCTGGCTGGCCTGGGAAACCCACGCATGCTGCCCCTTCTGTATCAAGCACCCAGCTCTCCTCATATTCTGAAAGGGATCTCGAGTCTTCAGCATAGCCTCAGTACATCACCGAAAGAATCTGGTGTCCCCAGCACAAGGCTGGACTTGCTCTGCTGCCAGGAGTCCTGCTTTAACATAAGGAAGAGTCTGTGGCTAGTGCCATGGCAAGGCCATGTTGAGCAGGAACTGCACCTGTTGGGGTGGCTCTTCTTACATGGGCTGCTCATCCCAAATACTTCTGGTGCTGACCCCACTATACAGACTACAGTGAAACATTGGGGTGAGTCTCCAGGCCCTGGCGGGACATCGTGATGTCAATCAGAGGGACTTGGACCCTCCTCCTACAGAGTTCAAGTGTGGATGTCAGCTTGAGTTTACGTAGCAAATTATGATCTTTATTATCAACTCTGATTCAATCCATGAATTTTTATACTAAGCAATATCGTTATGATCAGCAGAGGACAGTTGAGAGCAGAGAGTCTCGTTTCCCCATATTTGGTGCAGACCTAGTACGACTGGGATCTGTAGAAAGCACTGGATCTTGTGACGTGTAGATTACAAACAGGGCATTTGAAAGTAATTTTGCCAAAATTGTCATAACTGAATTTTTTGCTATGTGGACTTTCTGATTTTTTTTTAATTCTTACCTCTATCTACCAGTCTTAGTTGAGAAAGAGAGAAGCAATTATAATAAGATTTTTTTCAAATTATAGATGTAATAAGTTCAGATTCACTGATTGCAATCATGTGGATCTATAGACTATATATAGCCTTCTTACGAAGTCAACCTGGGATAGATTTATTGATGTCTGAGGGCTGGCCATCTTCCACCATGTTGAAAGGATTTTAATAATACAGTTCCCATTTATATTTATATCTATATCGCTCTCATCGTTAATTGCCAAAACAGCAACATTTTATATATTCAGTTGGGAGTTGGGGTGGGGGTGGGGATGGGGTTGGTCTTTCTGTGGCATCGCATGGAAGGGAAGGCTTTTTATAAAACACTTGTCAACACACCCTCCCAGAGTCTCAAGCAATATACAGAAATCTCCATAGATTAAACTTCTGCCATTTTTGAAATGTGAGCATGTGCTTTGCCATCTGATATGGGTTTTGTTTTTGGTTTTGTTTTGTTTTGTTTTTGTGTTTGACTTTCTCAAGACAGGGTTTCTCTGTGTAGCCCTGGCTGCCCTAAAACTCACTCTGTAGACCAGGCTGGTCTCTAACTCACAGAGATCCGCCTGCCTCTGCCTCCCGAGTGCTGCCACCACACCCAGCTGGTTTTGTTGTTTTTAATGATAATTTGGTTGCTGTTGGTGGGCTTTCCAAACTTGCCCTGTAGTTGGCATGGGGTGGGCTCAGTAATTCTTTTCCTGCCCTCCCTTGAGTGCCCATCCTCACCTACCAAACTGGAACCTAATAAAAATAATGAGCCCTCCATGTCCCTCTTTGATAACCTCCATTTGTTATACGTTTACCAGTCGTAAGTCAGAAAGGAAAAAGTAGTTTCCTTCCTGTGAGACCCGACTCTGTCTGGGCCAGAAGTCAGTCATCGAAAGACTGAAGTTGTGAACAGCCTCCCTTCTATCTCCAAATGTACAGGTTTTTAGAAAGATGGGTTTATCCAAGGAAGTCTGTCACCCTGCTGTGAAATACCCTTTGAACCCCCTCCCCCATATTTCTCATAGGGTATCTGTAGAATTAGTGACATATTGCACGTTTGTCCCCAAGGCTGGGGAAGAAAGCAGGCAGCTCCTCACCTCCCCCTCAGCCCATCACCTGGAAACTCAGGTGCAACCAAGTGTCAGGTTCTGTGTGCCACGCTTCAGAGCACCCACCTCGAGGGAAGTCACCTTCCCGTAAGAATGGGTAGACACAGTCACTTCCAACATACATCCCACTATCCCCTAAGTAGCAGACAGGGTGGTGCAATCTTGGCTGTTAGGAAACTCCGTTTAACTTATAAATAAGTTTGTAAGAAGCGCTGACAGTATTGTGTCACCCACAACCATCCCAGTGGTTGAACATGTGGTGTTTGGTTGCTAAAGCCTACACAGCGAGCCTGGGTCTTGATGACCAGACTTGTGCATGTATCCACGGTTTCATTGCGTCCACAACCAGAGACCTGGGTGGGGCAGTCACACCCACCAGGCCTGCCATCTATTGGGTTGTACTTAACACAGTCAGAAGGGGTTCATGGCAATATAACAGTTAACGAACTTGGAGTTTAAATTGTGTACATTTTTAAATTGTAAGATTTTTACTGTATATTGAAGCTTAGTGTGATTCAATAAATTGCTTGTAATTTAAAACTATTTAATATTCAAAATAAATATAGTTATATATTTATAAACTCCGTTGCTACATTTATTCCTTGTTTTTTCCATTAGTGGGGTTGGCCTGATGCTTTGGTTCTCTAAGCCCCCACAGTCCTGAGGGCATGAGGAGTGAGGGAGGTGACAGCTTCCACATTGCCCATAGGTAGTGACACCCACACCTTCCAAACATGAAACTCACTCGGGACTGTAGGGTCTGCACATGTGGCTGTGATTTCTGTAATCCCAGCCTTTCTTTTTTAATGAAGAGTTCAGGTGAGGTTTGGTTTATGCTGTCTTGGCCCAGCCCCCAATACTACTCCAAGAAGCTCACAACTTCAACTGGGAAATGGCTTATTTGCTAAGACCTGTGTTCAATTTCTAAAACCCATGGTGCTTGAAAATGAAAAGGCCAGGTAAGGTGGAGCCTGCAAGCTTGTCATCCAGTTCTGGGGTTCACTGGTCAGCATAGCATACTACGCCCATTCCAGGCCAGTGAGAGATCCTGTCAAACAAAAAATGCTGGCGTGCCTGGGGCATAACAGTTGACGCTGAACTCTGACCTTCACACACTATGCATGTGTACATACACCGATACCGCATGCACACCACCCCAACACAGCAGACACAACAGCCTTTCACTGGTCTTGGTATGGTGCATGCCTTTATCCCAGCACCTGGGATACTAAGGCAGGAGGATTGCCATGAGCCCAAGACCAGCCTGGGCTATGGTATGAATGAGGTCCTGTCCCAAAAACAATAGCAGTATTGGGATGTCTCCATGGCCCCTGACCCCTGTCTCCTGTTCTCTTATTGAAGTTCAAGTAGTCTGAGTAAGGTGACAACTTCCTACATTGCCCATAGGCAGGCTGGGTCACAGGTAGTGACACCAAAACCTGGCAAACATGAGAACTCACTCAGACTCCTGGCTGCATTTTGATATGCCCTATCAGCTCTTGGGGGGGGGGAGCTCCTTTATTGAGCATAGTGGCCAGCCACACTTAATGATCCCGCACCAGAGAGCTGAGGCAGGAGGGTTGGTACACTCTGTGACCATAGCATTCACTGAATCCAAGAATGTATAATTTTCAGCACATTTTTGTCAACAGTCCGAAACACAAGTTGATCTTGTGTTTTGTGCTTGTACCTGGTTGTAATTCTAGTGCTTGGGAGGCAGAGACTAGAGGATCAGGAGCTTAAGAGCAACCTGTGCTACAGTCATCAAAATGGCTCAGTCACTTGTAGCCAAGCGTAATGACTTGAGTTCAACCCCTGGACTTGCATGGTGTGTCCGGAGGAGAGCACAGACTCCTGCAAGTTGTCCTCTGACCTATGAGCAAACATACAAAACAAAGCCAAACAAGAAAGCTGTTTTCTGTGAGCACCATGACATGGACAACTTGGGGGAGTGAGTTCTCCCTCCACCATGTGGATCCCAGACTTCAGTCGTCAGACTTGATGTCAGATGCCTCTACCCACATGGCCATCTCCCCGCCACACAACCTTTGATGTTGTAATTCCCTTGGAGAAACCGAGTCAGGTGCCATTCGTTAAAGCAGGTATGCAGCTAGGTGTTTCGTTTTAAGCCCTGTTGAAGACAGTGACACCCTGCCGCTACGAGATTTAGTAACCTGGGTGGCCTCCCTGACCCACCCCATTCCAGTCGGGAGAGACTGGAAGCTGGGAAAAGCTGTTGTATTCTCGAGCCCTTAGGACCCACAGGGTCTGCTGGAAAATTCAGGGTGTTCTGGGCCAGGGTAGAAAGTCTTGCCAGCTTTGTTCAGGGATGTGGCCGCCGTTCCTGTAAGATTACACAGGGTGGCTTATCCTAGACTCTGTTCTGAGCCTTAACCCCAATGCCAGGTGCACTGACCAGGTGCAGTCCGGGACTTCCCCCGCCCCAGCGGGTCCCCAGAGACACCGCGGCCTCTCAGACCCAGAGGGAGAGGGGAGGCGGGTCGGCACAGGTCCCCAGAGTGGGGGGTGTGGCCGCAGGTGCCGCCCTGACCCCGCCCGGCGAGCTCATTTACGTGCTTCGTGCGGCCCCGCCCGCGGTGGCTAAAGCTACGTGTCCTTGTCCCCCGTGGGCAGCTTCAGCGCGTGCGGCCTCGGATCTGATCCCCAGGTAAACCAAGGGATTGGGGGAAGTGGATGGGACTACTGGGAGAGCACCCAGGGGCAGGACCAGATGGACGGCTGGTTCGGGGTGGGAGGAAAACAGATGTGGCTCCCCCTCAGACTGGCTAGTGCCATCCACGTGGTGGAACTGGGGGCTGCTGCAGGGCCTTGGCAACTGTCAGTCCGGCCTGTGAGCTGTCCTGTGTGCACTTACTGCAGTTCTGGTTCTGGTAGTGTCTGGGCCTGTGTCACGTCCAGGAGAGCTATAAGCGTGCTGTCTAACGGTTGCTGCCGGTCCCTGGGACAACTTACAGTGCTGGGGAGACCCCATAAGCCAGGGTTGGGACCTGTTTCTGGGTGGTTTAAACAAATGGTCGAGGGTTACATAGGCTCAGGAGGCACTTGCAATGGTAAGGGACGTGGGACCTGAAAAGGGTTCCCAGATCGGTGGGGAGGGAGTGAGATCCACGGGAGCACAGGTGAGTCAGCTCAGGGCTCAGTGTGAATGGGAGGCACACAGTGGCACCATGCACCAATGGTCGGCTGCACCGGCTAGCGATACCATTGCATTGGAGAGAAACGATGGGACAGCCACGCTGCGTGCTCACTGGCCACACTGAGTGACTGCAGAGGGGCTGTGTTCTGAATTTCAGTTTGAAGGGCCTCTCCTAGCCACCGCCTCCTGGAAAACAAGCTATGAAGACCAAGAACCGACCTCCCCGGCGCAGGACACCCATGCAGGACCCAGAAGCCACCCCTGGAGAGCAGACTCCCGACAGACCCCAGTCAGGTTCAGGGGGGTCAGAGCTGACAAAGGGTCTTCGAAGTAAGACGGCCCGTGCAGGTGGAGCTCGAGCAGAAGTCAACCGCCGGCGACAGGGGTCCGGGAGCCGCAGGGAGAACAGTGTCCAGAGGCGACTGGAGAGCAATGAGCGGGAAAGACAACGGATGCATAAACTCAACAATGCCTTCCAAGCACTGCGTGAGGTCATCCCGCATGTACGGGCCGACAAGAAACTCTCCAAGATCGAGACCCTCACACTGGCCAAGAACTACATCAAGTCACTGACCGCCACCATACTCACTATGTCCAGCAGCCGCCTCCCAGGGCTGGAGGGGCCGGGTCCTGCGCCAGGCCCTAAACTCTACGAACACTACCATCACCAGCAGCAGCAGCAGCAGCAGCAGGTGGCCGGGGCCATGCTGGGGGCCACCGAGGACCAGCCCCAAGGCCACCTGCAACGGTACTCTACACAGATCCACAGTTTCAGAGAGGGGAGCTAGCACCCGCTCTGGGCTCCGGGGTAGGTTGACAGTGCTGACCTCGCCTGCTCATCTTAACTCTGGTCCCTCCCGCCTGGTGATGACACTGTTGAGGTTGTTCAGGGGATTTTGTTGTTGACCAGAGACTCTTGTATGGCCCAGGCTGACCTGGAACTCCTCATCCTCCTGCCTCCACCTTCTCTATGGCTGGGATTACAGGCACACGTCACCACATGGTGTGGTGCTAGGGACTGAACCAAGGGCTCTGCATGTTAAATGAGCACCGAGCTACACCCCGCAGCCCAAGATTCCATTTTCCTTGAAATTCATCTCAGCCAACAACATGGTGCAGTTTTCCCTAGCCACCCAGGGGACAACGTCAAATCATATTGAGGTCCAAATCTCTGAGGAAAGCCTGCCCAGTCCCTGTAGCTCTTTTCACAAAATAGGCAAGATGGGAACGTGCTTGCCTTCCTCACAATTCTTTTTATTTTTGGTGCAGGGAGAACTTGACTTACAAATGCCCCTGCTACCGCTGAGCCTAAGACCCATCCTGTATTGTGGGGCTACATGGAGGCTGGGCCCACAGCTCACCAGCGACGATAGCAAAGCCAAGATGGCAGCTTGTTCTGCACGAGTCATCTTGGCAGCCCAGATAACCTGGGCCCAACTCAACAACTGGGTTAGAAAGGCCTCGTAGGACTTGAAATGGATAAGGGGATTCTCTGTTATTCCCAAATGGAGACTTCTGGAAAGTTAAGTGCCCTAGGCTGTGGGGCCTGGGATCTGCGGCCCTATGTGGGCACCAGACAGGGTCTTTATGAAGAGAACCCTTGAGCCCCTGTACAGGGATAGACTTGCCCTGGGCCTTTTGCAGGCTTCCCACACCTGTACCCCCAGTCTTGATTCCAGGGGTGCACCGCCATACTTAGTAGTTTTCGTTCGTCTTGCCTTTGCCCCTGGTGTATGCCACGTGTTTTTCCACAAGCTCATGGGACTTATCTCTTGGTACCTTTGGTGTTTTCTCTGAGGCGGAAGCTGGAGTGACAGGCTTGCCCCTCCTCCAAGCTGGTGAGGAATAAGGTTTGAGTGGTTGGCAACTAGCTTCCTCAAGCCCAGCTTCCTTCTGTGGGGCGTTCCTGCCCCACTGGATCTGCCAGGCTTCACTACTTAGCTGTCAGGTGCCTCTCCTTCCTCCGTTGCCTTTCTTCTCAGAACTGTCCTGGGGTTTCTTGGGGTCCGTGCCCCCACTTATTTTTGGAATGACAGGAATCTCACTATATGTAGCTCACATTGGTTCAAATTATGCAGCCCAGGCTGGTTTTGAACTTGTGCTTGGCCCATCCTCCTGCTTCAGCCTCCTGGACACTGTGAACATAGTTATAGGGGGATAGCCCTGGTACCCCAAGAAACAGATAATAGCTACACTGGGCCTGGGGGTGCTGATCTCTCCATCTCAGTGAGACTTGGGTTTTTGTCTGGTCCTTTCACAGATCATAGGTTGGGTAGACTGAAGGCCTTTGTGTCTGTGATTCAGGGATGGTTACTGGGAAAGGTCAATAGTTAGGGAATTTGCCAATGTGCCCTGAGACCAGGCACAACTCCAAGTTGGAGAGACAGAGCCCAGATATTCCTTGTTGTGGGGGACCTGCCCAGTGGAACACAAAAGACCTCTGCCGACGGGACAGTACTACAAACCCGGTGGCTGGCTTCCATATGAGCCAAGGCCAGAGCTCAGCTCATTTTGCTGGACCTTGCCTGGAAGCACAGGGAGGAAGGGAAAATGTCCAGCCGAACTTCTGCCCTAAGACCTGGCTACAGCCCAGGGCTGTCCAGGGTCACTGCCTTGCATGGCCACAGCCTCGTGGCTCTTTGTGCCCCACGAGCTGGTCCTTGCACCACCCCTGCTTCCCAGAGGATGGCATTTGGCCTCGCTCTTCAGCTCTTTACTGGTGACAGACAAGTCTGTGATGCCAGTAAGGCCTGATGGTCTGTCTCCCTGTCCCAAGTCCAGGCTTGTTCTTTTTTCTTTCTTTCTTTCTTTCTTTCTTTCTTTCTTTCTTTCTTTCTTTCTTTCTTTCTTTTTTCTTTCTTTCTTTTGAGATAGGTCTCAGTCTAGGTTGACCTTTGACTTGCTATGTAGTGAAGGATGAACTTCTCATCCTCTTGCCTCTTACGTTGGGATAGACTGCTGGCATGTACCCCCATGCCCAGTTTAGGCAGTTCTGGGGATTGAACCCAAGTGATCTCCACCCCAGCCTAGTGTCTTCATTCCTGCTGAGTTGACTCAAGCCCCTGGACGAGAGGGATAGAGCTTCCCCCAACCAGGTCACCTGGACTGCGGAGCCACCAGAGCTGATCGGCTTCCCATCAACACAAGCAGAGAAACAGGAAATGTGACCTGTCTGGAAAGACCAAGATGAACAGAACGACCTGCGCCCTGCCTGTCACTGCAGTGAAAACATTCCTTCAGTGACTTGAACTGGCTTTTTTCCCTAATGGTTCCTGTAAAGTACTAATGAAATTGTCAGCTGCATCTTGAAATGAAAATATTTTACTGCCACCATGCTTTGGTCCTAGGCACAGGCACCTGGAGACCTATGCCTTTTAATCCAAATGTGTAATAAAAATATATCAGTCATGCCATGCCATGGTATAAATTTTTATTAAATAGAATATCTGTGGAGCCTAGACAGTTTGGTCCGACTGAGGGGGTAAACAGTTGGTGCTCAGCGGCAAAAGGAGGTGTCACTCTGGCTAATGGGCAGAGTGACATCCTTGTGGTGCTCTGTTGAGAGCCATCTGCAGCAGAACACATAGGTCACAGTTGCTAGGGGACAAACCGGGATGCCCACTAGGAAACCTGATCCTGACATGCAGACAGGAGGGTGACTGGAACATCTCTCTGCACATGGATGTGTCTAGTCCCACCTCTGGAAATGCTGAGGACATGGGGCTCCTAGATGTCATTGGGATGGGGCCTCAGAGTAGTTTCCTCTTAGCTTCTGGGAACAGCCTTCATGCAGAATGGAACTCTTCCTGACCATGACATCACACGGAGGACTCCAGGGCAAACCAGTTAGGGGTGAGTGTGTCCTGTCTCAAATGAACAAAGATGGGGCTCTGGCAGCTCCTGAGCGGTGTCTGAAACATGAGACATCACCTACGGGGCACACATGCCAGGGGCCAGGGCTTAGGCCATGACAGGCAGGCCAGAGCTCTAATCTCCGGACAGCAGGCGCCTTCTGCCCAGCCCTGGGGCATAAGATAGTTCTGGCCATACCCTCTCCACAGGGCACAGAATTCCTCACCCAAGTCTAGGGTGCAAGCTGCCTCCACCCAGACCTGGCCACCCTGCAACAAGATCCCTGGCAAGGAGGCCCCGCCCCCATAACTGAAAGAGGAGTTAAACTGGGGCTCACAATGCTGATTCTCTACATGGAGACTACCTTGCAGTGCACCCCAGGAGGGGACCCCAAACCAGGATACGAGCCACCGGGTTCCAGAAGCAGGGTTTCATGTAGCCCAGGCTGGTCTCAAACGTACTGAGGATAGCCTTGAACTCCTGCTCTTCTTGCCTTCAGAGTACTGGGATTGCAGGCATGCACCATCGTGCCTGGTTTATTTATGTAGATTTTTGTGTGTGTGTGAGACAGTCTTGCTATGTAGGTAGTCTTGGGTAGTCTCAAACTCACAATCCTCCTGCCTCAGTCTCCTGAGAGCCCGGCACATAGGCATCAGCCACCAACTCCTTGGCTTAACTTTTGAAGCAAAACCCCATTTGGAAAACCTGATGAGGGTTGTCTGCAAACTGAAGCTTGGAGACCTGAGCCTCACAGCTGTTTCCCCTGGGGGTGATTTAGGGTCTCCAGGTGAGGAAGGCCCCTCCCAGGATCTGCCTCTTTAGGACCAGAGTTTCTGGAGGGCTCTGAGGACCTGGTCTGGAAAGCTGGGAGGTGTAACAGGGAGGGATCAGGGCTGAGGGCCCCAGGCAGTGGTCATCTCCTTCCATCTTCCCTCCAGCACCCCCCACAGACTGGGAACACCTGAGGGACTGCCCCCCCCAGTTACATCTCTAGGCCTTTTGTCAGTGCTTCAGAAATGGCTGACTTTGGCCTGACTGCCCGTGCATGTCTGGGCCAGGGTGATGTCCTCCCATACTACACAAGAAAAGTTCCGTTCCAGTCCTTCAGGCTCAAACCATCCTTGCCTCTGGTTGAGGAGAGGCTTCAGCAGTAAACGGGACCTTGACCATGGGCCTCCTGTTCCCTGGACACGTTCCTGGGTACCATGGTGGCATTGGCTCGGACAGAGATGTGGTCCCAGCCTCCCTACAAGCAGAAAGCCATAGCCATGTATGTCACTTAGGACCCAAGTTTTCTCCCAAAGGCTCTTCCACCAACCCCCATGCTGTGTCTGGTGGACACGGTGTCATGAAATCATCCCAGATTGGCAGTGCACTTACTCCAATGCCATAGTCCCAGCCCTGCCCTTTGGGCTCCCGAGGTTGGACACCCATACGATGACACACTGTCCCCCGGCTCAGGCCATGACTTCCCTGGACTTTGTTGGCAATTACCCAGACCTGGAACAGAACTTTGTTGGAGTTCCTGGCCCAGCTGCAGAGGGGCAGCTGGGTGTGTGTGTGTGTGTGTGTGTGTGTGTGTGTGTGTGTGTGTGAGAGAGAGAAAGAGAGAGAGAGAGAGAGAGAGAGAGAGAGAGAGAGAGAGAGAGAGAGCAGAGAGCAGAGAGCAGAGAGGAGACCCTCATCCCCACTGCCAATAACCTGCCCTCCCCTCCCCCCTCACCTGGTCCAGCGGCCCCACAGACACCTTGCGCACATTGTTGGATACGTGCTCCCAGCTGGAGCCTTGTGGGTAGCTGGGGGTGATCCCTGCTCGATACCACAGGTTCCCTGGACAGACAAACAACCAAGGTCATCAGCAAAGCCCTTTGGTTCCTCTTGGCATGCTGTGGGGTCATCTTCCAGCTCCCCCTCCAATCCTTCACATCCAAGGGCTCTTGATGACCCACAGCCAGGAGCCTGGGCCACAGCCAGCCCTGTCTCTCTGTGTTCTAGGCTTCATAATCGTCTCATTGTGCTTCTTGGGGCTGATAGCCTCAGCCTCTCTACTGAGGGAGAAGCCGAGGACAAAGAATGTTTTAAGCAAATAAAAAGAAAACCGGATCTGGATGCAACACCTTGGACTCCAAGACTGTTTTTGTTTTCTTTTTCAGTCTCATATAGCCCAGGCTGGCTTTGAACTCCTGATCCTGCTGCCTCCATCTCCCAGTATTGAGATCACCGATGCACGAGCCACACCCAGTGCAGGTGGTGCCGGGGATTGAACTCGGGGATTTCTGTGTCAGAGGTAGGTGCTCTATCAACTGAGCTGTGTGTTTTCTCCAGGTTTTTGGAGATGGGATCTCACTATGTAGCTCAGGACATCCTCAAACTGATCCTTCTGACACAGTCTTTCCAGGACAACAGAGGTCATAAGACACACTCTACCATACCTGCCTTCAAGTTCTGAGACAGGGTCTCATGTGTTCCAGGGTTGCCTTGAACTTACTGAGGATGGCCTGAACTTCTGATCCTCCTGCCTCTGTCTCCCAAGTGCTAGAATCGTAGACAGGCCTGTGCTGCCATGGCTCCAAGTCTTGATTCTGCTTTTCCTACCCTCTCATCAATACAATCAGTAAAGTCTTGAGAAGAATGGGCCAGGGTCCTGTCTGAGGTGACAAGGGGATCAGAAATGGTCCGGTGCTACCTATGGGGCTCCTGTGTCCCACACCAGGTGCTCCTAGGTGATGTTCTAGATGCATCCGGGGCTAGTGTCATAAACTGAGTAAGTTGGGGAAGAGACTAAGGCTGGCTCTGAGCTGACATTTCTGGCCTCATGTAGGACTCCTAGGGGCTTTGCTGTACTGTCTTGATCCAGGTCCTGCCTGCATGGCTCCTGAGGGTCAACACTGGCCTGAGCTCCCGTACCCTGTCTCTGTGTTAACTACAATGCAGCCAGGTGACATTAACAGCTAAAGTTCCCTGTCCCTAGGAAACAATGCAGAAAGGTCTGGAGACTTCAAAAGGGTGCTTTGAGAAGGGATGACAACCCAGCCTACTTGTGGCCTGGTCACGATCATACTGGGGTATCCATGGGACCCTATCCTCACCACTGACCATGCAGACTCAGAAATAACTTGCCATTTTCATCCAAGGCATATACTGATGTCTGGCCCACAGACACCTGTGTCAGCTTCTGTTTGGGAGGAGATGGGATGTGGTACCAGCAGTCACCTGTGATGGGAAAAAATGCCTCAGGAGGTTATCGGGAAACCCCACACCTGGGAGCCCAAACCCAGGCCTGTCCAATGCTCCAAAGATCACAAGGCTGAGCCCTTGAAGCCAGCCTTCAGCCCCAGCTGAACAACGTGTGGCTGGGCACAGTGTATACGCTGAGGGTCATGTCAGACCACCTCAGGCTCTGCTAGCCACCCAATACCCCAGGTTTGCCCAGAGTCCTTTGGGGTCCGTCCTGGGTTCTGTTGTCAAGCCCACCTCATCCATGCGACTTGAAGGTGCCTAGCCTGGTACACAGTTGGGAGACGGACTCTGGCTGCCCTTCAACCCCCTCAAAACCCAGCAAAGAAAAGGCCAGCAGGGCTCACGCCCTCAGATAACAAGAGTGAGCCCACAGCTGAGGAGCCCTCATCAGGGATGCTGTCCCAGGCTGTCCCAGTGTGGATGAGGTGGCCTCTGAGGGAGGAGCCCAACTCACCGCTGAGCCTGCTCCAGCGGAAGCCCTCTGAATTGAGTAAGAGACTGACCCACCATCTTAAAGGGAAACCTCCTTCCCATGCTGCACCAGAGTAGGGCTAGAGGTAGGGGTGGGTGCCACTTACCAGCTGGCTGGGAGGGCGAGACGGAGCCCCGGTAGAATGCGGAACCATCCCTGGCCACAGCCCACACCTGATAGCAGGTGCCGATGGAGACAGAGGCGAAAGGCTGGTCAGTGCCAACGTGAAGCCAAGAGGAACCCTGGAGACGGAAGGGCGAGGGAGACTGCTCAGGGGCCAATGGGACCATCTGGCCTTCTTCTCTGGGGCAGAGACTCAAAGGGGGTATAACGCACCTAAGCCTGCCCGGGACATGGAGGGTGTCCAGGGTGCTCTAACCTAGCCCTAACTGCAGTCTACCTTGGCCTACTGTTGAGCCCCTGGACTCAGGCCTCTCAAAGGGAAGAAGTGCAGCCTGTGCACTTCATCAAGGGTTCTAAGGAGCCACCGTGTCACCTGGGCCCTGCCCCCCCACCCCCACCCCACTCCCAGTTCCTGGACAGATGGCAAGTCTCCATGCCAACCTCATCCTTGGTACGTACTACCTGCCTCGTTTGGATTACATATGACATTCTCTCACCCTCTGGACCCATTCTGGGCAGGTCTGGGGAAACCTGAGGTTAGGTGCCTCTCAAGGAAGAATCCTGATATTCAGAAGATGCTACAAAAAACAGGGACAACCCTGAAGGCCAGGAGGTTGGTGCTCACCGCGGGGTTGAGTTCAGATACACCCAGACGGCACAGGACATCCCCCTTGTCACTGACAGCCCACAGCGCAATGTGGTGTCCTCGTCCATCCGCATCTGCACTCTCTGGGATGATGGACACATCGCTGAGAGCAATAGGGGCCACCTCTAGCCATGGCCCACTGGTCACCAGCTTGCATTTTCTGTTCGGGGGAAATATGAGCCTGAGTCCAGGCACCAGCCGTGACAGCAAGCCCCAGGGCATGTCACCACTCATCACTACCTGCTGCGGAACACAAGCACGGCCCAGCATGCAGAAGCTGAGCTGGACGCCCCTGCCTGGGATAGGGGTTAGTCACAGACTCCTGGGCTTGGGGGATGGGCAGAGCACCCAATGGGTGGCAATGATGGACTCCTATCTGTTCTCTGCCCTTCCCCCAGCTCACCCTCCAACCTATGGGCGAGCCCAGCCAGTGACATTTCTCTTATTTTTTTTTCAGAACAAACTTCAGAAAGCAGAGCACTAGGAGCCCGCAGGCATTTCCTGGGTTGACATTTACTTTGACTCTGGCTTCCCTCCCTCGGTCTCTGCTTCTTTCCTGGGGACTTTTGTCAGAGGCCAGCAGATCTGGCTCAAGAGAAACCAGCGTCCCCTTCCCTGGTCATAGAGGAAGAATTGGAAGGGGGGTGACTGAACCCACTACCCTGCAGTTCTGTCTCTCACCTGGCCCAGCACCTTCTCCTGACAAAATCCTTCATGGTTTTGTACCCATGGTAAGAGCTACAAGAGGAAGAAATGGTGCAATCAAGATCACTTCACAGAACTTTCTAGAAAGTGACACTGTACACACTCTTTTCCCAGCGTTAGGTCACATAAGCAGAGGAGTAGCTGTGGCCACGTATAGTTCTCCTAGCTGCCTCAATGTGATCAGGGCTGAAATGTAGCTTTCAGGGGTCCCCTGAGGCCTGGGCATGGCAGCAGCTGTCCAGGAGGTTGGGCTGGGTCTGTCCCCTCCCCAGCACTATCAGAGCATGCTTGGGGAATGGGAGCCTTTGGTCTGGTTAAGAGGCCTCACTGCCACCCGAGGGGAATGACCTGAACTGTCACCCAAGTCTGCTCAGAAGCCATCCAGCTGGGGCCCTGCCTTAGGTCCTTCTTGCTCATTCTTCTGACTGGACATCTTCACTGTGACGGGCCTGATCCAGCTTCAGAGGCTCCTGATACAGTATGAGCCACCAGTCCCAACTTTGTATGTAGGGTATAGGCAGAGCTCCCTAGAGTCCTTCCCACCCCAACCCTGAAGCCTCTGAGATAACATTGGGGTAGGTTCTGCTACTCAGCCGGGCTGGGGTAGAGGGTGCCAGCCCCAGAAGCTCAGAGCACAGAGAGATGCTCACGCAGGGAAGTCACTGGCGTACTGCCATCCTTCCTGGTCGGTGCCTCCGGGGACACTGAAGTCCACATACCAGTCAGAGACCTGGGAGAGAGCGAGTCAGTGTGAATGGGAGACCCCCTCCCTCAATACCCACAGGCGAGCAGAACCCTGGGCGACAGGAGGGCCAGGGCTGGCGGACCGCACACATTACACACAGGGGAGGCAGGACTCACCCAGGTCCACTGCAGGGAGGGTGGCTTTGTGCCCGCCTTGGTGCACTCCTGCAGTCCCGTAGCATCACTCCACATGTACCGGTCAGTGGGCAGCCCCCTGCAGCGGGATGGCAGATGCAGGGTGAAGACAGAGGACTCAGAATAGGTCACCGCACCCAGACACTCAAAGTCATGGGTGTATACCTCATCCCTGCTGGGGATGTGGCAGAACTGCCTGAACCTCTAGATTCACTCACACACCAGGGAAAACGGGCAAAAGCAGAATTGCCCCAGGGCTGGGAGACCAACTGAAATCACCTCGTGTCACCACAGTGCCTGGGCCATAACAACTAAGCCATCTATTGAAGCCATGGTCTGGGAGTCTGCTCTCTTTCCCTTATGCTATGGCCTTAATTGCTGTGCCCCAACCCCACAGGAGGTTGCGTCTCTCGCCCAGTAACCATGACAGCTAATCTTTTTTGTCTGTTTGAGATGGGGCTTCTTTGTGTAGCCCTGGCCGGGGATGATTGATCTTGCCACCTTGCTTAGATTACCCAGGCTTGGGCAGGGGAGATTAACAGCTCTATGGCCTTTATTTATATTTTAGTTTTAAATTTTAAGAAATCTATTCCTAGTCAGGTATAGTGGTGTGTGCCTTTAATCCCAGCACTTGGGACATAGAGGCAGGTGGAGCTCTGTGAGTTCAAGGGCAGCCTGGTCTACAGAGTGAGTTCCAGGACAGCCAGGGCTACACAGAGAAACCCTGTCTTGAAAGAAAACCAAACAAAAGTTACATATGTGTATTTGTATATGTCTGTGTGTGAGTGCCTGCAAAGGCCAGAAGAGAGCATCAGATCCCCTAGATCTGGAGTCATAGGAGGTCATGTTAGCAGCTGATGTGGGTGAACAAACTCAGGTCTTTGGCAAGAGCAGTATGCGCTTTTCACCACTAGGCCATATTTCTATAGAGACAGGGTCTAAGAATAAAGTTTAAGAAGAAGGGAAAGTATGGTGATATCCTTCTTGCACAAATAAACCCTGTCTGGGGGTCAGAGAATGGAGTTTGCCACTAGATAATCATAGGGGTCTGGAGGTCTGTACAGACAGACAGAAAGTGATGTAGCTGGACAGAAACAGGATATAAGCAGAGAGAAACAGGAAATCACTCTCTTCTCTGTACAGACTCTTAGGAGGTAAGGTGTGCTGTGGCTTAGTCCTTCTCCAGTGATCTCTCAGCATTTCCCTATGTCTGACTCCGGCTTCTTATTATCTAGACCAATTAAGAACTCAGTTTATAGGGAAGAGTCTGGGCAAACAGTGCAGTTGGTAAAAGACTATGCTTGCAAGCATGAGGACTCAATTTCAACCTTCAGAACCCATATAAGAAGTTGGCTGGGGGCTGAAATGGCGCAGGGATCAAGAGCTTGTACTGCCCTCACCGAGGACCCGAGCTTGTTTCCCAGCACCCTCATTAGGAGGTTCACAACAGCTGGAGGGGATCCAGCATTCTTCTGGCCTCTGTGGACACCTACACTCATGTTCACAAACTTGTGTATGCACAAAAATAAAATGAGCCAGGTGGTGGCGCACGCCTTTAATCCCAGCCCTTGGGAGGCAGAGGCAGGCGGATCTCTGTAGTTAGAGGCCAGCCTGGTCTACAGAGCAAGTTCCAGGACAGCCATAGCTATCACACAGAGAAACTCTGCCTCAAAAACAAAACAAACAAACAAACAAAAAAAAAACAAAAATGAGTGAATGAATAAATAAATAAATGAAAATAAAATAAATCTTAGAGAGAGAAAAGCTGGGACGTTCACACACATGCTCACACTTGCACACACACCTAAAAAGACACGCCATCTAGTTACTTCCGGGCTGGAGGTCTTGACCCCAGTTCAGGCTATGCTGAACACTGCTGTCCAGCTTTTGTCAGGTCTGTGACCTGGGCCAGACAGCACCGTCACCAAGCATCCATGCACCCACCTGCTGGTATAGCCGGTGACAGGGTTCCAACGCTGGTTCTCATAGATGTAGACACTCTTCACATCTGACTGTGTATAAATGTTGCTGGTGCTGCTGGCCAGGCCTGGAGAAGAGGAGAGAAGAGGCTACTGGGACCCAGGCCAATAGCCAGGACCCTGAGGCTGCAGCCAGGGACTTGACCTTTCTGTCTGAAACAGGTAGGGAGGACAGATCAGAGCCAGGGAGGCTGTGACAGGTTATTTGATCTCAAAGGGACCAGCCTTGCTTGGGTTTCTGTCTCCTGTGAGTCCATAATTCCTTTGGAACTGCATTGTTTCCACGGGAGAGATCTGCAACAGGGTCTCACTTTATGTCCCAGACAGACCTCAAACACACAGAGATCTGCTGGCTTCTGCTTCCCGAGTGCTGGAAGCGAAGTCAGGAGACAGCACACCAGGCCCCTCCGTTCTCAGAGACCCCGCTGCCCTGTTGTCTTACTGTCTAGTGCTCAGCTATTAGCCCAGCTCGCCTATCAGCAAAGCTACCTTGACCACACAGAGGACCTCTGTGAGTCTGGATGTTCTCAAAGGCAGAACAGAGACCAAAGTCATTCCTGCCTCGAGGTCAGGGAAATTCTTTGGCCTGTGAAGTAGTAGGTTCCTGTGGTCTTGGTGAGCCACAGTTCCCCATTGTCAGCTGCTTCCCCACCGTGGGGTATCGGGGCTGTGGCATAGGATATATCTTAGAGCTTGCTTTTGTCTCTACTTTCCACCCTAAACTTGGGGATCCCTGTGGTGGGGACAACTCACTTTCCCTAAAGATTTTGGAATTTGGCACAATCAGGGAACATGGGTTCTGGGGTTACCCCAAAGTACTATATGATTTCATTTATGAAATGAGGTGCTGAACATATTAGAGGACCTTGGCAGCTGTTGTTCTAGAAACTTCGAGTTCCTCTGCTGTGTTGGTGGAGTCCCAGAGGACATCTTGGAGGCTAGGCCTATTCTCTGGGTTCTCAAGTGCCATCTGTGGACTGGGCTGGGACTGCCTTCTGTGGAGGCTGGCAGTGGTGAAGGTTACCTTTCAGCCAGCTGTTTAAGTGTCGATACTGGGACAGTGGCCCTGGGCACTGGGAAGGGTAGCCAGATGGGATTAGGGGAGGTTATGCCCAGAAGGTTTTGGGAACTAATCTTGCCAGCCTCAGGTGCTCAGGGTCACCCTCACCTTGGAAGCAACCTCCGCCATAGCCGCCAGTGTATACCCAGGCTGTGTGGTCATAGCCAATGCCCCACACCACACCTCGGCTGTTGGCCTCTATAATCCGCAAGTGGCCTCCCATCTGCCGCCAGAACCTGCAGGGGTGATAAAAGCCCTTCAATCAGCTATCCAACAGACCTCACTTAGCTAAATTCTACAAGACTGAGACCTCCACACCAGGACAACAGACAGCCCACTTGGCTCCTGTTTGAGAGTGGCACACAAGAGGCCGGGTGTCCCTAAGAGCTTGTCCCCCTCACCCCTGAACCATACTGACCATGGGACAGGACTCTGTAGCCCAATCCACAATGCCTCCCTCCTGGGGCTGGGGAATGGAGCCGGGGTTGGTCACAATGTGCTAGGTGCAGCCAGGCTTAAATGTCATGGCAGAGAGCAGGGAATGTGCCATTTAATCCTCTGTGTGAGGAACAGTGTGGCCAGCTGGCTTCGAGGCCATCCTAGGGAGGCTACCTGGGGACAGCCACCTCCGAAGCAGGAAGATGGGTTGGTTTTCTGTAGGTTCTGCCTCTGCCACCAGGAGGTGGTGAGTGCGCTGGCTACCCATGGGACATTTGAGTCTATGATTCCTGGGCAGGACTGTGGTCACTGATAAGGGAATCCAGAGCTTCCCTGGCGGTCCTCACCCATCCTCTTCCTCCCGAGTCCTGCTCCTACCAGTCCTTCATAACCTCCTATTTCATGCCTCTCAGATCCCAGGCTGTCCTCAAACTCTACACAGCCAAGGGTAACCTTGAACTCACCATCCTCTTGTTCCCACCTCCACGCATGGGACTAGCACACTCAGTTTACGGGTTACTGAGGATTGAACCCAAGGTTCCTACATTCTAGGTAAACACTCTAACAACTGAAATACTCAGTGACCTACCCCTCCATGGCTTTAAATGCCCCAACAGAGAGTCCCCTGCTCCAGGACCCCCATCTCTAAAGGCAATGGGAACCCGTCCCCACTTTCCCAAGAACCTCTCCCTGCCTCATCCCAAGACTTCCTCCCTCTCCTCTCTGCTTCCAGGGCGCCCACACTGCAGGGTCTCAGAACTGGGAAGGGACTGGGCCGCCAGGTTCAGCCTGGTGAGGAAGATGTGGTTTCTCTGCTTTCGCCATGGAAGCCCCTCGGGGTGGAACTAGATCCCATTTACCGCACTCCCAGTACTCCAGGCTACGCCACACTCCAAGTACCCAAGTCTACTCCAGAGTTGCTTGGTTGGCACCACCGACCTCCAAGCCCAGCCTTGAACAGGCCTAGTGGGCCTCAGGGTCCAGGAAAATGGCTAACCACTTTCCTGGCTGGTCAGTGAGACGCTGCAGTATGTCAGTTCAGGTCCCACTAGAGACGCCCCTTCTAGAAACACATGGGGCCTTGGGTGGGGTGGGTGTATGTGTGACTCACATCTGGTCGCAAGGTAGCAGGTGCTCACGGGCTTCCAGGTCTGGGCTGGGCTCGCTTACAAAGATGTCACCCTTGCAGGTGACAGACCAGATGGCCTGTGGGGACGGGCGTCCGTGGACCTTCCGGCTCTCACAGCAGGACAGGCTGAGCAAGGCAAGCTGGCGTGGGTATACAGCTGGTCACTGCCGGGCAGACTGAGGCCTGGGTGGTCAGTTCTCACTAAGCCCTTTCGGACCCTGGTCACTCACCCAGTCATTCATGTCTTGCTCTGTGGCGGCAGCCAGGCGCACAGGCCACCTCTGTCTCGTCCTCTCGGGGGTGTAGAGGGCAAAGGAGTGCTTGGCTTCATTAAGCACGGGGACCAGTACAGTCACCTCATTTAGGAACACATGCAGGTACTGTTGGGATAGGGTGCACGGTGAGGGTCTCCTTGGGCAAGGGCCCTCATCCAGACCTCATTCTCGGGCCTCATGGCCCAGTTGCCAGTGCTGATGAACAAACGCTCTGGGCTGAGGCTGAGTTCTTAGAGTGCTTGTCTAGTATGCTTCCCAGCACCGCGCAGACCAGGCATGGTGCTGAAAGACAGCCTGCTTCCCGCCTGCCCCTCCTGTAAAAATGCGACTGCCCAGCACGTGGGAGACTAGGATGCATCTCCCCAACCTTCTAGCCTCATCTCAAAGGCCAAAGTCCGGACAAGGATGATTCAAACACGTGACCCCAGAACCTGGGAGGGTGACGCTGAAGAACGGTGAGTTCAAGGCCACCCTGGGCTACATGGTGAGTTCCAAGCCTGGCTAGTTAACTTAGTAAGGCCCTGTCTCAAAATAAAAGGACTAGGAAAATGTGCAGCAGTATTTGGATTAAAAAAAAACAAGCGGCTGCTGTCAGAGGGTGCTGGTTTGGCAAGGCCACAGCACAGGCTGCTGCACACGTGCCCACATGGGGCTTTGCCAGTGGGGACAGGGTCTGGAGTGAGCACCTCAAGAGCCTACTCCATGTCCCTCTCTGGGAAACCGTCCCTGATGGTCCTCCTCCCCTGCCAAGTGCTCCCCATCTGTACCTTCTTTTCCTCGTGGATCATGTAATAGATGAAGAGGATGCTGTCTCGAGCCCCGTCATGCCCTGTGAACTGCTCCAGGGCCACACGGACGTCCACCCATTTGTGGGGCTTCCAGTCACACCACCACTGCAGGGACCCGGTCTTCACCCACACCGACTGTGGCATGGACAGAGGTTCAGGCAGAGGTTACAGGCCGCTCTTTCCCAGAACCTTAGAGCGATTCTAGCCCTTGGTCCTGCCCGCACCCCCCCACCCCCCACCCCGTTCTTCACCCTTCTAGCATCTTCTTGCTTCCAATAAAGATGTCAGTGCCACAAATGGACACTAGGTGGCGCCAGATACACAGCTGTCTCATCAGGCTTCGTGAGGCCACATCCTTAGCCCACATTCTGGATAGGGAAACTGAGGCTTAAGGAAGAGGTCACACCTGGCCAAAGTCCGAGAAAAAGTCAATGCTATCGATAAAAGTCTCAGGCTGCCTAGGTGCACAGGCCACAAGCTTCCGGGTCAGTCTAGGCCAAGGCTTCTTGTGTTCTATTTAATTTCTCTTTCCCTGGTCTGACTATGGCCATCAGAGGTTGGGTCTCTGTCTCCGAAGGTATGGAGTATGCCAAGGAGGATGACCTTGGGGAGGGCAGTGACTGTCTAAAACAACATCCTGACCCAATTCATCAAAATACTACAAGTGGGAGTCTAGGTTCCTGGAAGGGGACAGACAAGGTTGACATGGTTTGCCTTCTCCTCCCTGTCCACTGCCCTCTGAGGATGCTTGTTTCCAAGGCCCACAGGGCATCCTGAAGGTGGTGGGACCCCAATAAAAGTCCTCCAGGATAGACGAATAAACCACCAACTAGATTCCTTATCCTTGGATCTGCTTTGGGGCCTGGAAGTACTGCTGGGCACGTCTACTCTTAACACCCCGCATCAGGGCTGGCGTACAGCGAAGACGCAATCACTAAATGAGCAGGAGCTGGTGCGACCCGAGCACTCGGGAGGCTGAGGCAGGTGATTGACCGATGTGACATTAGCCTGGGATACAGAATGAGTTCCCGGCTAGCATGGGGCACAGTGAGCCCCTATCCCTAAACAAACGCACAGAAAGGGTGTGGCAGAGCCACTGGGTCCCACCTGCTCCACGGCCTGCTCGTAGTGCCTGAAGCTCTCCAGCTCCCTCTTGGTCCTCTCTGTGAGCTGCTGGAAGATCTGTTTCCTCCAGGCTGCCGTCTGGGCAGGTGTGATGGACAGGGACAGCGACTGCACTGAGGGGGACAGCCCTGCAAGAGGCCAGAGCCTCAGGCCAGGTGCCATCCTGCCTGACGCTGGGCAAGAGGGAGTGCGGGTCCCTGCACCCCCATGCCTGTGATGGCCCATCTTGACAGGACCTAGGCCCAGTGAAGCAGTGTCTAGACAGGGTTAACTGAGATGGGCGGGCCCACCTTGAATGGGGCGGCACCATCCCATGAGCTGGGGCCCCAGCCTGAGTGAAAAGGAGAAACAGCATCCATCCCTGTTTCTTAACGGGGGAGCAATGTGACTCCCCGCCACCACGGTGAGCTACAACCATGAGCCAAGATAAGGCCTCCCTCTGAAACCTTCCTTGGCTGGTTTTGTCCCAGTTTTGTCCCAGGAGTGAGAAAGGGAATGATAACAATCCCTATGTCAGTCTCAAAATTTTTTATTTTCTAAGCCGGGTGTGGTGGCCCACACCTTTAGTCCCAGCACTAGGGAGGCAGAGGCAGGTGGATCTCTGTGAGTTTGTAGCCAGCCTGGTCTACAAGAGCTAGTTCCAGGACAGGCTCCAAAGCCACAGAGAAACCCTGTCTTGAAAAAGCAAAAGAAAAATTTTTATTTTCTTTCCTTTCTTCTCTTTCTGTGTGTGCTGATGGTGGGGTATCTTTTCTCAGTCATTTCTCCATCTTTTTTATTTATTTATTTTTGAGACTAGATCTCTCACTATTGCCTGGCCAGCAAGCCCCCAACACTGGGGTTACAGGCATTTACTGTTCTAGGGATCTGAACTCAGGTCCTCATGCTTGCACAGCAAGCACTGTACGCACTGAGGCATCTCCCCAGTCTCCAGTTCCAATCCATCTGTTCCAGCTTACAAACTGTTCTGTGAGCCTTCCTGCTTGGAGCCTCGGAAGGCCAGAGACTGGCCCAGGGACTTGGTTAAGGTAGCTGAGCGTAGGCCAGGCGTTGGTGGCGCACGCCTTTAATCCCAGCACTTGGGAGGCAGAGGCAGGCGGATCTCTGTGAGTTCGAGACCAGCCTGGACTACCAAGCGAGTTCCAGGACAGCCTCCAAAGCCACAGAGAAACCCTGTCTCGAAAAACCAAAAATAAATAAATAAATAAATAAAAGGTTGCTGAGCGCAGAGCCTCCAGGCAGGGTGGTGAATCTGTTGCAGTCCTCAGGCAAGCCTATACCCACCCCATGCAGCCACAGACACCCACCCACGGGACGCTCTGGATACACCAGTCCTGTGAGCTCCCTTACCTGACTGGACAGTGAACCACTTGAGCACAGAGCAGGCCTCCACTGCACATCCCCCTCCAGACACCCAGGCCCACAGAGGATGGTCATCTGCAACGTAGGGCTCCTCCATGCCCAGTGGGAAGAGCCCCAGGGAGGAGAGGCCTGTAGTCTCAGGAAAGCCTGCAGATGGCTGGCTAGACACCCTCTTGGGCTCCTTTAAGTCAATGTTAGTCCAGGGTAGCTCAGCTGGTGTGGAGGCTGGGCCATGGCATTCATCAACGCCAGAGGCCTCAGGGGCCTTCTTGCTGTCGGCCGGGCAGGCGTTCTCCAAGGTGTCCTCAGTGCTCCCACGGGTCTCAGGGCCCTTGGACAAGCTCCCTTTAAGGCTCCTGGAATTGTCCACAGATTCTCTGGGGAGAACTTGTTCGGGGTCCTGTCTCTCCACTTCTGAGGAGGCATCAGTATCACTGGGTGCAGATTCGGTACCACTGCCCCTCACCTCATCACCGAAGAAGCAGCCAGCGCTGGGGACGAAATAGCACAAACTCACTTTCTGGTGGAAGATGTGTTTCGCCACCGTAACAGTGTGGATGTAGTCACACCCAAGCCCCTGAGCTTTTGTCTACTGCTCCTGCAGCTTCCAGGGGCTGGAAGGCCCCATCACATCCCAGGTTGAGGCGTGTATTTGTTGTTGTTTTTAGACGGGCTGGAGATGTAGCTCAATTGGTAAAGTGTTTGCTAGAATGGGCGAAGCCCTGCGTTTGATCTTCAGCACCCCATAAAACTGGGTGCATGCCTGTCATCCCAGTTTGACGGAGGTAGAGGCAGGAGGGTCAGGAGTTCAAGGCCATCCTCCAGTACACAGATAGGCTATATTTCATGTTGCCTGGAACTCACTCTGTAGCCCAGGTTACCCTTGAATTTATAGCAATCCCGAATGCCAGGATTGCAGGCACACACCACCACACTCAACTGGAGTAACTTGTTGCCTTGTTTTGTTTTGGAGACAGGGTCTCATGCATCCCAGGACTGGTCTCAAACTCGTTGTATAACCACAGATGATCTTAAATGCCTGATCCTCCTGCCTCTACCTTCCAAATGCTGGGATTACTGGTGTGTACCACCATAACCAGTTCATGTGGTGCTGAGGATGGACCCCAGAACTTCATGCACCATAGGCAATCACTGCTCCAACTGAGCCACATTGCCGGCTCTCCGGCATCTCTTTGATGAAGGTAAAACACACCTGAGAGTTTTTCTTCTTCTGTTTTTGTTGGTGTCATTATTATTGTAGGAATGAGGATTAAATCCAGGGATAGAGAAGTGGCCTAACAAAGAGCTTACACCTTCAGCCCCTTCCTGTTTATTTATTTTGTTTTTTTTTTTTTTTTGAGGCAGGATTTCTCTGTATAGTCCTGACTGTCCTGGAATTCGCTCTGTAATCTAGGCTGGTCTCGAACTCACAGAGCTCTACCTATACCTACCTCTGCCTCCCGAGTGCTGGGACTAAAGACATAAGCTACCACCACCCGGCTGTACCTTTTTTTTTGGGGGGGGGAGGAGGTTTGAGACAGGGTTTCTCTGTGTAGCTTTGAGCCTGTCCTGGAACTCACTCAGCAGACCAGGCTGGTCTCAAACTCACAGAGATCCACCTGCTTCTGCCTCCCAAGTGCTGGCATTAAAGGCATGCGCCACTGCCCACTATACTTTTGTATTTTAAAATGACCTCACTAAATGACCTTTGTAGGTAATCTGAACTCCCTCTGTAGTTCAGGCAGCCCTTAAACTTGTGATCCTCCTGCCTTAGTCTCTGAGTGATGGACACTTGCTACCATGCCCAGCTAAAGTTGACCTTTTCTATATTGTTGCTGTTTTGAAACAGGGTATTAGCATCATATTCACTATGTAGCCAAGGATGACCTCCACTGCCACATTCCCAAGTGCTAGGATTACAGGTAGATTCTACCATCTCTGGGCTACACTGACTACTTTAAGGCATACAATTCAGTAGCATTTTGCACACTTAAAACTTTGTAGCAACTGTTACCATTCCCTAGAGTCTTGGTTAACCTTAAGCTGTTAACCTTACCAGCTTAGAATCGGTCATTTGGGAGGTGACTTTAAATTGAGGAATTGCCCAGATTATACTGGCCTGTGAGCAAGTCTGTGGGAGAGTCTTGATATTAATTGAGATAGGAGGACCCAGCCCACTGTGGGCAGCGCCATTCCCTGGGCAAGTGAGCCTGGGCTATCTAAGAAAGTTAGATAGGCAAGTGCCCGTGGATGAGCGGGCGAACAGCGCTCCTGCATAGTTCAGGCTGTAACTCCTCGCTTGGCTGTAACTTCTTTGTTCAGGGGTAATACTCAATATGTGGACCATCAAGCAGGCCTGCCTTCAAGTTCCTGTCTTGACCCCCTCAATGATGGACTGTGGCCTGTAAGATGAAATAACCCCCTTTCTCCCACTAAATTACTTCTGGTTAGAGTGTTTTATCACAGCAATCTAGATATGATTAGGACACCTAGCTACAGAACTTTTTCTTCTCTTTTTGTTTTTGTTGGAACAAAAGTCCCACTGTGTGGCTCAGGCTTGTCCAGAATTCATAATCTTCACATGAGACCACAGACAGTTTGTCCCACCCAACTGTCTGTGCCACGCTCCCCTGTGTTACCTGAGGAGACTGGATGAGCTGCCAGAGTGTGACCGGTCACTTTCTCGGCCCACAATGATGGGCTTCCATGTCTTCCCGCTGAGCTCACTGGGGGTGACGCCCTGCCGGAAGTACACAGCTCGGTCCTCACAGCTGATGCCCCAGACCTAGAACAGGCAGGGTGCTGGTGAGAGGCAGCTGGACACATACCTTGAGCTCCTACCCCTTTTGTCGGGGGCTGGGGAAGAGTGGAGGGTCCAGGAGTGCTCAACAGGGCTGTAGGACAAGTATGCAAATACACGCAGGAGTCCCCTTATAGTGACGTGGGAGCATGCATGAGTGTTTGTCAGGGCTAGGAATGTCTGGTGGTGGGCAGGTGGCTGGTGACTGCAGAAATCCAGAAATCCAGGCAGGAGAAGGCTGGCAGGACTGGGGGAAGGGAGGGGTTGCAGCAAATCCAGGAAAATCAGAAGCCTGGATCCGGAGCTCTAAAACTTCAGACTTGGGCTCTGGGATGACAAGGTCCAGAGTAAACAGAGGGCTGACAGATTCTGTGCTGGGACACAGAGTCCACTGGTGCTTTTATCTTAAATTTTAAAAATTAATGATGTGTATTTTCGTGTGTATGTGTAGGTATGTGCATATGAAGGCAGGGGCCATGGAGGCCAGAGGAAGGCATTGGATCCTTTGGTTACAGGTGGTCGTGAGATGCCCCAAAATGGGTGCAGGCAGCGGAACTTGGATCTTCCGCAAGAGCAGTGTGTGCTCCTAACTGCTTAGCCATCTCTCCAGCCTCTTGCTTTATTTTTTGAGATAAGATGTCATGTATCCCAGGCTGGGCTGGAACTTTTTATGTCACCAAAAATGACCTTCAACTTTTGATCCTCCTGCCTCTACCTCCCTAGTGCTGGGACTGCAGGCATGCACAACACCGGTTTTATGTGTACTAGAGACCTAACCCAGGAATTGTTTATTCATAAGTATGAGTGTCCCTGAATGGGTTCATGTGCACCATGGGTGTGCACATGCCTGCAGAGACCAGAAGAAAGTGTTGGATCCCCAGGAACTGGAGTTACAGATAGTTGTGAGCTGCTGGATGTGGGTGCTGGGAACTGAACCAGGGTCCTCTGTAAGTGTAGTAAACACTCTTAACCACAGAGCCACTTCCCCAACCCCTCATTATCTTTTTAAAAATTATTCTTTAGCTGGGCACTGGTAGTGCACGCCTTTAAACCCAGTACATGGGAGGCAGAAGCAAGCAGGTCATTGAGTTCGAGGCCAGCCTGGTCTACAGGGGCAACTTCCAGGACAGTCAGCGATACACAGAAAAACCTTGTATCAAAAAACAAAACAACAAAAAAGCTCCATTTTTTTATTTTATGTACCTGACTGTTTTGTCTGAATGTATGTCTGTGTACCACATGTGTCTGATGTATGCAGAGGCCAGAAGAGGTAGATGAGCCCCCTAGAACTGGAGTTACAAGCAGTTGTGAACCACGTGGTGCTGGGAATCAAACCCAGGTCACTAGAAGAGCAGCCAGTGATCTTAACCATTGAGTCATCTCTCCAGCCCCAAACTGCGTTATTTTTGAGGAGGAAGGAAATACTGTCATACTGTGAAGATGACATCCGTAAGAAGAACATGACATCACAGAGTCAAAGGCAAGGAACCCAGTTCTCTCATTTAGAAACCCTCCCTTCCCTGTGACCTCTCTCAATGCTACCTTCTTATATCCAGGATGCATGCCCCGCCCTTCCTTGCCAGCAGACTGACCTGCAGAGTCCTACGTGAAGTGACCCTGAGCCAAACAGAGATGCCAGGACTCTAGAATACCAGCCCCCTCCCCCCCACCCCATGTACCCTCAGACTCCTCACTGTCCATCTGGAATCCCTGCCAGGGAGAAGGGACAGGAGGGTGGCGGTAGATAAGCTGTATTAGGAGTCCCAGGAACCACGTGCAAATCTACCTGGTCGTTCAGCCCCACATTCACCATTGTCATTTCTCCAACCATCTCGATCCAGCTGGTGCCACAGGGGTTGTGAGAATTGACGCCCCTCCGGAACCACACCTGGAAAATGAGAAAGAAACATGTATCTATGGAGATCTTTGGAGACAGGTGTGTGTGTGTGTGTGTGTGTGTGTCTGTCTGTCTGTCTGTCTGTGCCTGAGCATGCAGATATGTGTGCACGACAGAGGACATTCCACAAGTGCCATCCACCTTGCTTTTTTAAGACAGGGTCTCTCACCAACCCAGACCTTGCCAAGTACGCTTGGCTGGCTGGCCTGCAAGCTCTAGGAATCCATCTGTTCCCATCTTCCAGCACTGGGGTCACAGGCACACACCAGCATGCCCAGCACACACCAGCATAGCCAGTACTGGGATCACAAGTGCACATCGCACACCCAGCACTTTTACATTGGTTCTAGGGCTGGAACTCAAGTTCTCATGACAGGAAGACAAGTGTTTTACCAATTGAGCCACCTCCAAATCTGAGGGGAGCTTTTCATTGTATTTTTACTTATTTATTTGGGGAGGGACAGAGACAGACATATATCATAGCTTGCACTTGGAAGTCAGAAGACAACCATGTGCATCCTAGGGCTTGAACTCAGGTCACCAGCCTTGGTGGCAGGCACCTTTACCCACTGAATCACCTCACTACTCATTCCAGAAAGTCCTTTTAAGGTACTGGGTTGACAGGAATGGCCCATGCATATATACTTAGAATGAACCCACGATGTACAAGGCCTAGTGCCCTTCCCCCAGCACCACAGCAGATAGGGAGATGACAGATGAACAGACAGATTTCTCAAAAGCATATAAAACTGGTTCACTTGACTGGACCTGCCTCTGATAAGACACAAGTAACAAAAGAGAAGAGAGAAGCATTTGATTGGCCAAGGTTGCTGGCATATTGGCTTCCCATTATCTGAGATGGTTGGCCTATGGAATAATAAACATGGTTATCAGCATTTCAGTCCAGGGATTCGAATGAGGGTACCATGAGCCAGTATCACACATCCTGGAGATGGGTGATGATATCAACAGCAGAAAAGCCCACAGCAGGGGTAGGGATGTGGCTCAGATGGTAGAGGAGTTGCTTGGCATGCATGATGCCTGGGATTTGGTCCCCAGTGTCAACCAGGTATGATAGTACACATTTGTTATCTGAGCAGGAGGGTTGGGAGCTTAAGGCCAGCCTCTGTTACATACTAAGTTTAATATACCATCTTAAAAAGAAAAGGAAAACTTTCAGGATTTATACGAATGTTCTTAGATGACCCTCACAGGAACAGAGGACACCCTTGGTATTAAATGGCACCATTACCCACCCCAGCTCCAGCCCCCAACTCTTACTTTGCGGTCCTTCGTGATGGCCCAGACCACACTGACTCCCGCGGAGACGTGCATGATACCATTTTCAGACCCAGGAGGCTCCACTATGGACCAGGAACTTCCTGCCAGTCCCCAGAGAAACCCCAGGCAGCTTCCATCAGCCAAGATTCTGGACAGGAAGCACCCCACTTCCTATTATGGGGCTGGTTACCTTTTGGGTTGTTCCTGCAGATTCCTTCTCTGACCAGGGCTTGCCCCTCCCAGAGGGTGGCCCATATAAGGTCGTGGGGCCCACAGCTGATCTGAACCACCTCCCCTGGGGTATCCACAAGAGACCAGGAAGAGCCTTCTGGGTTGGGGTGGCTGACATCCTCTCGGTACCACACCTGGGAGGAGAGAAGAAATTATGGTATTTGCCATCACCAAATCTGTCCACCTGCAAAGGTCACACATGGGGGTCTCTGACACACTCGCATGCCCCCCCACACACCTTGGTGAGAAAATGCAAAGCCTGGATTGGGGGGGGTGTCTAGAGAGACCCATCTAGTCTCTGCAGATTTCCAGTGTCAGCATGGGGCGCTCAGCAGCTCCCAGGCAGCCCATGACACCTGTGCCCCCTAGTGGCAATGTGTGCCCAGGACACCTGTCACAAGGGAAGGCAGGGACTCGGTGGTTTAAACCCAATGCCTAAAATGTCCTCTTCTTTTGCTCTTTAAACTAAACAATGAAAATCCCCTTTCCCCACATCATCTTTGCTAAGGATTGTTGTCCATTACTTTCTTAATGATAGCAATTCTGATTCTGGTGAGATGGACTCTCAAAAACAGGTGTGTGTGTGTGTGTGTGTGTGTGTGTGTGTGTGTGCACGCATGCGCACATGTTCATATTTGTGCATGATTATGTCACATAGGGCCTACAGAATAGGATCTGTAGCTGGGATTGACAGCATATACCTATGCAATTGGTTCAGTTCAGGTAAAGGAGGTTAGGGATGATCTTCAGAACAGGGACCCTGACTTCTCTGATCTTGCCAACCTACCCTTATGACCGGCCCCGCAGGACCAGGCCTAGGAAGCCTCCCTTTTGCTACCAAGAAGGCAGCTTCAGGGAATAAGTCTCTCCTTTCCGGAGCACAGGGTCCTGGGGCCACCTCTCCTAGAGCACAGGAGAGGTGCTGGATGTACTGGCTCACAGCTGATGCTCGGGGAGCAAACACAGGTGCAGAGGGGTGTGGCTCCTCCTCTACCTTCTCTCTGCATCCAGGTGGGATGTCTTGAGCTAGTGCTCTCACCCAGCCTGACCCTCTCCACTGCTTCCACCCCGCTCGCCCCTCCCCACCGCTCTCACCCCGCTCGCCCCTCCCCACCGCTCTCACCCAAATCATCTCTCTCCACCACACTTCAGATAGGAAATGATTGTGGTTCACCTAACCCTGAGAGAGCACGACCCCAGCCCAAGGTAAGCCTGCTAAAAACAATCTGCTTAGACTGTTCCAAAGTCAGTGGAGATGTGTGGTTAATGTGGTTAATGCAGGAGTTACTGAACAATCTTAAAATAAGCTCCAAAACCACGAGGAAGGCATCAGACTCCTATGCTTGGGACCATCTGTGTTCCTGTTGCCATCCAGGCTTGGTGTTTTTCACAAACTCTCTAAGAAAAGATTTCTCCAGCCTCCAAAACAATACAGAGAAACCCTGTCTCGAAAAGCCAAAAAAATTAAAAAGATTTCTCTCTAAATATGCATCTATCCATCACCTATCAATCAATATAACTACCATCTACCCATCCATCATCCATCCATACATACATCCATACATACATACTTATATACATCAATCCACCACCCATCCATCCCTCACAATCCATCTATACACCTACCATCCATTCATCCACCATCAATCTACCCCCTACCCACACAACATGTATCCAACCATCCATCTAGTCAATCAACCACTTGACACACTCCTCATCCCCCTCCTCACTTCCCATTCGTCCACACACCCATCATCCATTCAACCATCCACCCAACCATCTATTCACTCACCCACCATCCATTTGTCCAACCATCTACCTGTCATCCCCCACCCACCCGCAAGTCTCTGTCATTTATTCACATCTACTTACCACCCATCTATACATCATCCCTCCATCCACATACCCACCATCATCCACATACTACACACCATCAGTCTATCTACACATCAACCATCCACCCACCCATACATCCACAATGCTCCTGGAGCCTGGAGGAAAGAGCTGGCAGGGAGCCCAGAATCTGACAGAATTGATTTCATCTGAGCCCAAAGTGGGCTAGGAGGAGGGACAGGTCCCAAGGCTTCCAGGGGCAGAAGGCAATGAGCTCTCTTCCTCCACCTTGGGGAATCCCTGCGCCACTCCAGCCGGCCGCTGGTCTCCTTGGCCATGTCAAGTCTTGGCCACCGTGGTAGTGGGACCTACCTTTCCCTGCAGGGACACAGCCCACACTGACAGGCGGCCCACAGGCTCCTCTGTGATCTCCCAACCTCCCACAGACAGGTCATTGAAAGGGTCAGGGAGTTCCTTGGGGTCATCCTTTGAGGGAATCTGAAACAAAGGAGTGAGAAGCAATGGCTGTCATTACCTGTGGCCTGCACTATGTCACCGTCCCTCCCCTGCCTGCCTCTGCCTCTAGTCCTTCCACCCTCAGTGTGGTCCATGCTGCATGACCCCATGAAGAAGGTAGCCACAAGACTGTAGGTGGGACCTGGCCATGGACACACACTGTTCTGTTCCCCTCCTAAGACTCCACCCCCAAGCCACTGCTTTTGAGTTGAGTCATGGAGACAGCACTAGCACCTTGGTCAGGGAGGGAAAGCCTAAGGAAGGACAAGTTCTGTGCTAACTTTGGCCCCTAAGTGGCCATCTCCCAAATGAGGGGACTTGTAGGGCTACAAGGCTCTGTGACAGTAAACAAATCAAAGGCCAAATTCTAGGGTGGGCATGGTTTCCCCTTCTGCCCCAGTACGGGGAGGAAGATGCCTATCTTTTTGACCCTCCTATCGGGGACCCCATGCCCCATCGCCATGCCCCATGGAGGCACAAAGACCTTGGCCCAGGTGTCCCGGGATTTGTATCTCCTGTACCGGATCCACTTTCGTCTCCTCACGCATGAGTTCCACTTCTTGTCTCTAGTGTAGGTGGCAGGGAAGTCCATAGCGTATGTCCACCCCTGAAATACCAAGGTTGGAGCCTTATCTGGCTTGGCGGGGTAGGGGGTGGAATCTGAAGAGGTGGGAAGGTGGAGGAATAAAGGGAGGGAAGAAGGGAATAGGGTGTCCAATCCCATAGCAAGCAAAGGTTGGACACCGACAGGGAGGGTGGCACAGGGGGACAAGCTGAGCCCAAGAGGCATCCATGGAGGGTACTAAGTTCACCTACCCCTTTCTCGGTGGGCTCCCCTCCAAAATTCTCATCCACATACCAGTCTGATTCCCATTCCCAGTGTGGCGAGGGCAGTGCTACCCCATCCAGCGGCCGATGCTGGAGCCCACTCACGTCACTCCACGACCAGCGGTCACTCGGCAGGAGCTTCTCACAGAAGCCTCCCATGGGGTTCCAACGCTGAGGCCAGGGGACACAGAGATGGTCTTAGGAACTAGCCAGATGGGACTGGAAACACCTCAACAATCCCATGCACACCCAGCACTACCTGATTCTCATAGGCCTCCTCTCGGTGGCGGATGGGTACATCACTGGAACACACGTACAAGTAGACCTGGTTGTCGCAGGCGATGCCCCAGCAGCACTGAGTGGCGGCACTGACCCGCTTGAACTCCATCTGGACATCCTTGCAAAGCTCCCAGCACTGGCCAGCCGTGGACAAGGTATACACTCTCCCGAAGAGGTCCACTGCCCACAGCACAGAGGTGGGCATGGCCACAGTGCTGTGGGAAAGACAGGGGCAAGCAAAAAGGAACCCATGTCATGGTTCTTGGAGCAGGCACATCACAGGAACCCTGTCCCTGTGTGGTGGTGACTGTATCATGCCACATGCGGCAAAATGAGGTCCCAAGAGACAAGCAAGCAGTCACCGTAGCAACCAGAAGCAAAGTATGTCTTCCAGTATAAACTTCTTTCTTTGCCTCTTCCTCTTTCTCATTAGGGGGTGCTTTGCCTCTTTAAATTGGAGACAGGGTGTCATGTACTCCAGGGTTGGTCTCAAATTTTCTCTGTAGCTAGGATGATCTTGACTTCTGATCCTCCAGCTGCTACTTCCCAAGTGCTGAGATCACGGGTATGCCTCACCACACCCAGTTCATGTGGTGCTACCCAGCATGCACCAAGTGCTGGGTTTTATCCCCAGCATCCTACAGAGTAGGTACTATGGCTCTTGCCTGTGATCCTGGCACTGAGAAGGAGGAGCTGAAGGCCCACCTTGGCTACATGAGAACCTGTAGAGAGAGTCTAGCTGGGAGTTGGAAGTACTGGGGAGATAGGTAAGTTTACTTAGGGACCTCAAGGCTGTGCCAGGCTGCTCTACTCTTGCAGTCTGCCACAAGCACGGGGGCGCTCCAGAAGGTATTGCCAGTGTCAGGAGGACTGGAGCATCTGCCATAGGCAAAACTGGCTCTTTTGGAACCCAGTGAGCCTCACAGACACAAAGGAGAACGTAGGCTGCAAAGGAAGAGGCGAGCAGCAGGGATATGCAGCAGGAAGCCAGAGGCAGGCAGGGACAAGTTTCGAGAAATATCCATGACCTGAAGTAGAGAGGCTGACCATCAGAATGGAGTGATTTTGGGGGGTATGGGGGGAATGGAGTGTTCCTACAGAACCAATGCCCTCTTCATCCTCTTTAACACACACACACACACACACACACACACACACACACATTCAGGTACACATGGGGATGGAATGGGAATCAGGATACTAGCTTTCTGATCTAAAAGGTGTCTCTGTCTAGAGGGCTCAGTGGGGCTCCAGAAGGCACCTTCCTTCCTCTAGGCCAGGCTTGAAGGTCCCTCCACCCCTCACAGTGACTATTGAGAGTTGCCAGAATCCAGAGTAGCAGAGTTTGTGGCCTGGCTCTATTACTTCTTTTCTTCATTACTTTGATTGCCGTTTGTTTTTATTTTGTTTAGAGATAGGGTCTCACACAGCTCAAGGTGGCCTGGAACTCACCGTGAAGCAAAGGATGATATTGAACTCCTAGCTCCATCTCCCAAGTGATGGGCTTACAGGTGTGCACCCCCACGAGTAGCTTCCAACATCACCAAAGTTAACTATCCTCTCTGTGCCTTGATTACGTGTAATAATGTGTGACAATCCGAAAGGGTGACCTACTTCCTAAGAACCAAGTGAGGTAATCCAGACACCGAACTTATGATGAACACTGCTCAGTATCCAGCATGACTTTTGTGACTGCCACTGATGTCACTATCACTTGATCACAACCATTAATCGCTCATCTCAGTTTTGGTTTATTTGTTTGAGTCAATGTCTCACTGGCCTGGACCCCAAACTCTTTCTACCTCAGCATCTTTAGTGCTGGGATTACAGGTGTTTTCTGTCTCACCAAGCTCCAGTCTCTTAAAAAAATCAAGCCAGAGGTGGGCAACATGGCTCAGTAGGTAAAGGTGTTTGTCACACAGGCTGGCATTGTGATTTTAACCTCCTGAATACACATAAAGGGAGAAGTAGGTAACCATGCAAAGTTGCCCTCTGAAAATTAGCATATGCACACACACAAATTAACAAACTTAAAAAGTAATTTTTTAAAAAAGAAAATAAAATTCAAGCCAGCCAAGGTGGTACATTCCCATAGTTCTAGCACATAAGAGGCAGGAATAGGATGAGGAGTTCAAGGCCAGCCTAGGCTGCATAGTAAGGTCTGTCTCAATCCCCTCTCCTCCAAAAACAATTCACAATTCAACGTATAAACAGTCAGTTAAGTAAAGCTCAGCCTGAAGGTTGAGCTCAAAAGGTCAAGATGTATTTGAAACATTTTCCTTCAGATAAATGACTGAGCAGCAATTTTCTTTCAGACATAATTGAACCTTCTGGGTAGCTAATGGAAGAAAACACTGCTGTAGAAACAGGATGGAGTTGGGGCTGTATTTACAAACTCCTGCGAAGTGGGGACTCAGGCACCAGTCACACATGAGCTAAAGGGCATACAGGGAAAGCATCCTTGGCCAACCACAGCTCCTTTCTGCCTCCACAGGCTGTTCCTCCAACGTGTCACATGCCACTTCCTGTGAGGTCACCATGCAACCTGGCTTGGGTCACTAGATCACAGGACTCTTGAAGTGGGTGTGTGGAGGTCTTGTGCTTCTGGGATCCTGAGATAGCATTGTTTTTGCAGAAGTGACGGGCTAAAAGGAACATCTCCCATGGAAGCAAACCTCTATTTCACCACAAACCTCTAAAAACAAATGTAACTTGGTCCTTCGGGCACTTGGTTAAAAAGACTCGACACCACAAAAGCCATCCGCCTTTCTGGGTCAGTTTATTCACAGATCCCTTCAGAGACCAAAAAATAGCCTGGGTGGTGGCACATGCCGTACTCTCAGTGCCAGGAAGGCAGGATTGCTGTGAGCCCAAGCTCACCTGGCCTAAATAGTGAGCCCCATGTCTCAAAACAAAAACAAAAACCATGAGGGATGGGAAGATGACTTAGTTGATCAAGTGCCTGGTAAGGAGAGGACCTAAGTTCAACTCATGTTTAAAAGAAAATAAAGTGTGTCCTGGGGGTGGGGAGAGCTCGTCAGGCTGATTGGATAAAGATACTTTATATCAAGCTGGACCACCTAAGTTCCATCCCTGGGACTCACATGTCCAAAGGAGAGAACTCACACCTGCAAGTTATCTTCTGGTCTCCACGTGTGAGTCAAGGTAATCTCGAGCACACACATAATAATGAGTGTAAAATAAAATTTCAAGTGAGGCACAATGACACTTGTTTAGAATCCCAAGAGCTGGAGAGGCGGATCCTTGGAGCTTCCTGGCAGGAGGCCAGTAAATCTAGCTAATCCGTGGCCCCAGGCTGGTGAGAAAAAAACCAAGGTAGGTGGTGCAGGTTGACCTCTGGCCTCCACTTCCACATACGCTTCTGCACACACAAAGAGATTTTAAAAAGCCAGGGATCGAGCCCAGGGCAAGTGGGGGGTAGACGTCATAGAAACCACAACCCTGCAGAAGAAAGCATCCAGAATCTGTCTTAGGGCTCCCTCTTTTTCTATGACGCTCCCACTCCTCTCTGGTATGCACTGGCTACTAAAGCTGTTTTTTTGGCTGCCAAGTGCAGGAACTACTCCAAAGTGACATTAGGGTTAAAAGAGGAGACAGTAAACAGCAGAGCTTGTATGGGAGTGGGGGCCCTTCCTGAAGAATAAATAGAGTCCGCCCAGCCCTAGGGGGCAGGAGGCGTGCTGGTGTTTATCCAGTTCCTGCACTTGGGCGACAGGTGGGTCCCCTGCACTGCCATCAGGAGCATACGTGGGAGCTGTAAGGCCCTGACCATCTGCCTACACTAATCCCAGGGCAAGCAGATTTGCTTCCAACAACGTCAAGAGAGAAGGCTACAGACAGGCCCCTGGACGCTCTGTTTCTCTAAATCATTCAGGCTTCAGCGATCGGCTTCTAAAAATCGCTGCGGTCCTAAGGCTGCAGTGGGGGCGTGCTGTGATCCGGGTCCCGGGGCCGGCGTTTGGGGGTTCGAGGCAGGGGTGTGAGCGGTGCCTAGAAGGTGTACAGCAGAGAACACAGGTACAGTCCCTCTCCCTCTATTAATCGTCCCAGCAGACGCAGCCAATGGAGGAAGGGGAGCGGGAAACTGGAGGCACCTGTGCTCTGAGCCGCCCCAATCTCCCCGGATAGGAGTCCCCACGGTCCTGTCACCGATGCTACAAGGACACCGCGCTGCACTTACCTGGGCCCACGCCGGGCGGGGCAGGTTCCTAGTGGATGCTCCTGAACTCCTAGGCTAGAGCTACGGCCCGGCCCTCCCCCGGCCTCAGGCGAGAGGGCGGGCCGGAAGCAATGGTCAGTTCAGCTTTGATTGGGCAGACTCACAGTGACGCAACTGCCTGGGAGCTCTCGATAGATGGCTGCGCTCGGCGGGGAACGCACCCGCGCTGGGTCGGTGCGCATGCGCACCTCCGAGGTCGCTCTGGGTCCCTCCGGCCGGTGGCGTGCAGCGTGTGGGAAAACACGCGCCTTTGCTGCGTCCCCTCCCCCAGGACCCGGCTTCCGGAGCGGAGCAGGCCGGTGTAGACCCGAGAACCTCAGGCGAGGAGGAGCGGGTGGCGGGAGCGTGTTGGAGCTTGGGTGACTTGAGGAACGTGGGCGTGTGGAGGCGCGCCTGGCCTGGCACCCGCGGAGGAGGGCGCGTGACTCGATGATGGATTCCTTGGAACGAGAAAGCAGCCCTGAGTACAAACTTCAGTGTTTTGGGGAGGAATCCTGGAAACGTGACTTTTGTGACTGTACCGTGGCGTCTGGATACTTATCGCTCCATCTCTTGGGGTTGCCGTCGATTACTTAGCTCGATGGAGCATCTGTGAGTGTTCCCTGGTGATGCGTAGATGTGTGAGTGTTCCCTGGTGATGACTTTGCAAGAATTCCTTCCCTGGAGAGAGGTTTTTAAAAAAAGTCTTCCTATCTCTCATAAGGTCCCAATGACAGATCAAACTGATTGCCCCAAAGCTCGTCCTGTGGAACCTGTGAGTTTCTGGAGCTTTACTTACAGAGCGTGGATGAGGGGTTGCCTACAAAAGTGAGTGATCCTAAAGTTGGGGGCCTGAAAGCCCTACCCATCATGGCTGATGGCTTCCGCATAGCCAGTTACTCCAGCACCTCCTAAGATCGCGTGCAAGTAGGCAGAAAGACATACAAGTGACTAGGGGGAGAAGCTGGAAGCTCAGGTCCGGTGACCCTTCCCATCCCCTCGGGGGGGGGGGGGACTGCAGTAGTCTGGCCTCCAGCACGGTGATCTGATGGCTGCTTTCTTCCGAGTGCCTCATTCTACCACACGCTTGACCTCAATAACCCAGAAGGGCCAGGGCCGAGAGCCGCAGACTTTACTTCCCCCACCTCTTGAGTTTATGGTCTCATTCAGCAGGTTTGCTCAGCCACATGCTTCTTCCGTGGTGTGATGCCCTGCTAGGGACCTAAGAACAACATAGTGAGACACGAACTCACAAAATTGAGGCCAGAATAAGCATTTATGTATTTGTTTTTGAGACAAGAGTTTTGGTATGCAGCCCAGGCTGACCTTGAACCCAGGTCATCCTGCCTCAGTCTCCCAAGCGCTAGGGTTACAGGTGTGCACCACCACACCCAGCGACCTTTCCTCTTCATTAGCTATCTCAGGTGTTTGCTGCGGCAATGGAAGACTGACTATACACCCTCCTCCTTTCTTGGTTCTTACAAAACCTTTTATGTGCCTGAAGAGGTCAAAAAACGGGCATTGGATCCCCGGGAACTGAAGTTGTGAGCCACTATGTGGGTGCTGGGAACTGAACCTAGGTTCTCTGCAAGAGCAACAGTGCTCTTACCCAGCAAGCCTTCTCTTCAGCTCCCGTTCTGTTCTGAGGAAGCAGACGTCATGTGCCTGCAGCCTGGGACAGACAACTCCAGGGGAAGAAAAAGCAGAGGCTCCTTGTGAATACTGAGTAGGTTGGTGGCATCTGTCCAGCACCAGTGAGACTGGCACCGGCGGATTCAGCATGGAGGTGCGGGGAGAGGGTAAGGTCTCAGGGAGGAAAAGGGGGCGGTCCTCCGAGATTAGGATACTGTCTGCCACACCGCACAAGCTTTAGCATGGTCGTGGTCCTGGGAAGACCTGGGGTCTGTTGTCTGACACTTGTAGTCGTCTTCTTTGTCCCCAGTTTGCTCGTTGGAAGGCACTGCTGAGACCACTGAGGCCCCAGGCAAAGCTTGTGTGGTGTCCTGAGCTGTGCGCCCACGCTATGCCCTCCCCTCCTTGGCCTTTCGAATTCTGCATAGTTGGTTTTCTTCCATTGTCAGGAGTCTGTTTTTTAGCCTTCATCAGAAAGGATAGTCATCGTTTCTCTATTTTTTAATTAGTGTCTTTTAGATGTAATCTTGTTTATTTATGTGAGAGAGTGTGTGTGTGTGTGTGTATGTGTGTATACCTGTATATTGCTCACACAGGCCTGAAGAGGGTATCAGGTATCCTCTGCTGTCACTTTCTGCCTGTTCTTTTGAGGCAAGGGCCTTGCTTGAGCTTAGGACTGACTCACTGTCTCAGGCTGGAAGCCAGCACACCCCAGAGATCCTCTTGTTTTCACCCTGGGGATGGAGTTAGAGGCCTTCGTAGAGATGCCTGACTGGTTAAGTGAGCGCTGCATCTGAATTCTGGTCCTCGTGATTGCAGAGCAAGTACTCTTAATGTCCGAGTCATCTCTCCAGCCCCCGGCTAGTTTTAGGGTCCTTCCCCCCCACTTATAACGTGTACTTACTTTGTGTGTGTATGTCTGTGTACACGGGCATGTGAGCCACAGCACAGAGGACAATTTAGCAGAATTGGCTCTCTCCTTCTACCACGTGGGTCCCACGTGGGATTGAATTCAGGTTGTTAGTGAGTATCTTTACCCTCTGAGCCATCTTGCTGGGGTGCCTGATTAGTTCTTTGGCACAGGATCTCACTGGGTTGCTCCAGCAGGGATGGAACTCACTATGTAGCTCAGGTTTGCCTTAAACTTGCAATCCTCACCCTTGTGAGTGCCAAGATTACAGGCTGTGCCACGGCACCTGATGTTTGGCTATCTTTTGACATTTTAATTTTTTTATTATTACTGTGTGTTCATGATATTCCACAGTAGGAGTATAGAGGTCAGAGAATAACTGTAGAGCTGGGTCTCTCTCCCTCCACCTTTTACGTATGTTCTGGGGAGAAATCTCCGGTCACCAGGCTTGCCCAGCAAGTGTCCTTAGCCAGCCACCAACCCACTGTGCTCTCTTAACTTCCTTTGCATTTTCTTATCCGTTCAGATCTTGCCACTTCTCTCCTTGGCCAGATGCAGGGTGTTCAAATTGCAGCTCCGTCACTTACACCGTGAGTCACTCGGGCTCTGAGTCTATGCTGTAAAGTCACTTGCCTCCTGTTGGGAGGAGGAGGAAGAAGGTATGTGGTGGCATCCAGCATGTCGCTATGCCTCCTGAACCCATGGCTTTCCTGCAGTGCCTTACACTTGCTAGGCATGTGCTTATTCTGCCACCAAACTTCCTCCTAGCTTGTCTTGTCATCAGATTCGGGTCTCTTGGTCATCATTGTTCATTGCCTAGTTCTGGAAACTCTTTAGGGAAAACACTGAGCTCATCACTCTCTCCCAGAATTGGCAGCAGCTGTGCCTCCTCTGCCAGCGTGGACTGTACTCTTGAAGTATGAGCCTAAGTACCCTTCTGCTCTGGCCTCTAAGTGGACCCCCCCTCCCATATACAAGTGACAGCATTTAAACAACATGAAAAATAAATGAAAATGAAATGAAAAGTGTGTGTCTCTGTCCTTGGCTGGGAAAGCTCACGGAGACTGCTCACACTTGCAGTAAGTGTTTGAATCTACATCGGCATATCTAAATGAGATCAACATGCCCTGAGGAAATGGTTTTGTTTTTGTTGTTGTTTTGAGACAGGCTCTGAGTGTGTAGCTCTGGCTGTCCTGGAACTCACTATGTAGACTAGGCTGGCCTCAAACTCACAGAGATCACCTGCCTCTGCCTCCCAGGTGCTGGGATTAAAGGTGTTCCACTACACCCGACGAAAAAAGTGTTGTTTTTGACTGGTGATGTAGCCTACTATGCACAGGGCCCTGGGCTTAATCCCTGGTCCACCCCCCCCCAGGGAAAAAAGAGAAAGAGGAAAACAAAAAAGTGGTTTTTTTAATTTCTAAAAATAATAATAACAAAGTTAAACCACAAAACCTCTAAAATACAGACTAACAACAGTGGGTCAATAGTCACTCAGGGTACCTGAGAAAGTTCAGGACCCTCCCTACCTCTTCACGAAGTCCCTCTGACATGGTAAATGAAGCATGCATTTGACTGACATTTACAGATTCTGCATTAGCAGAGTGGTTTATTCAAATTGGCCAGGAGGTCATTTCACCAGGAGCTGAAAAGGTGTAGGGGAAGAGAAAGAGATGTTTGAGAGAAGGCAGGCGACTCTAAGGCTTTGGGCTGTGTGAATAAAGATGGTTGAGAAGGGTTAAGAAGGATAAACTTATGAGGTCTGTGGTGGAAGAAAAGGGTCTTGCACTTCCCTTGTACAAGGAGTAGGAGGTGGAAACCCCAGGTTAATTTACCCAACCGATATTATGATGTGGGAGGCAAATAAAACTTGCACTCCTCCTTAATTGAGGTTCCCAGTGCGCACACACCAGTCACCGCCCATCCCTGTGTATTCATGTGGGGGCTAAAGGCTGCTCTTGCGGTTTGATTCTTACAACGGTAAAATTTCAGTGTGTTCAAAACCAAGCTATAATTCGTGAGACCATTTTTTTGTTGCTTTTTTTTTTTTCTGGCAATGCCAGGAATCCAATCCAGGTCCTTACACACAGACTAAGCAAGTGTTCCACCACTGAGCTGCATCTCCAGCTGTGGCATACTTACCTAGAAAACTCGACTGGGGCTGGTCATGGAGCTCAGTGGTAGAGACCTTATCTGTCAGATGTGGGGACCCTGGCTTTGATGCCTAGAAGTTCACTATGAGAAAAACGACAGGCAAACATCAGTATTTAGTTTTTACTCAAGAAATGTAATTTGTTAAATAAACCAGTTTTGGGAACTAAGTATCTTTCCTGGTTTTCTATAATCACACGTGCACACTTGTGAAAACAGAGTTTGTGGCATCAGATGTGTTCCTCTATTGTTCTCTACTTTTTAAATTTTGTTTTGCTATTTTTCAGTTATTTTTATATTTTAAGTGTGTGTATTTTGTCTGCAGGTATGTGCACCATGTGTGTGCTGTGCCTGGTGCCTGTGGAGGACAGAAAAGGGTATTAGAAACCCCGACTCTGAGAAGGGAAAGTGGGTACAAAGCCCACTCCTAACCAAGAAGCTATTTGCAATTGATGCCTGCTGAAGGGAAATGCGTTTCCTCCAGTGGAGTGTCACTAAGTATATTAACCACATTCCAGGGCAGGTCCCATGCACAAGAGCGGTTGGCCAACACCAAATGGACTCTATTTTTGTGGGGTTTTTGTTTCATTTTGTCATACTTTGTTTTGCGTTTCATTTTTTGTTTTGAGTGAGGGAGAACATGAAGTTTGTTAGGTAAGGAAGTGGGGAGGATTTTTGAGGAGTGGGGGAGGGGAAGAATATGATCAAAATATATAAAAATGGTCTTTGATAAATATTTATTTATTGATGACTTTTTTTCAATACAGGGTTTCTCTGTGTAGCCCTGGCTGTCCTGGAGCTCACTCTAGATCAGGCTAGCCTTGAACTCACAGAGATCACCCATCTCTACCTCCTGAGTGCTGGGATTAAAGGAGTACACCACCACTGCTTGGCTTGGTAAAAATTTTAAAAAAGAGTTGGGAAATAGAAAAGAAACAGATGTCAGATCTCCTGAACCTGAAGTTGTAGATGGTTGTGAGCCACTGTGGTGGTTTGGATGAGAATGGCCCCATAGGCTCCTATGTTTGAATGCTTGGTCTACAGTTGGTGGAAGTGCCTGGTAAGGATTAGGAGGTGTGGCCTTGTTTGAGGAGGCATGTCACTGGGGGCGGGCTTTAAGATTTCAAAAACTATGCCCTTCCAGTTAGCTCTCTCTGCCTCTAATGTGTGCCTGCCTGCCTGCTGCCTTGCTTTCCATTATGAAGGTCAGGGACTCACCCTCTGAAACTGTAAGCTAGCCCCAAATTAGATGCTTTCTTTCGTTAGTTGCCTTGGTCCCCGCAATAGTAACAGTAGCTGAGACAGCCACCATGTGGTTGCTTTCTTCAAGATCAGCAAATGTTCTTAATCACTGAGCCAACCCTCCAGCAATTTATTTTTGTTTTACTGGTGAGGCAGGGTCTCACTATCCCTGCTGGGCTGGAACTTGTTCTGTAGACCAGACTATCCTCAAGCTCACAGACGTCTGCCTGCCTTTGTGTCCTGAGTGCTGGGATCAAGGGCAGGCACCACTGTGCCTGGCTCACTGCTCTTTTAAATCTGTGTGTGTTGTGGGAACATGGGACATACTGTAGCACGCTTGTGGAGGTCAGAGAACATTGTTAGGTGTTCATCCTTACCTTCCACTTTGAGACAAAGTTTCTTGTTCTGTATTTCAGACACCAGGCTAACTGGCTTTCGGGGTTCTGCTCTGTCCACCTCCCAACTCTGTTAAGAGCACTGAGATTTTAGGCACAGGCTACCATATCCGAGGTTTTGTTTTGTTTTAACATCACACCCCAGCTCACCAGCCCTCCACCTTAGCTTTTGGGCAAAGGTCTCTCACTGGACTCAGCAGCCCAGCCAGACTGGCAGGTAAGTGCGAGGGACCCTCCTGTCTCTGCCCTTCACTAGGGTCGTAGGTGCTGCGCCTGAGTCTCTACGTGGACGCTGGGCATCCAAACTTAGGTCTTCATGTTCGCATGGCAAGCGTTACCAGCTCCCCAGTCTCCTACACAAGTTTTACTTCGTGTCATTGACCTACATGGTGATTTTTTTTTTCATCCCAAACTCTAGCACAGAAATGGAGCCCCATTATTGACTGCTGCTGTGTGCAGGATACAGCCTCCATTGAGACGGATGAAACCCTGGTTTCTGCCCCGTTGAGCCTCAACCAGCAGATGAGAGTTTCCACAGTGATCCATTCTGACCCTCCACTTCCCAAGGCCGGTTGTGCACAATGGCCAGACTTGAGACCAGCAAGGAAGCAGTAGTTTTTGTAAAGAAGAAAAACTTAAGAGATTTTTAAAGACACGCTGGAGAGTAGAAGAACGAAACCTGGATGAGATGTCAGAAAGATGTGTGAGTCTATGTGTGGTCCCTGTGGTGGTTTCTATGAGAATTGCCCCATGGGCTCCTATGTTTGAACCCTGCTGCAGCCACAGGTGCAGCGAGTCCCCAAACCCTTTGTTCCTGCCATGTCTGAAGTCAAAGGCTCGAATGTCTGAGTGTCTGTATCCAGACCTTTGTCCTTTTTCTAGGGACTGGGCAGTTGAGAGAGCTAGGGCCTTGATTTTACCATTCCCCACTCTGGGGAAATAACTGTTTCTCTACAGTTCATAAGAACACTCTAAAAAATGTTGTGTGCATTCATGTATGTGGCTTATGCATGTGTGGCAGGTGTGTGTATGTGTGTGTGTTTAAGGCAATGGTTGACATTAGGTGTCTTCCCTAGTCATGTTCCATTTTTTTTTTTGAGATATGATCCCCTGATGAATCTGAAGCCCACTGCTACCTGACAAATCTCAGGAATCCCCCTGCCTCTACCTCCCAGTACTGGGATTATAGCACTGCATCTGACTTTTTTATGTAGATGTTGGGGATCAAACCAGGGTCTTCAGGCTTGCGTGACAAGTACTTTACTGACAGTCCCCTCATCACAAGATTTTGAAGTACTGTTTCATGTAACCCAAGGCTGACCCCAAACTCACTCCGTGCTTCAGGGTGACTGTTAACTCCTGATCCTCCTGCCTCCACCTCCTGGGTGCTGGATTGCAGGCCTTTATGCAGTACTGGGGATGGAGCCCTGGACTTCCTGCGTGCTCGTCGAATACTCTGCCAATTACCAACTAAGCTGACTCTTTATCCCCAGTTATGATTCAAAGAAGCCATGTGTATGTCTATGTGTACACGCGTGTGTGGAGGCCAGAGACAATGTAAAGTGGCCTCTTCAGTAACTCCACCATGCTTTTTTGAGACAGGGTCTCACTAACCTGGACTCATTCAGTCGGTGCACGCTGGCCAGCACACTGGGTCCTCCTCTTTCCACCTCCTCGCACTGGCATTACAGGTACAAGGCACGGCACCTGGCTTTTGTCCCTGGGTGCTGGGAATCCAATCCCTGTTCCTTGTGCCTGCATGGCAAGCACTTAACTGAGCCATAATTGCCCCAAACCTTACTTGTAGTTTTTCTATTAATATGGGAAACACCAAGATCAATTTTGGTTAGTGTGGTGTTTTTGTTGTACTGGAGACAGCCCCTGACTTTGTACATTCTAGGCAGGGACTGACCTACATCCCAGCCCCATATATTTGGTTAGTTAGCTTGTTTGTTTTCTCTTTCTTAGGACAAAAATCTCAAAGAGACTGGAATTAGATTTGTGACAACTTTTTCTGCCTTGGCCTCCTGAGTATTGAAATTGCAGGCAAAGCCAACATGCCCAGCCCTTGTGTCCATGTTTTTTTATTTTATTTTTTCAAGATACAGTTTCTTTGTGTAGCCCTGACTATTCTGGAACTTACTCTAGACCAGGCTGGCCTTGAACTCACAGAGTTCCACCTGCCTCTGCCTCCCAAGAACTGGGATTAAGGGTGTGCACCACCACCACATTGGCTCCTGGAAGCTTTTCTAAAGAGGAAAGAAACAAATGACTAAATGGAGAGATGTTAATATTTGGATACAAAGTCCCCACCCCAAAAGTAAGTGTAAAACCTTAAAGCCCATCCCCAGTGACACATTGCCTCCAACAAGGCCATACCGCCTAATCTTTTCAAGCAATACTGCTCCCAGTGACTAAGCATTCAAATAAATGAGCCTATGGAAGCTATTCTTATTAGAACCTCCACACTCCCTAAGAAAGGATAGTCTTTGTGGGTAGTATTTTACTGAGTGCCATGTCTCAGCCTCCTAACTACCTGGCCAAGAATCATTTCTGTGTGTGTGGAGGTCAGAAATCAACATCTAGTTTTTCAGTCAGTCTTCACTTATGTTTGAAGACAGAATCTCCCACGCAGTGATTAGGGTAGACTCCAAGGATCCCGTCTCCGCGGCTCCAGTGCTAGGATCAAAGATGTACATCTTCAGGCCTGTTATTTTATTTTATTTTTGTTAAATAATAAATGTTTTTATTTGTCTGATAACTTTTAAAATGTGAATATTCTGTGATTTAGCCACATAATTGATTTACTTCCAAGTAACTTCTTCATTGGGCCTCAGTTCCTTTGAAACAGCATACTCTTATTCCGGAAGGTAGTCAGCTTTTCGTCATCCCTCTTGTCTAGAGAGCATCCAAAGGCAAATCCCACAAGGACAAGTATATGAACCCAGCAGTCACTTACCAGCTAAGGCCAGGTCACCATGCCTGCTGCAGCACGGACTGAGGGCAGTGGCAGGAAGCCCTCAAGTCTGTATGTGGGCTCTGGGGATTGAAGCCAAGTTCTATGACATCATCGGCTGATCCCTTCTTTGTTCCAGCTGTCAGATGTCGAAGGATGAAGGTCATGACCAAAGCACTCGTTCCTAGGCAGCTGATGAATTGTGTCTGAATCCTTCCTTGACCCGCCAATTCATTCTAAAATATTCTCTATAAGTTGCGTGTGTCACAGTTTTTCTTTTCACGATTCATTGATAAATTATGAAGGATGCAGCTGAGAAACAAGAGCTGAAAGACAGAGCCGAAGACAGCTGGCATCGGGCTTCCATACCCTGTCTGGGAGCATATGCACATATATTCACTCATCAAATGTCACTGGGATAAGCCCACCCAACCCCCTTCCTGTATGTATATGCACTAGGTGTGCTCAGTGCCCACAGAGGCCAGAAGAGGGCATTGGATCTCTTGGAACTGGAGTTACAGACATTTGTGAGCTGCCATGTGGTTCTGGGAACTGAACTTGGGTCCTCTGGGAGAGCAGCCAGTGCTCTTAACCACTGCGCCATCTTTCCAGCCCCAGAAGCTAGATTTCCACCCCCACCCCCACCCAAGGGGATGAGGAGCTAGGGTTTTATAGCTGCATTGCTAGAGTACTCACCACCATGCACAGGCTCATTCTCCAGCACGTAGTATGTGACTCACATTTGTAACCCCAGACTCAGGAAATGGAGGCAGGAGGATCATGAATCCAAGGTCACTCTCAGGTCCTTATCAAGCCAAGTGCTTTACTGACTTGCTGTCTCCCTGGCCCCTGTGTTGTATAAGGTGACTGAATTTCTCTTAGGGCTTGGCTATGAAGTGTAAATTAAGGCTTGGTCTTCCATGCAGTGTTCAGAAGTGAAGTTTTGGGCATGTGATTGGCTCAGAAGAGTGCTAACCTAATCAATGGATTAGCCATTGATGGCTTTATAATTGATGGACTGTTGAGAAAAGGTAGAAACTATGGAAGGTAAGTTCTGGGAGGTTGCTGAGAGACAGGCCATTGAAAACTGCATTTTTATTCTTTCTTTCTTTCTTCCTTTCTTTTTCTTTCTTTGGGTGTTTCAAAACAAGGTTTCTCTGTGTAGCGCTGGCTATCCTGGAACTCTGTAGACCAGGCTGGCCTCAAACTCAGAGATCCGCCTGCCTCTGCCTCCCAAGTGCTGGGATCAAAAGTGTGTGCCACCATCACACAGCTAGACTATGTGGGTCTTCCTTTCCCAGGGGGGGGGGTGTTGATCATAGGCCCACGAGGGCAAGGGATCAGAAGGGATGAGCAGGGTTTGGGAAGAACTTCTGGCAGTCAGCTTTAGAGAGACAGCTTATTTTATTGTTCCAGGGATAAGGTATGTAAGAGTTCTTGGGGTTAGGGGCAGGAAGGGCTGATTGGTCATAATTCACCCATAATTATCACATGGGGCAGGTAGGTGGGGAAGGGGGGATTGAGACTTATGTGCTGAGTCATACAGCATTTGCAGGGAACTCTGCAGGGTCATTCTCTGGTTAAGGTTACAGAAGAAGCCCGGCTGAGAAAAGGGGTCCTCCATTTTGTGCTGAACACAAAGAGCTATCCAGAGATGGTGGACTGAAACCTTAACAGCAGGGCTCTCCAACAAGACTATATTCTTAAAAAATGGTTTATTGTGTATTATGTATATGTGTGCTTGGATGAGTGTATATGCACGATGTGTGTGCAGGTATCTGGAGGCCAGAAGAGGGAGTCAGTTCCCTTAAAACCACAGTTAAGGGTGGTTGTGAGCTGCCTGATAATGGTGGTGAGATCCTCAGTGCGAGCAGTAAACACTCATAACTACTACAAAGTCTCTCCAGCCCCAGAGACCGTGTCTTGGTCTCCTCCTTGCCCTGTCTCTCATATCCTGTTGTTCATGAGGAGAGCATCTTCGCTTTGCCACACCCTCCCCAAGGCCTATTGCAGCCAAGCAGCCCAGCACCAACGGAACCCTTTGCACAGCCGTTTTGTCGTAATAAAAGGTGACAAATACATTCTCTTTTGAGCCTTCTGTTGTCATCAAGTGCATGGCTTGTGGGAATAGGAAGAGCTGGCTGGCTAGTGAGTCCCAGGGGTCCACCTGCCTCTGCCGACTCAGTGTTGAGATTACAAGTGCATGCCCCCATGGTGGGTTCAGGGACTCAACCTCAGAGCCTCATGTTTACATGGCAGACATTGCTCTGCTAAGCATCTCTCCAACCCCTCAAATGAATGTTTTAGGAGTGAAGGGGTCTTTGTGAGGTATTTTTGCCTAATTATTTCTTGTTCTTCTTCCTCTTCCCCTCCTCTTCCTCCTGCTCCTCCTCCTCTTCCTCCTCCTCCTCCTCTCTCTCTCTTCCCCTCCTCCCTCCCTCCCTCCTTCCCCTCCCCCACCTAGGGGTCCCCTAGGGTCCCACTCTGCAGTCCTGGCTGTCCTGGAACTTGCTGTATAAAGCAGGATGCCCTGGGACTGGAGAAATGGCTCAGTGGTTAAGAGCACTGGCTGCTTTTCAGAGGATCCAGGTTCAATTCCCAGCACCCACATGGCAGCTCACCACTGTCTATAACTCCAGTTCTAGGGGCTCTGACACCTTCATACAGACAGACATGCAGGCAAAACCAGCAATGCACATGAAATAAATAATAAATAAACAAAGCAGGCTGGCCTAGAACTCACAAAGATCTACCTGCCTCGGCTTCTGAAGTGCTGGGATTAAAGGCATGTGCACTACCATGCCTGGCATGTCCCCTAATTTATATTTTATATTTCCTGTCACTGCCCTCTCTCCCAGGTACTAATGATCATGTTAAGGGAAATTGTAGGAATGTTCGTCTCAGGATAACTTGGCGAGCTACTGTGTGACTCCTGTGGGACAGGATCTGATGCTATAACCTAGGTTGCTCTCAGACTTGATATCCTCTGCCTCATCCCTGAAGTGCTGGAGTCATGGACACTCTGAACCAACTTTTTGGAGTCCATTCTCTATGGTGGGATACCTTGTGCAGCCTTGATACGGGGGAGGGGCTTGGTCCTGCCTCAACTTGGTGTGGCAGGCTTTGTCGACTCCCTAAGAAAGGCCTTACTCCCTCTGAGGAGTGGATGGGGGTCGGGGAGTTGGAGAAGGAGAGGGAGGGGGAACTAGGCTTGATATGTAAAATGAATAATAATTAAAAAAATTTTTTGGAGACAGGGTTTCTCTGTGTAGCTTTGTAGACCAGGTTGGCCTCGAACTCAGAGATCCACCTGCCTCTGCCTCCCAAGCACTGGGATTAAAGGTGTGTGCCACCACTGCCTGGAAAAATTAAAATTTTTAAAATTTAAAAAAGAACTGGCACTGGAAAAAGGAATTCATGACACACTACCCTCCCACTTCTGTGAGCACAGCTGGAGGAGGATGCCAAGAGCCCTGTCTGTCACCCTTTGCCCTATTACTTTCAGTCTCTGCCGAACTTGGAGCAGCAAGGTCTGGTGATCCTATCTCTGCCCCATGTCATTGGGGTTACTGCAGATTTCTGTGGCCATACCTGGGTTTTTTGGGGCCATGTGGATGCTGGGGATTTGAACTCAGGTCTTTATGCTTGCCAAGCAAGTGCTCTCACCCACTGAACCATCTTCCAGCTCTTTGTCTTTCTGTCCTTTGTCTCCTACTGGGCAGGTGTGGAACAGTCTCTGCTATTCCCTTCCCTGCCTTGAGGCTAGACCTGTCAAAGCAAATGCAGTTCTCTCTCAGAAGTCTCATGATCTGTCAGGGGAAGGCCTTGCGGCTGCAGCTGGACCCAGATCGATTTGTCAAAAGATAATGCTTGTTTTAGACTCTTTGAGATTCCAAAGTAAACAATTTATAGGGCCTGGGGAGATGGCTCAGTTGGTAAAGTGTACACAAGTATGGAGACCCAGGTATGCAGCATTCCCTGTACCAATGTAAAAAGCTGGTCATGGTGGCACATACTTACAATCCCAGTGCTCGATAGGGGGTGACAGGAGGGACAATGGGGCTTGCTGGCGAGCCAGTCCAGTCAAATTGGTGAGCTGTGGGTCAGTGAGA